>NW_020272783.1:5970008-5979924 GCF_003268045.1 Sipha flava | reverse complement strand
TCCAGCACAGCAATATTCTTTACTAACTTTGAAGTTTCAAACATTATTAATTGATTTTCTGTGTTACGTGTATAGCACGTGATTTAATTTCGCAATTGCAAATCTGAAATGCTTATCTTGTCATTTAATAGTAAATATATTATCGAATATTATGTGTATAATCAATTTTTATACTCGAAAAACAATTTTGAACCAATCGAGCTTATTTACTTCGTTTTCCGTATCCAGTGTAGTAAACAAACTGCACTGGGTTTCAATTTTACTGTTGCAAGTCGATTTTTATACCGCTGAATCTAACCAAGTGGTCCGTGACGATACGCTCCATAAACGATGAATTTTAAACTTCAGTAAAACTTTCATTAATTGCTGTAATTTTAACTCGTTAACATCGGCGTGGGGCCGTTTTAAACGCGAGGCTCTTTACGGTTGCACCCTTCACATACCCTCTCACTGTGTACTTAAATACTCTATGCGAACATTTTTATCTCATGACCTCACCTTTCTGACCAAACAATTATTTATCAGGTTGATACCTTGATTTATATCACGTGCAACCGGGTTAAAAAGTTTTATACCTTGTCTTGTTAGTGCGGAATAACTTCCGTTACAATACGAGGTCGTCCACCATTTCGAAGTGCACTAAATTTGAAGAATTTATATAATAGTATAATATATTTATAATGCACCCATTCGCGATGGTCATGCATTTCGTCAAATTTTCATCAAAATATTATCTTTTTCTTACTACTAATGTTACGCTGTTTTATCACTATCTCACTACAGTTTAACATGTCAGCATACTCGTATTTTATCGTCGGGAACATTTCCCGGCTAGAATATTGTTATTTATGTATTACAATGTGCGCGCATTTTCATGTTTGTTTCTTGAAATAATTGTTAATATTAGTTTTGTTATGTTATTTGTTACGAGGTGTAGAAGTGATTTGTATACAGACACGTTAAATTATTTTTTGACGCGTAATAACGAATCGACAAAACTTTAAAGATAAAACTCAAGTGTCTGTTACGTAGTATATGCACTTATTGTTATTTATTTGTATGCGTTTGTGCAACTGTGCCCGACTAAAATGCTTCTAAAACATTGTACGACAAGATACGGGTGTAAAGAGATGGTAACTATACAAACAATAGCTACTCGTCTCGCCATCCGTGCGGTTAATCTGTGCCCGTTCTATACGATTCGTTCAAACGTCAATAATGTAACAAAATGGACGTTATGGAAATGGAAATCGTGTTCGACACATGACGGCGGGACGAGATGCTGTGTAGTCGTTAGAACTTCTGAAGTTAACAATAATAAATTCGAATACCCAGTGACGGGGAGGGGCCATTAAATCGTCGATAAATCTTTAACGATAACAACGAAACCCCGTGAACACTTTTCTTCCCTTTCATGGTTTCTTCAATATTTGTTGTGTATTCCTACCCAAAATGTATTCCGAAATTCGAACTTTTTAACATTAAAACGTATTTGTTTTATTTATTTACAAAGGGTTAGACGAACCAGGATTATTAGATTCCTGTGCGTCATGTGCCGTATTGTAGGGATACAGTAAGGTTGATTTATGTTGAAGTATTTATATTAGATCTCGTGTTTTTGAAACTTAAAAATTTGATTGTGAGGATTTTTCCTCTCAGAACTGTGGCCCAGTTTGAAATTCGTAATCATACTGGTATTTTTTACTAGTATTATTTTGTTTCTTGATTTTATAATATCGCTATTCCACGTGGACTCGATATTCAAATACTAAGTGGCTCTTTCAATACGATTAGTTGGCTTTTGCGTTTCTTGTATAGTTATAGTGGACAAGGATAAATTAAAATTTATGTTTGTGAACATTGCATGATAAGCAAATTGTTTATCCATCAAGTTTTTGATCAAACACCATTAATTTAAGTTAACACTAATAAAATTGTTTTAATTAAAATAGCCAATACCACTGACTTCGACCATAGGCATGCCCACAAGGCATGTAGGGTATTCTTTGGCATTCTTCGAAAATGTTATTCTACAGTTACAATGGTCAACATATATATATATATATATATATGATAAATATATACCAATAATATAAAATATATTTAAATTGATATTATTTTTTCTCTGTTCATTTGATTCTATTGTGGTAGTTCTACTAAGAAGAATGAAGTAAGAAAATTATCAATAAAATGGTTACACTTTTTCTGAGTGTATGATATTTGATTAATTAATAGAATTATGAAAAATAATTTGATGAAAATGTATAGATTCAATTATTATTTTATATTATCTAGTATTGAAAATTAAAAAAAAGTTTATTGGGGTATTACCCCTCTCATTCATCTAATTAGTTCATTTTTCTATGATTTGTGATAATATACTAGGAAAGATTATTTTGAATAATTCCAAATACACCTTGTGTGTTATAAGAACGTTATAATAATTGCTTTGAAATAATCATTTTCTTTCTTCAAGTTGGCAGATATTAATTATACAGAATTGTTGACGTTAAAATAAATTGTGATAAATATTACATGAACATTTGAACTATAAAAAAGGATATTATATCCTCGTATTTTAAATAATGTTTTAGTATTTATTTTTTTTATTTTTAATTTTTTTTTGGCCAGTGACCATAAATGTTTATTTATGTTTACGAAGAACACAATTTGCTCACTGGATAATATTAAATAAACTATATACGTATAATAAGATACAATTCGTTTTTCGATTTCAGTGTAGTTTCTTGTACTAAAAATTTGGATATTATTATAATTTTCTAATTGTAACAAGAATGATACCTTTATATATGTATTATCAATGCATAATTTTTAGAATAGAAATATTATTGCTATTTTCTAACTAAAAATATTATATACAATGTGTAGTATAATTTGGTGGTGTGATAAGTAAAGTGCAAAACATAATATTAATTTATTATAGTTGGTGAAGAAAAAATATTGAACAATTCAATTCCATCATATTATTTACAGACAAATTGTTTAAAACACAAATTTAAGTGCAAAAAGTTGAATATTTAATATATTATAATTTAATATAATTTAATTAGGAGTAAATATTTTATTTATGTACATTTAATATAAAGTTAAACAAATACAAGATAATACAAATATATTTTTTTTGTTTAACAAAAAAAAAAAAAAAAAAAGAATGAATTACTGATGATTTTGTTTTTTATTTATATTTCGAAACAGCAATGAAATTAAGTTTATGAATAAACTGAACGAAAGTAACAAATGAAAAATGTTTACGATCCGGCTAGTTTTCTCGTAAATTATATTTTCCGTTGTGCGACTATGCATTTTTAACACGAGATAAGCAGTTTAGTGAATCCACAACGGGTGTGTCTAAAATATTAGGCTGATTTAAAATTTAGTTTTCTGTTCTCGCTTTGGACCTTCCATATTTTAACAGCATCGAAATCACATATCTGATGCATTGCAAATGCGTAATTTAACACTTACACACGGGGTTACGTAAATTGACATATTGGCCAATACCATGTCCGTGACAATGCATGTGCGCAAACACAATGTGATTTTCATTATCGCATCAGCACTATTATGTTCTAAGATCTTCCGATTTCCATAACGAATCGAAATCTTCAACCTTTTCACCTGCGCAGGCGGCCATTCGAACATTGTTCGACGTCAAATAAAACGATGTTTTGTCGTCCTCTCTCGATTTAAAAGCATCGCCCTCATAATTTACCGCGGACCAGGAAAAAAATAAATAAATAAAATAAAATAAAACACAATACGATCATATAATATGTGTTTTTAAGTTTATTCGTAATTATCGTTGAAAACACGAACATTTATTTTATTTACCGGACGATTTCGTCTTACACAGGGTCCGGTGTAGAGATGTTATATTAAACAGAACAATTAATCCAGTGGCGTAATTTGAAGGAGTAGGCAACTAGGGGTTCGTCCCGGTTTAATGTTTAACATTGACCTGTAGTCGGCACATTTCCGTTCCCGACTGCGCCCCGCAGTTAACTTAGCTCCTTATCCGACGCGGTATCTTGTACAGTTTACCGCGCGGTTATTACCGATGACGTTATCGCACGCCGTACACAAAGCGCAACGCAGGATATTCTAATAGAACACCGCCAGCAATGCCGACTCGCGCGCAAATAAATATTTATATTAAACTACGGACGATACGCCGTGGGTATGCGGGCACGCGTATAACACATGTTCAGTACGATAAGAATTCAACGTTGAACATTTTTATCAAATTCATACCGTCCCCTTCAACGTATCCCAAGCGCCCGTTGCAGTTGTAATCGATGCGAAGGGAAAAAAATAAAGAACCGTCATAACGTCCCGGGGTATTTCATTAGATGATACGGTTTTCCGAAATTATTGTCTGCGGCGTCCAAATGTCTAACGAGCAGTTTTATTCGTTTTATTCGAGTTTCTGTATAGATGATATTTCAACGCGACCGAAAATGGTAAAACGTTTTAACTTGCACACATATCTAGGCCATAGTCCGATTATGATTATCATTTCATAACTTTGTTGTTATTTTAAATAACCAAGACGATAATATTAGACAATTTAAGACGAATACATAATGTATATTTTTATATATTTTTTTTTCTCCATAAAACATAAATGTAATGGCCTAATAAATAAGATTCCTAGAAAAAAGTTTGAACGCAAACTGTTTGTGTTCGACCAGTAAATGTTACGAAATATAATTTGAACGGTAGAAACGCTGACGGATTCAATATTGGGATTTTAGTGAAAATCTGTGTTCAAATAGTTCGTACCGGCTAAAATTATTTTTCGGTGTTTTGCATAATTTTCTAGTTATTATTACAGCTAATCCGTTATCCGCATCGAGTTTAACGTTGCGCTTTTCAACGATACCACATGTTAATGCTACGTTTGCTCTTTTTTTTTTTTTTAACTTAATGCAATGCTTTTGATTTTATATGTTTTTCATCATCATTAATTTACCATACCGCAAGAAATAAGCGATAATTATAATTTTTTTTTTTTTGCGAAATTCAACATATTATCGCCTGTAATTTGGATTACCATTAAAAAGGGTTTTTGTAAAGAATCATTCGTAAAGTATCATAAAAATAATTTATAGGACATCATTAAAAGAAAAAATTATTTTAGTAAAAATATGTAAAGAACGATGAGAAACATAAGCTGTATTCCTACGCCATTTGAGACAAAAACTACCAAGTGGATCATCAGGTGGCATTGAAAAAAAAGAATATTTAGAAGTTACCAAGCACTTATTCAAAATTATAAATGCAGATTTAAAATAAACTACAAGTATCTTTAACGCATTTAAAAGCAATCAAAACAAGAAAACAAATCACAATGAAATGATAATTTACATACATTTATTTTAAAACACATCATAACTGAATGCCTAAAATTCGAACGCGATCGTCAAATCATCGGACTAGACTCATCACTTGACACCGCACTGGGACCCAACACCGAAGAAAACTTCAAGATGATAAAATTTCTGAAATTGACAGGCCTTTACAATTTAATATAATAACATATAACCTGACTTTACACTATGTAACCTCACCTATTCTGTAATTTCAATGTTAACTCTCAATGTATATATAAGAATACCTAAAAATTGTAAATAACTATTGTATATTTCATATTTGTAGCTAATGACCATAGTTGTCGGGCATTTTATTAGATCAATAAAAAAAAAAAAAAAATACATTTATTTTATTATAAAATAGTAAAATAAATGGGATAAATTTGTTTTTTCTTTTTGAACAGCATATTCTAATAAAAATTATACACTACCACTTATTAAATTAAATATTATGCATGCTGAACAAATATATGTAAAAGTGGAACAATAACTTGTTAAGTATCGTTTTGTGAGTGCTCACTGATGAATTTGTATAATAATGTACTTTTTACATAATTTTTTCGGTCACGTAATTTCGTGATTTAAAAACATCCTACTTATTTAATCTAAATTGCATGACATAAACAACGTAATTGATATTGTCATACGAGTCTAAAATATAAAGTCTGTAATGCAACACAATATACTACATAATATTTATATAGTCTTTATTGAAAAAAAAAAAATGACCGTCAATACAAAATGGAATTATTATAAAATATTTTCCTTTTTTTTTAACATGGTATGCGCTTCTAACAACTGACACAATTTCTTTGAAACTATGGGTATCTCAATATTTAAATAAGAAATAAATAATAATAATTCATTGATTCATTTTATTTCATTTACGCAACTACCAAGTAAATATTTGCACCAGTCATATAATTTTTTAATAATGTAGGTACGTGTAAAATGAAGTGCAGTTGCCTTTAGTTTGCCGGTAAATTTGGATAAATTTAAATGAGAATATTTTATCTAATTAAAGTTTTTAATAATATTATTAAACTCCTTTAGTCGATAAACACCGTTGTCCGAAAGGTTTAAACTAACGAATGCATTTTTACGAACTTTGTATTTTCAAAGCACAAAACTAAATTACAGCGGTTGGATTAAGAAAATGATTAAAATTTATGATATTACCATTGTACTACTGTGTACTGCTGTACTGCTGTTCTGGTATCCAGAAGTAGGTATAATAATATTCCATGAACTGTCGTTCATACTTTAAATTTTATACGAGATCAATGCTGTACAAATTATTTTTGCTCGTTTCAACTGTAATTAAACTTTCATAAAATCTACACGAAGGTATATAAACGATTTGTACCATACAATTATTAATAATACATAAATCATCGAAAAATGCGAATAATGTTTAATCGTTTAATTTACAAATTAATTTTGATTTTATTCGTTACCTCGATTTTTCAACTAAATAATATATATTATACACAAATTATGTGTTTATAGCAACTTTGCGATTGATGTTAATTAAAACTTAACTAATGAATGAATTCATGATTTAATGAGACTCTGAACAAAGTTCAAAGATTTATTTTGCATTTAACATAAATACACGTGTACAGCGATTATTTCACTGTTAATGAGTAATTCCATCGCTGCTTGATGTAATGTTTCGTTCGACTGTTGTCAAGATTTGAGTATTTTATAATTTTGAAAACTTTTCGAATTATTTAAATATACAAACTTACGAAGCATGATTTAGGAAGTAGGTAGAAACGTCGAAAATTGTTCAGATTTAAATAAACGATAAAAAAAAGATTTCGAGGTAACCCGTATGACTACCACTTGGCATTTCGACGTTTCGATGTTGTTTTACTACGTATAATAATAATACGTACAAATATATTATTATAAGAAAGAATATGTTGATGAATTTCGCATTTTTTTTTTTCTTTATCTTAATGCTATTTAAGCTTAAAATTTGTTTCATGTTCCCCTGATTTAGAAATTATTTAAATTATTTTTCCATTTATTTTCAGAGATTTTCATTTTAAATAATAAACGATTTTAATACCTTTGATATGCTTTTTTTTATTTTAATTTTCAATTTATTTCCAATAATTTTATAAATAATTTTTTACAGTAAATTTAACTTTAAATTTAAATGTTTATTATTGTTAATTATTTTACAATTTATATTTTTTATTAATATGACACCTATCATCATACCCATACTTCTAATAATACTTATTATTTTTAAATTAAATTTTTTCATTTATTTTAATAGATTTTTAGGTTATTTTCTATGATCATACTTTAGACTTTTTAGGACATTTTGTGTGTTATTTAGGTCACAAGTTTTAAAAATTATGCTTGTCAAATAGTCGATTGGTCGATCATTCTATGAATATTGGTCGATCGTAATAACAATTAATTTTACCATAATCGGTCGATCGCATACTAAATAATCGAATAATGGGAATTGCCTTATTCAATTCTTGGAATTAACTATTATCAGTCAATCGTGATAGTCGGAATAGTTTATTGTTGTCAGTATAAGTGAGTGAAGATAATGACAGGTGATGACATTCCTTGTTATTTACATTTACCTTTAACTTTTTCGAAAACAAAAAATTCGATAATTTTTTTTTTTAGGAGACCTTAGATTATATTCAGTCTACGCACATCATCAACACTTGTCCCTTGCTCACAGGTTCAGCCAATTGACTCTTGTTTTAAAACAGTCGTTTATTGAGAGGATAGCGAAGGAGTCTTCATTATATCTTCCATAATAACGTAATAAAAAAATAGGTATCTACTTTTGTAGAAAACTGTAACAATGTCGATCATTATCGTTGTCCGACGGTGAACACAAGTCACATTAAGTCTGTAATGAAAAAAATGTAAATGCAG
The DNA here is from genome assembly GCF_003268045.1 of Sipha flava. Classification (NCBI taxonomy): domain Eukaryota; kingdom Metazoa; phylum Arthropoda; class Insecta; order Hemiptera; family Aphididae; genus Sipha; species Sipha flava. The sequence goes on along the minus strand of NW_020272783.1, from coordinate 5,971,615 downwards.
AATACTATTCTATTTTTATATTATGTGCTAAACGAAATAACTTCTATATTATTATACGGCGCATTATGAGATAATGTATGATAGGTATTTCAAATCTTCGAGTGCCAACTATTTGTTTTCTATATATTTCTATATTTTTATATATTTATGAATATTCATTTTTACATTAGGTCTATTCATATTGGTGGGGAGGGAAGGCATAAATCCTAGAAAATGATCCGTGAATGCTAGAGGTTTACATGGTCCGTTTTTTTTAAAGAACGGATTGGACTGATACATTTTAACTAAGACTGAAACCAGACTGTACCGTATCAATTAGAATGTACTAGAAAAATCCGAGAAAGGATCGATATTTAAAATTAAGACTGAATGATGTAAAATATTCAAAATAAAACCATATTATTATAAAATTGTCTATAAAGTCTAAAATATACATTTTAAAATAATACAGATGTCAAATAAGACAATCTACAATCATCAAGTCGAATTCTGCTTCTGGATTTATATTCCATTATAAGTATATACTATGTAACCAATAAAACCATAGAAAAATATGTGGAGCTATTTTAGTGTCCTAAAAAACATTATAATCTGAGTTAAAATAACATATTATTATGTAGGATAATATTGTGCTATGAAGTGTATACATATAAGTAAAATCATATTAAATTGTTGTTCAAAATCAAGACCATTATTATCTTATTGAACTGAAGTTGGACGGACCAGACTGGGCTGATTTTTTTTTTTTTTTTTGTATACTAGTGGAGTGGACCGGACCGGTTAGTGAGCCAAAATTTTCGATTGTTTAAAGTACAAATATCGGTCAAAAAAAAAAAAAAAACAGCAATTTCGATGCACGTGATAAGGAAACAAATCAATGAATATTTACAGGACATTTAATTGTTTGTTCATCAAACAAATCTACGTCTAAAATCTTCTGGACGTCGATCGTTCGTCAGAGACATTTTGAATGCAGCTCACCTGTTCGGAAAGGTTGACTGGACCGGCGCGACGGTAGACACACCGTCATCGAAACACGACCGGCAAACGTTTTGTTAGCGTGGAAATGCCGTACGGAAACGTGTAGATCGCGGTACCTGAAACGTTACTGAAACGTACTGAAAACCGGTTGTACGGGATCGACGGCACGTGCACGACGGGAAGTAACACGGACGGGAGGGTTGTTCGAGGCGACCGTTTCGGAACGAATAGAGAGGAGAGGGAAAAAAGAAACGAAAACGGTTATCGTTCACAGGGTTCGACTTAGACGCCGGCGAAGTTATAGCACGCAGTACTAGCCAGTGGCGATTGATAATTACGGTCGTATATATAAACGCGTGTACGGGAAAAAAAAAACGCGATCGGGAGGGGCGTACGGGGGTTGCAGGGGCGGCGGCGGTGGCGCGTATTGTTGGCGCCTGCTGCTTCCCCGCCGACCGTGCGCCAGCGAGGGTCAGGGTTGGAACGGGACGGGTAGGAACGGGTGAGCGGTGGGCACGCGCACACCGGAGTGCTGTAAACACGAGGGGGCGCGGCGCGCGCGCACACCGCGGCCGCGGGACGACGACGGTGTGCGCTTCGGAATGCGTTGTGTGCCGCGTTCCGTC
>NW_020272783.1:5874725-5967151 GCF_003268045.1 Sipha flava | reverse complement strand
GCGTTGCGTTGCGTCGACGTGTGTGGCTCGCGCGCGCCGTGGTGACACGCTCTGTTGCTTAGTGTGCGGGACGGCGGCGGCGGCGGCGGTGGCGGCGGCGGTGGCTACGACTACGCTGTCATGATGGTATACCAGTTCGTCGTGGTCCGCTACCACGCCGGGACCGTGCCACCGGCGGTGACCATCGGGTGAGACGCGCGCGCGCGCGCGCGCGGAGACACGGGACGCGCGAAAACGTACTCGCGCACGTTCACGGACATCGTATCGGCCGTACGCGCACAGGACGAAACTTGTTCCGCTCGGGGTGATCGTCCGCCGTGCGAACCGGGGGCAAGTAACCCCTAGGTAAGTGGCCGTTCTTCCGACGCATCGTGGAAAGTATCTTTTTTTTTTTTTTTTTATATTATTTTTACCACCACGTATTCGATTTAGTCGTTCAAGTCCCCGTCCACACTGTGTCGGTTGGTCCGGGAAAAAAATAAGCCTATGGCGCTAAGCGGATGCAGACGTTTAAAATACAAAAGCGTTATTGTCACTAGAAATATTTGCAGGTGTACGAATACAAAAAAAGGGTTTCTAAATCGCGATAACCGATTTAAGTAATTTGAGCAACGCCATCATTTTATAAAAGAAAAAAAGCGTCCTACGTCCGATTCAAGTTGCAGTGGTGTGGTTTCGTACTAGTAGGTAACTACTGCACTATACGATATACACTTGTCGGCCGTTCAGCTGTTGGATCTTTAGAACGAGAAGATATTTTTTAAATCCAAGTCGTATATACGTTCTACGGGTAGAGCACGACGAGTGGTATAGGGGTGGTGAACCTATTTTTTCCGACTCGTACTATATTGGGATTTGTCTCGATCCGTGACCGGGTTCGTCAGGCATGTAGACAATTTTTTTTTTTATGCAGAGGGAGTCTAAAAATTTGGTTCTATCCATCTAACGTATCCATGACGTATACAATAATAAATCGTTTTTAATGAACTTTCAAATGACGAGTATTTTATTTACATTTTAATCGAAAAGGATTTATGGATACGCAAACTTTTCGGCGAGTTTTACCTAATCGTGATTGGATACGCGTGAAGTACCCTTCACCCCTCGGATACGTGACTTGGTCCACGCGTGATACAGCGACGAGTCATCATAGAAGCGCTTCGACTACGAAATCTCTACCAAGTTCTCCTCGTTTAACGTGATACCTTCGGCTATTATTGGATAATACGTAAATTACATCTTTTAATTTCTTAGTCGAATTGATGTTTTTATTTTCTAAATTTTCTGAACTTACAGTTGGCCGAAATTTGCTCGTAAAAATCGTGTACACATAGATCACGGTTTTAATGTAATTTGCTTTTCATGACTAAGATATAACCTCTGAACTTCACCCTCCCTCCCGCGGGTTGTAGGTACAGGTACTCACTAGTCACGTATTACAATAGCGTAGTTCACCACGACGCGGCATGACCACATATTACGTGATTCGAAGGCTCGAGCGTCACGAAATACCCCAACGTCCTTATAATAAACATCCATTTTCTTTTTTTTCTTTTTTCATTCCCGATCCCATTGCATATACACTTTTATATCGCTTACGAATATTATAATTATTATTCAAATTGAATTTCGAAACACTACGAAATCATACGGCTTACATTCAAAAAACTTACCGTTTCGCCTACACGTGAGTTATAATGACAAATGGTTTTTTATTCGTAAGAATTATCGCGAAAATCTATGAGCGAAATAAACGAACATTATCATATTTGAGTCTTCAATTTGCTGTTCAATGTTTATCCATTCTGTGTCCAAGTAGTAATTCTTACTTCTCATTACTTCAAAATTATTTCTACGTACTTACAGAAAGTATTACGAAAAAAAAATGATTTGTCGCCATCGTGTATTGTTTTCGTGAATGTTGAATACAATTTTAAAGAAAGAAAAAAACTTCCAACAAGTTGAAGTTCTCCCTTTAAGGTTTTGTATGCGTTACAGCAACTGCTCTTGTAAAATAAGCGATTTGTTTTTTCCATTCTTAAAAAAATGTTTTACGACTTAAAAGATTTACCGGCCTCATATCATATGTACTCTTAGACTTAAATAATATTATACCTGAAAATATGGTGTAGCAAATGATTTGTATTTTAACGTGTTTGCTTTTAGTGTACAATTATGTATTATATAATATACACATTATGACGATACAATTTTTGCATAACCCATTTTTATTTTAAACACACGCCCCTTAAAAAAGCCAACCCAACTCCTGTATTGTAACGAAGATAATACTTTTTTTTTCCCAAAATGTTGGCTATATTTCTTTTCAACTATAATTCTCGAACAATAAAATTTCATTATACTTAATATAACACATTCATAGTGAATCGAATCTCATCGTATAATACTTAAAAAAATACTTAGCCATTGGTGTTATGAGTTACAATTATTGTTATATCATATTTTAAATGTAGACATTTCAGTTTAACTGCAATGTTCAGAAACACAACGTCACTTTTATTGGTTAACTATAAATCGAAAACTTATTATTGATTTTCATTTATTATTTATTTATAAAATAAATATCTACTTAAGACAGTTTTTTAGTAGTTTTGATGAGTAAATTATACTTAAACAAGTTTAGACGTGTTCGATAAGATACGTACTTAAATAACTCTTTAAATTATATCCTGTCAATAAGAACTCAAAATTATTATTTCAAATATCTTTAATTTTAAATTGTGTATATTTTTCAAAGCATGAAATTGAAACATAATTCCATAAAAATCCATTAAAAAAAAAAAAAATATTTCAGTATTATTTATTCTTTTGGAACTAATGCACTACCTATATTTACCATTTTTAAGTGGAAATTAAATATTTAAAACTATTTTAGAAAAACTCACTATCTAATCTGTTTATACTTACTTGTAAAATCTTTATAAAATCTAATACTAATAAAGAGTAATATTTTCTAAATAGCAATATTAATTTTTGTGGTAATGTACGTAGACATAATAAAAAAGTATAATAAACAAAAACGAATTTTATAAAAAAAATCTTGAATTACAATATCATAAACATATGTATAATGGATGAAAAAAAGAAATCAATATTTTATAAATGATTGTTCTAAATATATATATATATATATATATATATAAATTGTCTATTCAATATATTTAACCGTTTTTTTGTATTATTTACTCAGATGGAAAATATTTTAGCCATAGATTAAATTTATGATTATGTTACTTACGATACATTTAAAATACTTCTTGTCAACCATGCCTACATTTTTTTTTACAGCTCATAAAGTCAGTTTATTTGTATGTACGTTTTTTACCTTTCGGTATTTTTATTTTTAATGGCCTCCTATTATAAGCATTTCTTTTCATAAATTACCACTTTCTTTTTTTTTCGATGTAATTTTCTCAATGAAAATATTCCAAGAAATATTCCAACATTAAACTGATGATAATAATACTTACTATAACCTTCATTGTATTTTAAATAATTTAATATTAACAAACTGAATATTAATTTTTCCTATTAATTTTGATTTAAACTTATCTTACATTAACCGTCAAATTAAAAGATACATCATATTACACTATATTATAGTAGTAATAAAATACGGTTTACTGAAAATGTCAGTACATTTTTCATAATATTAAATCGTAGGTGATTGCTAACTATCTGCAAAGGTTTTTGTTTTTGTTAAATGTGCATGTAAAAGTTCAAGGACGAACTAAATAGTCATTAGACTACAATTGTTTTACCTAATATTTCCTATTGCAACGGTATGAGAATGGAAATTAGTTCATTTTTACTAACATACAAATAATTACGAATAATTTTTTATAATAATAAATAAATGTTTCATTTCAAACAAAATTATACAACATAATTTATTACAATATATGGTCGTTACTAGGTTAGGTTAGCTTATAAACGAAATTTATGAAAATACGTAAATAACTGGAAAATATATTTATATCGCGTTTGCTAATTTTATATTTAGTAATAATATAACTATTTTCGTTAAGAAATGGAGATTTATGTTTGAAGATGGGCGGTAATAATGTGTTGGCTTACGGTTTCTGAATTATCAGTGTTCAGAGAAATCTTTCATTTATTCAGATAATTTGTTTTAAATTGATAACCAATAAATTATTAATTTTACAAAAATCTGACTATTATCAATAATTTTAAAACTTCATATTTATTACCTTTTAATATATTAATATTTTGTATAAGTATTAACACTACCATAATATCATTATTATGATCAAATAACTATATAAAATAATTAATATTTTATGTAAATTTTTAAACCAACATCTGTTTGTTTTTAATTTTTATTTTTATAAAATCATGTGATTTTAAATAATGTAGAAGTGCTTACTAACTCTTCCAATAATCAACCGTAATGATTCATTACGGAGACTTGACGCTCTATGACGTGAGATGTGTAAATGTATTGAAACTCGTGTATTATCGTATACTAGTTAATCATTTTATTACCACGTTGTTAGTTTTTCACCTCACCATGGTTAATTATTTAATATATACGTTACGATTAAACAATTTAAGGAATTAATCAATTTCATTAGAAGTATCACAAACTACAATCGACCAAAAGAACATAATGATTCGTTTAGTAGGTTGTATAGAATTTTACGCAGAGATCACGTAGTGTACATAAAATTTAGATTACGTCCCATGTATATGAAACCATGGAATACTGATCTCCTCTGGGATTTGTTGTGTGGTTGTGTTCGGAAAATTAGCTATAATATGGTACGACGGAGACTTGTACGATCGGAAAAAGAATGGAATATTGGCAAACCGATACGAACACATTCGATAAAACCCCACAATTTGTAGGTATGTGAGTGAAATACAAATTAATAAATAATACTAATCGTTCATTGTTACGTTTGCAATCGAGTATGTTTCATTCCAATATCCAGTACGGATTATAATTGAATGGAGATTATTTTATTTTTTTTATTTTAATTTTAACTAGCGTTTATTTTATTGATTTAAGCCACAGCTATAGAAACCTACAGGAAGACAAAGAGGTACAATATTAAAATAATTCAATTAAAGTAACCAAGTGAATAGATACTTTTATAATCAACAATATATTTTAAAAATTAATAATTTAAATAAAAGAATGTATAATAATTATTCGAACAAAATGTTGTATTTAAATGTTTTTTCATCAATATATAAAATATATAAAATAAATATATAAACCGAAAAACAGTTTTAGCAATGTAGTATTCAATGGGAATCGGATACAATAATATTTTCATGCATAAAACGTAAAAATATATTCTTTGCTATGTGCAAGTATATAAAGTTACCATTTGGAATGAAGATCAGGAAAGTACGTGAACATAGATATATATATTTTTATACAGTATGTAGAATATACCTATAAAAATACATATCGTGTACACACATCCGGTCTCTTGTTGCTCGGTTTGTTTATTTATTGAAAACATAAAAGGAAAAGAGAGACAGAGAGAGAGAGACTTAGAGAGAAAATAGTCAATCTAAATCGTCTAAATTGTATCGGTAAACATCGGTATACATATAAACAACATCTGTGTACTATTTTCCGTTTTTCATATATTCCCTAGTCTTCGTAGGGATGTTGGGCCACGCACGAGTGTCTGTAAAAGGTTTCATCTGACCCAGCAAGTTCACTTCATACACTCAGTTTACCATATATCTAACACAAACAAATTGTGCACGTAGAGATATTTTGTGCAATTCAATGCACACATGTCACCTTACTCGGACGGAGGGGGGGACACTTTGGTGATGTGAATTCTTTGTTTTGCTATTTAAACTCAGATATTATTTGCACTTTTCCTCAGTCCCTCGCACGTGCGTGCCGGATAAGGTAAATGTCTTTAAAGGGCAAGTTTCGAATGCATTTTCGTATTTCATTTTATGAATCAGCCATCAAAACCATTTACATGAAAAAAAAGAAAACTGCACTTAATATATTTAATAATACATTTATCGTGCACTCGCACGAAGCCTCGATTTGTTCATGAACCCACAAACATGATGTTCTTATGTGTCATTGATATTTTATGACAATCATAATAGGTACCACAGTACATTCTTTAAATTGAATAAAATGGAAACTGTACGACTTTACTCACGATTTATTCGATAAGACCTGAGAATAAATGTATAAAATATTATTGTTCGGAAAGAGTTCACGTATGCATGTGGTTTATACACATTCGGATGAAAGTGTGTAGATACAAAATGGTTTATTGTTATACTCTGATTAGATCTCTTCAAAATTTATTTTTTATTCAACGTTACATAAGCCTGGGGTCAAATTTATTGCAATTTCAAACTAAATCAAGTTTCAGAAAAGGATTAAATATTTATTCGTGATATGACGTTTTTTCAGTCTTATATGTATTTGTTATATTTTTTTTATCACATGGAATGTCATTTTTTAATTAATTATTAAATCTTAAACTAGTGCTGAATAAGTATTAACGCTATTCGATAAACGAAATTAGAGAATCAAGCTATTTTTTTTAATAATTTTTAAGTAAGAAACTCAAAAGTTAGTATTATGCATGCGTTTCTACAAATATGCTCATAATTGTTTCTGTTTGATGAACATAAATAATTGTTTAACAAATAAAGATTAATTGTCCATCAAGTTTACTGTCAAGGAAAGTATAAGATGAGTCTTGTGATTGTAAATTATGAAAAAAAAAACAATTACTTAATGAAATGTTAAGATTTATATAATGTATTTATATAATTTTAGACATACATTTTTGTACACTTATAAATCAGATAAACGTTAAATATTATTAGACTACTGCTGTATAAATTAATTATTATCATAAGTTTCAAATAATCATAAGCATAAAGCTTTCAGTGCAAATGATAAATTATATTTGTACCAACGGAAAACGATATTTCATAAATTTTCTATCATAAATTATCCACAAACAATTGATATGAAAGCGAATACACTGAGAAATCAAAATAAATTAAATATTACAGCCGTTCCTAAATTATTATTCCTCTTGTAATTTACTTATGTTCATATTTACCGTGAAACTTATGGTTTTATCATTGAGATCATTTCTCCCTTGTTGGTGAAGAATAAGTTTTCCTAAAGTATTGCTGTACTTGTCTTACTGTATATTTATATATATTTACGATAAAAAAAAATAAATAAATAAATAAATAAATAACATATAAAAATGAATGCGAACCGCTTTATATTTGATAAACATTTTTAGATCCTGCGCGAAGTGATTCACAATGACACTTATGACATATTTTATCAAAACGTGTTCGGAAAATGATGTCAACTAATATTAACCGATCTTGATCAATGATAATCATCATTGGATAAACCAAGCTTTGGATTAAATAATTTTGTCAGTACGACGATTTGTCATTTGATTTTAAGTTTAGAACGCTAATACAATGATGGTTCGGAGAACGGTAGTTAGAAAAACGATAAAAGTATGCCACACACAGTTAAATTCAATGTTTTTTTTATTTATTTTCAGTCTACTATTGTCGAAGCAAAATTAAAATGTACAAATAACGCGTTTAAGTTCAACCATTGATACATTTTTGTCTTATGAATAAATTATTTCCATTCACCGAGTACTACTACTACATTTCCTATATAGTATTGAATAAATGTTAAACCTTGCTGGCAAGAAAAATATATTAGCTTAGTCAAACAGACATTACGATTTTGTCTGGAGTAAAGTATTTTCTTATAATTTCTCTACGTCTCGTTTCATTCGTGTCACTTTAATCCTTCAACATCTCTTTAAATCAGATGTTATTCGATGTTGCAGAACCATTTGCACATCACTATATATTTGAACGTTTCTCATATATCTCGGTATTCTAATTAGTATTATTTTTATGCCGTTCCAACTTAGTTCTCAGATAATGACTACTTGATCCTTCCACGCCTATTCCTAACAATTTTCTAATGTAAGTGCGATCGTTAGTATCGATACCGTTCAAAATTAAATGATTAATTGAACTATTCGACTAAAAGGGTGTCGTGGAATTGAAAATCAGCATATAAATTGGGTCAAATTATATCAAAAAGTCGGTAGAAATTGTTTTCTACTATAAAAATTATTTATACATCCAGTCATATTTTTTTAAGTACGAATTATTTATGAAATATCATAGTGTTTTAACCACCGAACAGTAATTTAATTTCAATTAAATATGTATCTGTAGTTAACTTAATTTATCTTTAAAGTAAAACTATGGTCATTTTGGGTTCCAAATGTTTGAATAAAATATTTGGAACACAAAATAGTAATTTTATTATTTTATACAAATCTTGGATATCAGTACGGGGATAAGGTAAAAAATTACTTGGAACTTATTATACAAAAATAAAAAGCAAACAAAAGAACACCTAATTTAATAAACAACCTCTTTGGACGTTTATATTTAATTACACTTCTACAATTAAACTTATTTCTATAACAAGTATATTCATCTAAAAAGCAGCTGTCCAATATAAACATGTATAAGTACATATTCTAAATAAATATATAAGTATTTTTATGATATGTGACTATAACAGAAATAAATAAAATAAAAATTAAAATCTAAATTTAATACTATTTATTCCTTGGTGCTATATTTTTTACTAGTCCCTGAATATTTAAAATAACTTCATAACGTGGTGGTGAATATACTTTTTTTTCTCGTCAGAATTCACGAGAATTCTGTAAAAACTATTGAACTAAGTTTATCATATTACAAACAATTGTAATTGAATAATAGTTAAAACTTAATGAATGGGGTAACCGCAACATTGCAATAATTTTCGATACGTGTTAATATATTACTCTCGTACATGAAAAAATATTTTCAAGATTATTCAGCATGGCCTTGTAGGTGAGTAATATTCACAAATAACACTTATGTATATACACATGAATGTGTTTTATTGGGTACAAATAAAATATTAATAAAATACAGAATAAAGTATCAGCCACAAAGTTGCAATATCCATTTATTATATAGTGTGGGACCAAGTTATTTTTGGTACTACACAACTTTGATTAGTTATGCTAATGTTGGAAAGGTTGTGATCGTAAAATACAACTTGTGGTGTACCACGTGAAATCCAGAACGGAAAATTAAAAAAAAAAAAAAATACTTTTACGTAATACAGTTCTGTATGTATATTTTTTTAAATTTTAACATGAATATTTTTCTTCTTTTTTTTTTTTTATAATATAAATTTCGCAACGAAAATTGATAATAAATTACTATTTTTATAAATAGGTGCTATTGAAAAATAAATTATCATTTACATAAGAATTCAAGTTCTCCATGAATACTGGTGTTTGTATAGATTTACAAATCGGTGTACCTATCTGGGTTATAAGTTGCACGTTTGTACAAATGGTTTATCGGTTATAATGTGCAACGTTTCTATCGACACACTTAAACACTGCATAAAACTGTAAAAGCAACTATAGTTTTGTTGAAAATTTAACAAAAGTACTTAAGCAAACACTACGAGGTTGGGAACTATACACGATTCACGTTGTTTTGACGTACAATAACATATATGTTAGTAATTTAGATTTATCGAATATTCCCAAGTGAAATGAGTTCACCTTATTTTTATGCTGTAGATCATTTTGTATCTGAGAAGTTTTATAGGTAGTGGAAGAACGAACGAATCGTTTTTATGCTACCTGAATAGTTGATAAAATTTTATATTAAAAGATAAATGTTCGTAATTCGAAAACCTTATTGATCTTTATGCCAGCGATTAGTAAATATGACCCGTGTACCCGATTGTTCGCCAATAATAATAATATTATCAAAACATGTGGGACAAATATAATAAATACCTTAAAAAAGTATTTTGAATAATGAAGGATATCGATTTGACAATATTATACCTTCGTATACTGTTGTTATTTACTTTTACGGAAAACCGTCGAAGTAGCCCTTAGGAGATATTTAATAACTTTAGCATAAAACATGAAAAATTATAGTTTATTGGGTAAAGAAATAAGTATGAACGTTTGAACTTCAATGTTAAAATATTCTATTAATGATTCACTAATATGGTAAACACGAAAAATTAACCCAGGTAACTTATGATTAGCTGTATAATTTTGCCAACTACTAGTGGATTATACGATTCTCATTCGTCTGGTTAAATGTTTAATTTGAAAAATCGAGGCATATAATAAATGTCTCTTATATTATAGTTGAAGTGTTTGGATAAGATTTTTATTAGTACTCTACCTCCGATCATTTATATCATTTGAGTTGAACGTAAAAAATATTTTTGTAAGATTTCGGTGCTGTTAAAAATATACCACTCTTATAATACTTTGAAATCGTACATTGAACTTTGATCGAAAATAACAGCTAGGTTTCTGATGCCTGTATAATGAATAAGATAAAAGTTATTCTACATTCTCATCATGAGTGCTTGGAAAATGAGCAGGTAACATAATAGCGATACAAAAGGCACAGTGGTCTATGATTATATGTATTGTATACTATTGCGTTGAATATTTGTAAATTAGTTAAAAAATATATGTAATAGTAAGTACAATTTAGCTTATTAACGATTTATTAAGATTTATAAAAAAAAAATGAAAATTGTGAGAACTAATCAACTTTAAACTATTGTTATAACCTATTATCTGTTGTAAGCTGTAACAAAATAAATGGAATGCTTATTATTATTTTATGTAAGCGATATAAAGAGAATAATCATACTAGATCTATTGCTCAATTTTTCATCGCCAGTCGACAGATGTCATAATACGTTTAATCATTCCCGGATAAACACACCGGTCAGACAGATATCTATATAAGCGTCTGGCGTCTGACAGTATGATAAATATTTGGGATCATCAACAAGTGTAAGCTAATGTAACAGTAGAAGTTGTTCAAAATGAAAAAATCTTCCAGTGCTCATCTAAAAGCTACGGCTTACAAAAACCACTAATCATTCCATATACGAGTATTAATATTATTTACAAGAAAGATTAAAAAAAAAAAAAAAAATCATCGAAAAAAACTAGAATTTTTATACATTAAATTATTCACTCATTATTGGATTTGGATCTAGTGTAAAATTTCCTAACAATTATTTAAAAAAAAAAAAATGTTTTGTTTGCTGTCCTTCGAAAATGTAAGACTTTAATAATGCCAATATTTCGTTTGATATGTGTAGATGCGTGTTTTAAATAATATGGTTCAAAACTATTAAGTTTCATGTTTTTTAAACATTTAAGACTTATGGGTTCTTTATAAGTTGGCATCATACAACCGAGACATTTTCCATGATAAATATATTGCTACACGCATTTCAAAAATCATAAATGTTAATGAAAAAATTAGCGACAAAAAAACTTGAAAACTCATTGAATATGGTGATAAAATTATACAATTAATATTGTACTGAAATTTTAATCGCACATTTTTGATTTCAAAATATACCAGATCAATAAAAATAAATCAAGTGATATTATTCTAATATGAAAATTTTCACAAAGATTAAGACATTTTAGTGTATTAGCACAAGTTTTTACACCAAAATGTTCAGATTCGATTTTTAATTTTATATGAATAATTTTTAAAGAATTTTTTTGACATTTTCAGATAATTAATTTTATAAATTTGACCAAGTAAACCTGAAGGGAAAGAAATATATTTTTAAACATTACAAATATAGAGCCCAAAATAGGCAAAATTATTTCCAAACACGTATTATGAATGGAATAAAAAAAATTATAATATATGCAAAAAAAAGTAAGTATTAAAAACGAATAAAGAAATTTAAAACTGTAAGTCAATGGAAAAAGTTACTATTTTCCCACGAAAATCAAACCTAACATTTCGGTGCAATCGTAGTGTCCGATAATATTTTGCAGTTTTCCGCGATACTGCTAGGAAATTTTAAAAATAATAATTTTAATGTCGGTACCACCTGTGTCCAATTTCCCATCTAAAAAAGAACTGTATTATATTTTTATTGACATACTCTTTTTGTTCGTATAAACTAACAAAGTAACTATATTTTTATTCATAATTTTCCTCGAAATCTAAAATGTTGCAGCAAAATCAATAAAACATAATAGAACTAGGATCAAAAACTAAAAAAAAATATAATACACTTGTTTGCACCATAGTTAAGTTTATTTGTACAAGAATGGTTTATCTATTTTACTTTAACACAAATTGCAAAATGTTTTTTCAATATGAACACTGTTTTATTTATAAACGCAGTAGGTATATTCCCAGATATGATCTATTATACAAGACAAAATGATTATATAATCTACAAGCTTACGAGGCTAGGTTGTATTTTAGCCACCATCGTAAAAAAATATCTTTTCAATGATACAACATATCGAGCTGTATAAAAAAAAAAGAGTTGAAGTAGGATTGATTAAGTTTTTATCATTGGACTACGTAGAACACGGAAATTTTATATTATTCCAATACATTATTCGAATGTGATAATTTTTTTTTAAAGTTTCATTGTTTATTTTTTTTATTTAAACACTTATGGCTAATGAAATTATAGTGATAAATTACGGGTTTGTGTGAAAAACTAGTGACATTTACGTTAATAATAAGTACAATAATATTAAGGATAGAGTTGAGTATCCACTGTACGTAAATGCATTGCGTATAACTCATTCTTTAATGGTTCAGTTTCTTCAATAGACACTATTCTAATAAAAATTAATTATGTACACCGTATGGATATGGACTAGAATTATTTAGAAAAAAAAAAGCAACTGTACTATATTCAATTGTTACGGGAAACATTCATATTTTGATTCTGTACATTACTCGTATTTCATGACATTCGGTAAACCTACGGTAAAAAATAATATAAATGATTAGGGTTGTTAAATGGGCATTTACGTCATTGTACGGTGTTTATCTTAATTTGAAAACCATCTGGAGAACGTTCATATATTATGTTCTCCGCTGTACACCTAAAAACAATATGTCTAAAAACGTTTGAAAATTGTTAATGAGTAGTACGAATGACATATTATGACAAAGAGTAACGATAAAAAATGAATTGAATGAACGTAAATTATTAAATTTTTTTCGTTATTTGCAAATATTTAACTACTGGAAAATACATTATCTTTTAAAATATTTACATAATATTTATATTTTGTTTTTAATTATTCAATTAATGAGTTTCCGTATTTTTCAGACGGATGAAACCATTTTCACAAAATTAATTATTATTTAAAATACATTTATAATAAATAGGTACTATGAAATTTTTACTCTGAATTATAATTTTAAGTAATTGATTATAAAACACAATTCTAAATAACACGCCATCGTAATTATATTTCACTTATTATTTTTTCAAATAATAATTTTCATTACTTTAATTACTGTATCTACATATGAATTAAAATAAAATATTTTTATAAAACTGTCGATTATTAACTCCCATGTTTATAATAATTTATACACGGTTTTTATTTTTGCACTTTTAACTGCAGAAAAATAATGAAATATTGAAATTTTAATATTAAAACAGACGAATTCTATGTTATTTAAAACGTACAAAACCATGAAAGACCACGATTACAAAATATTGATGAATTTATATATATATATAAATACAATATCCATCGTCGAAAAATGTAAACCCATCTAACCGTGCACACAGATATTTGTACAAATAGTACGCACGAATTTTATGTCCAATTTTGATAATATCAATGACCAATTATTGTAGGGAAGTCTACACCAGCACTATATAGAAATGGTTAAATGTGTACGGAACGGTATTTAGACAAACGACCAAAGAAAATCTATACATAACACTTTGGAACATACAATTTGTTCGACACCTTTCACCCTTCATATCCTTGC
Organism: Sipha flava; assembly: GCF_003268045.1. Classification (NCBI taxonomy): domain Eukaryota; kingdom Metazoa; phylum Arthropoda; class Insecta; order Hemiptera; family Aphididae; genus Sipha; species Sipha flava. The sequence goes on along the minus strand of NW_020272783.1, from coordinate 5,953,198 downwards.
CTCCTGAATTTGATGAGTCACATTAGACACTTACCCTAGCCGTGTCGATTAGAAAACTCCGAGTCATAAATCTCTTAAATTAGTCGGTAGAAATCAAAGCCAGGCCCGCAAGGTGACACTATTTTTTGAATAAATGTGTTTCGTATTCGCTGTAAATTGACGGTTTCCAACACAAAGCACTGTAGTGTTCTGCACGGTCCGGTCTGTATCAGTCCGGACTTATCGTATAAAAATATGTGAAGGATCGATTCGGTCCAAATCAATATTTTTTGAATAATTTTGGTCCGGTCCTGGTTTAAACTATAATAATTTCGGTTCGGATCGGTTTCTAATATCTAATATCAATTGAACAATGATTTAAAATTATAAAGAAATTATTTGTAAAATTAATAACACGAATATTATCATTATGGCCCATGGGAATCAATATTTTACCCCAGCACCGTTGTTTTATATAAATTGCATAGATAATACATATGCATTATCTATGATAAATTGTATGTACTATCTTGTATATTGTATATATCTCAAAGATGTTCATAGTACCTATTGGCTATTAATAATTTATTATCGAACATATTTTCAAGAAAAATTATTAATATTCTCGTTATGGTGCGGGTAACGTGGAATATTGTGGAAGTGCCATGCGGTGCCACGCCGTCCAAATATATAAATGTATACAACTACCAAAGAAATACTCGCACATTATGATCTTGATTTATATTAATTATAGTTTATCTATACATTATTTTGGGGAAACGGAGATTGAAAATGAAACGAGCACTTATAATTTCTATCCATTCTTGTCGATGATGCCGGTAAGCGGTAATACTTGCAAAATAGTCGATTAGCCACGCCAGATAGCAAGTAGTTCGATATTTCCACGTAAAATTCTTTATAAAATAATACTTAATAATGAGATAAACACGAGTATCGAATAGTGTAGTATATATATATATATATATATACACCTAATACACCTATACTAAAATATAAATTTACTATAGTCCATTTTTATGGTGCAATATTTTTTTAGTTTGGATCGTTTGTCCGTTCTATCATATTATGTTATACTTAGGGTCTTGTATGGTAGAAAAAAAATAGGTCCACGGTCCAAACCGATCTGGTCCATAAGCTTTTACAGTCCGAAATGTATTAGTTCGGACCGGCGGTCCGGTCTCGGTCCACAAATTATTTTAAATTTTCAGTCCGGTCCGGTCTAAAATTAAATATAGCAATCGGTTCAGTCTGACCTCATTATTTTTTTAACATTTTCAGTTCAGTTTGGTCCCTAAAATTACGGACCATGCAGAGCATTACAGCACTGATTACGTAAGAATCCGATCATAAGACTGAACAGCTCTAAAAACACGATTATAAAGTACATGTATCTAGGTACCAACGGTTATACCCGTAACTTGAAGTATTACCTCATGACGCTTTCATATGGTGAAACTTTATTATACTTAAAAAAATTGTTCGTATTCTTTTTACCAGCGTATTTATACGAAACGTTTTGTTTGGAAACGGTTTCAGGCGTTTTATAATAAAAAGTTAACGATTGATTAGTTATAAAAATAAAACATTCCTAATAAAAAAATCGTAATGTTTACTCGTGATGTTGACTAAGTAGTATACAAATATAAATATATTATATAAATAGTTGCATATAAGATTGACAACGTGCCAGAATTAGATCAAATGCGTTCAAATGGCACAAAATGTCCATGGTAAAAATAATGTAGATATTTGTCAATGCTAATATTTTATGTACACATATATTAAATAAATCATAAAATAATTTTTTTGTTATATTTGAGCGTGTTTTCAACGGTAAAACGTACGTGAAATCAAATAAATAAAAAATGATTGTTTATTTTATTTTTTAACTTTACACTTGTTAAATGGATATAGTCTAAGAATATCAAACACGATATTTATCACGGATTGCGACATGCGAAAAAAACCATTTTTAATTCGATAAAATATCGTGTACAAAATTACTTTTGGAAAATTCTATGCGTGTAGAACTGTAATCCCGAAGTGATTATGAACACTTTTTTTATTTTATTTTTTTTTTTTTAATGCATTTGTTTTTAGTTTTTATTGAACTCATTTTGCTTTCGTGATTTTTAGTTAAAACAAGGTTCAACAAAAAGAAACAAAATTTCATCATGTTATTGTTGGATTAAAAACTTGATAAATAATTAATTTGTGCAGCTATAATTTGTAATCAGTAACGCACGGCAATACAATTATGTAACATAATGTCCTGCTGATATTTTGGTTTAGTTTTGCACGGGGTTGCAGGTTGTTAAATAATATTATTAATACATAATATTTATTGAAATTAATTTTTGTATTACAACTAAAATCGTAATATAATACAATTAACATGAAACTGCTATTGGCAACCCGCAGTCCGTGGGCCGCATGTGGCCCGCGAAGCAATTTTTTATGGCCTGCATAAAGGTGGTTAATTTTTGTGTTTTATTTTTGTTCAATGTTTAATCTATAGTCATAGTTACTTTTCGTTTGTAGCGATTAGTATTACATCGTGATTACGTCCGTACGTGTGACTGTTTGCGTTTATAATAGTTTCATTTTACAAGTAAATCCAAATATTATGGCGACTAAAAGAAGAAAAACTTGTGATGAACATCGTTTTTTTAATAATTCTTGGGTTGATTTATACTTTTTCGTCGAAAACAAAGATAAGCCATTATTTTTAATTTATCAAAAAATTAAATATTTTCTTAAAAGCAATTTTTTCCAGTAACATTCTTATTTTTTACACTCATATTTCTATGTAAAATAATCAAATATAATAGCAATACAATTATTAGTATATATCATATGTTAAAATTTTTTTTTTAATGTGGCCCTTGATAAACATTTGAAAAAAAAATATGGCCCGCGTGGTTCAAAAGGTTGCCAACCCCTGCAATAGACAAAAACATTTAAATCGAACGAAATGTTTATATTCACAAAGTAATATAATCATTTCAGTTTAAAAGTATGAAAATATATATTCAGCCAATTATGACCTGCGGACCATAATCGATGTGGATCGCTCTAAGATGTAGGTTACCTACAACAATAATACAGGCCTAAATGAGACATTTTAATGTTTATCTTTATAAGTATAAGACAGAAATATTAATTCAACACACAACCCATGTATAAATAATAATTAATAATTAATTTTGTTTATGATTTTTACTTATCTCGGTGAGCTCAGCTCGTGTTGTCCGAAACGAAGGGTAAAACGCTATAGGTGGTTAACGTGCACGATTGGTCACCAATCCAAAAACGTTTGTCGCTAATGTTAACAACAGAGTTATTTTCATCGATTCACTACACCTCATCCGTCCACTAACTCTCATTAGTAACCGGTTAACCGTGAATAGACGAACATCTACCGCGGGTACCTCTAATTTACATACCGCATAACGTGTGAGTACATTATAAATTATTATGCTGTACGATTATTGACGTGATATGTCGTTACCGGAATTGTTTTCAATTCAATTTTTATTTTTTGTTTGAGTACGTTATTTGCAATTCCGTTACATCGTAGTTATTACAACACTATCTTAACATCAGTTATTCGAAGTATAAACCATAATCGACCGAATGGAATATTTTTATCATCATTTTTAGCTTCATACATAGTACACTTTATGTTCGAAACGCATTCGTGACGTCCGTTTCACCGTGTAACATTATTATGAGTATAACGTTAAACTGTCAATTTGTTACATCATAACACATTATAATATTATAATAAACATAATATCGATAACAGTAATGTTCGGTAATCAACGACGCTAATGCGATGCAGGGATTTCGTTGGATCCGGACTTTAACGTAAATGGACCATTAAGAAAACAACACACGATAGTGTGCAGCGTGACGACGAAAAATATCGATATCGCCGTTACGTTATTATTTACAGCCATTTTTCAGACCGTTGGATCCGGATAGCGACGACACTGAAAAACAGATAGTATCACTAGTACGTGTATTATTGAATTTAGAATAGTATCAGTATAAGCCATCATTTTGAAATAGTTGGAAGCGACTGCATGGACGTCGCAGTAATCGTTTGCGTTCAACTAGATCGTAACAGGTTTGCAACAACGGAAAATTAATTAGGTTAGACGTTTAATTGTTGATGTAAATCGTTTAACTGTTGACGTTTAACTGTCTTATCGTCGAAGAGCTGTTTTTTATCAAGTTCAATGCGAACCAGAAACGTGTGGTGGCTGCGCGGTCCATGGCTTAGGTGCTACCCATTTTTACAACATGATAGCGTATCCGTGTATTTTAAGACCAATATGTACACTTAACATTATTAACGTACAACGTGCCTGCAATATTATTATTATTATTTATTTATCATGTGATGTATGCGGTGGTGAGTTGTTTTCAAACGACACGAATGTACACATTCTAAAAACTCTCGAATCTTCAATTTTCAAGTTTAAGGCGTACACTGTTCAAATGCGTTTCTTGCGTACGTACTCGAAAATGTTATTCGTGTAAGACACACGCATAATATATAGTATATATATGTGTACATTATAAAATATGCTAATTTAGTTGGTAACCCAACCGAGTTCCCATTAATTTCCTCTTTCAGAGCTTTATACTAGGTTTTTTTTTCTTTTTTTTTTAATACGTGACTGACATCGCAAATCTCGAATGAAAAATGCATAGCGAATTGGTTACTACATCAGTTGTGCTGGAGGATGAGTAAAATGTATCATCATGTATCTATATATATATATATATATATATATATATATATATATATTAATTGTAAAATTTAATCTTTAAATAATAATTTCCTATAAACTCACCTGTGATTTTATGGCTACTTTTAGGCCATTGATAATATTATCCTTATTGATTCGTCGTTGATTGCATAATCATATTAAAATATATTGTCACAAAGTATTTTTGATACTATAAGATATTATGTTTATAATTTATGATTACAACCACATATTTTATCATATTTAATTGAACATATTTTTCTTTTTTTTTTTCATTTGTATGTTTTATAATTTTTTTTATTGATTTACTGAATATCAAAAAATATTAAAGTTAACATTTTTCAAGACATATTTTTTATAAAAATGCCAATATTTAAGCAATTGTATAAATTAAATTGTATTTTCATTAAATGTATTATTTTTATTAGACATTGAAAATGAAAAAAAATTAAATTATTAAAACACATAATACCGGTTAACAAGAAAAATCATGAACAAAAGTGATATCGTCTACCTAAAGGTATATACATACTTATGCTTATATTTATAAATATATAATAATATAATTTATATTCATAATAATTTCCATATATTAATATTTATTTATTAACTGTTATGTGAAAGTAGAGTATCTAGTTTTCTTTCAAAAGCAATATGTTTTTTTTTTTTTAAATTCATTAGAAAGGTCAACAAATCAAATAAAATATCCAAACTATTTGTATAAAGATGACCCTTCAAAATACTTCTACACAAAATACGAGACTCTTTGGAGGCTTTTAGGAAATTAGTTTTTGCTTACGTCCACATTCATCTGCTTTCACTGTTACTTTAGTCACGAATTGCTACCTGTGCAAATTAATAAAGATATAAAATGTAATCATTTACAAAATATCTATCCGATCTAATCATTCTAATCACAATGCTATTCAGTTATTGTAATTGGTATAAATACATTTTAAGAAACAAATTCTCTTGTATTCAATTTAGCTCGTTATGCTTTGTAGTCAAATGCGTTTACTCGGAAACTGTATTGATTAAGCGTTATCTACTCGTATTAATATATTTTTAAATGATTACCTCCGACGTCTTTTGCATATTAAAAATAATAAAATACATCAAAGTACAACTGTGTTTAGTCACAAAGACACCACCATCCATGTGTACAAATATAAGATACCGGCTTGTGATAATAATTACAAGACGGTATAGAAAAACTAATAAGTTTTTCCATAAATATGAGTAAATACGCGTCACCCGTTATCAAACTTTTATCATAGTATATTATACATTTTGACGATTGGACACTAAGAAAAAAGTACCGTTTTCCCTCGTCTATATCGTGTACTAAGTCTAGACAACAACTAAATGTCAATGAGCTGCGATGATTCCGGAAAAGTCGATATGAACAACAGTATTAGGTATTTGATTTATTTTTCACGTCCCTGTCTCAACGGTAAGATACCGATGGTACATACCAAACAGTTTTTCTTGTATGATACGTATTTCATTTAATCGTTCGTAGTCGTTTTTTTCTGCGATGTATTCTACAATCTCACGCGAAACATTTTATAGAGGGAGGAAGGATTATGGTTTTTCTTCGTATCCGAAGTCTTCTAAAAAAAGAACTATACTATTGAGATGCAATGAAAAGAAAAAAAAAATTGCTGTTAAAATAAGTTATTGGTAAATAGTATAAATGTTATTAGTACAACGCACGGAAATCATGCAAAGCAACTTTTATCGAAACATTTTATTTAACATGTACTCGTATATTTTGACGCAACGAATTCCAAATATAACTACAGAAATAGTTGGGTTTCTTTAATCTTTATTCAATGACTTTGACATGAACAGTATACGAACATGTCAACTAACGTTCACCCCTCCACCCTCCCACGACTATTTCTCTTCCTCGTGGCAGTGATCCGTTCCACGACCGGCTTGCACTATTAAGTGAATTATTTACATGAAGATTCGCGCAAAAGCGTTTCCGTTAAGTAACCGGTACTTTCGCACTGCTGTACACCGGTCGGTTTCTATTTGACTCCTCGGTCGAATCGTATAATCACATTCGGAAACTGTTGGATCGTCAAAACTATTTCGATTAAAATTGCAATTATTATTATTTTTTAATTTTTTTTTTCTTTTAATCCTTTTTCCCAATTCGTTCGGATATCCGGTGCACACCCATTACCTAAACATTCATACGTGAACACATTAGTTCTACGACTGTAACATTATCATTATAATCATTTTTTTTTTAAGGTGTGACTTAGCGTGTGCATTGGAATGTGACGACGGCTAAACAAGAGCATCGCGTGTGATAAGCAGCAGGAGGGTGTGCTATGCTAGCCGCCCGCAACGTTCTGCTCCTGTTGGTGGCCGGTTCGTTTCTCGCCGTGTCAGTCCTCACGCTGCCGCAACAAGATGAAGGTAAGTCTCATAGTTACCCTTATCGGTATTATTATGATTGTTCAAAGTAATAATGTACTTTGTTTAATAATAGAAATAAAAACGCAGGTTATGTACGTGCGACTATACACATTACATTTTTATTCATTCAAACAACTTTAATTTTCATCATCAATACGATTATTATTACTGATAAGGCTAACCAATGTATTTTACATTATTGGTATTCAACGTGCATGAACGATAAAACACTGCTCGTGCGACCGTGTCAACGGTCAAACAAGTTATAAACTCGTTAAATAGCAGTTGGACATTAGGGTGGTTTGAGTTACGAGAAACCCGATACTAAAAAAAAAATTTAGCGTATGATGCATTTTTAATGTGCTTCGGATAGTAATAGTATTAGAGAAAAAACCGAGACAAGTGTTAATAGATATAAATGAGTGACGAAGAAAACTCGGTAAGTAGAATGACTCTAACTTAAATGTAAATCACGTAGCCTATACCGAAATAATAGTTAAATAATAATAAATAGTGTAATGTAATTATTTTCACTAGTCAAATCATTTTTATCCTCGTGGTTTTCAGTTAAACAGTATAAAATAGTGTATATGATTTGAATATTATCGAAAACACTATTCAAACGCTTATTTATCATTTTTAATAATTTGCTTTTTATCGTTTAACATTCATAATAATCATTTTTATCGTCTGTTCACTAATAAACCATCAAACACTATAATTGTTGATTGCACATGCGGCACGGATGCGAGTTGATCAACATTTTTTTCGTAAAATCTATACTTTTGTTTTATTCATAAATAAGAACAAACGCAATGACCCACAGTTATGATGAAAAAAGAAATATTCAAAATTATTTTTGCCCAAATTTAAAATGGTTACTCAGTATGAGCAATGAAACATGACCGAACTCAAATATTAAGTAATTGGAAAATTCGATCGATCTTTTGAATAAGAAAAAACTCCACGAATGTCATCAGAACATGCGTGCGCGCGTCATAAGTTTTCGAGGCAGTTTACTGAAAGTGCGCGAGTCCTCCATATGACTCCCGATGAGACTCCCGATGCATGAATCCCGATTCGACTCGGTCTGACTGAAATGTTCAATGTTCACCTCGAGACGTCAAAACACGCATTTTACGACGATTATAATTTGTCATAATTAGGGTTAGGATTTTAAGGTACTTAAAATTACATAAATATGCGCTATAATATTACCTTAAAAATCGCTAAATAAGCTCTAAAAATATGCAATAAAAACATCAAAATATGCAACAAAAAAAAAAAAGGAAATTTATTATTTAACAATTTTGTACAAGCACATGAGACAAATGTGAACTAAAGATGTTAAATTGGTAAACTATTCACTTTAATGAACTATTCTGAACTGTTTCAGTATCTGTAACTTAATAGTTCACAGTTCGAAAAAACTTGGTAGCATTATAGAAATGAAATAGTTCGCGAACTTCTTTAACAATTCTCTGTGGTTCGTTGTTCGAAATCCGGTAAATTTAAACAGCTGTTTACAATTAGATAACAAATATTTAATTTCCCATAAATAGTGTGAACTACTACTGAACTGTGCAGTGCTGTACTATTAATGATAAAACGAATTGTTAATTTCCAAACAATATCAATATTATCGATATAATTATTGAACTAGGTGAACTTAAAAATAGTTGATTTGAACTATTTATTTGAATGAACTGTGAAATAATGAACTATTCAGAAATGATCAAAACTTTCCATCTTTAATGTGGACTGTATAAAACTAATTCTACACTCGTTCGTTGATAATCGACTATTAGTAGATTTAGTAAAAATCGATAAAAAAAAACCCAATAAAATCAGCAGATAACAAAAATTAGAACCAAGTAACTTAAACGAAATCATATTATACCAACCTTCATATCGCCGCTGTAATTGTACAGCGTTGTATCACCGTAATCTATCAATTTACTTAATCTATACATTTATAATTTAAATGAAAATTTAATTTAAAATTTTGAATCTTGAAAAATCGATCGAAATAAATCAAAAAACACGTTTACCAAAATAAAATTTCATGAAATATGCCCGATTTTGATTAAAACAGAGGTAAAATTAAAAAAAAGGCTCAAAAAATCCCCAAAAAAAAAAAACACTAAAAACTAAAAAATTCTAAATATGCAAAAAAAAGCAAAATAAAATATTTTATTTGAGTTCTCTGTATCATGGAACACATTTTTAGCTTACTCTGCTATTTTTTAAGCATCTCATAAGAAATATGTAAATGCTATAAAATCCTAACCCTGGTCATAATCATACAAATCAAAATATTGTACATTAAAAAAGAAAAAACTGTGCCCGAAAAGCAAAAGCTTCCTCAAATACTTAGATGCTCGCACATAGAACGTAACGTTGCAATATATCTAAATGTGTAATAGTTATTATACTAGTACAACTATGTAAGATCAACATCAGTCAGCTTTCGAATAACATACGTAACTTGAGCAAATCCGTAGGTACCAATTTATACGAAACATATGAGATATTGAAGAGAACGTTTGTTTTTAAGAGTTGCATACGTTGAATGGCGATTTCGATTTATTTATTTATCTATGCGGGGAGGGGGTAGGGGTCGTATTCAATTCCAATGTAACGGCGTACGTTTACATCGTTGTGTACCCGTATCGTTTCGCTCACGTGACCTGCACGGGTCGCTCCGGATCGCAATTATTTCGGACACGTTCCCCGACGCACTTGACGGGTTGACCCGTCGTCCCCATTGAATAGTACACACCGTCGGGTCTCTCACCCCAAGCGTACCGAATATCGTCATCATCCCATTACTCCCACACTCAACCTGTCATGACGGCCAATCTCATTGAACACGCCGGCTCGTCCTACCCGTTTATTTGTATTCAAGTCGAAAGCACACGGCGCGCGTGTACATGATATTTATATGCAATACACCACGAGCGGAAAGGGTATGCCAATAAGTCGTCGTTAAGACATTTCTACGCACCAATTATTGTATTCGTCCGCCACGTATGGTTTTCGTAACTCTTCCGAGGTAAGAAGCAATCTGGTAAAAATTAAAGTGTTCAAATTTAACGTGAAATATTGAGCAACCACGTATTTTTGTTAGGAAAAGAGTATCTTTGCACTAGTGATGGGAAGAAATTCAATTTTTCTGAAGATCGAAAATCGGAACATGATACATACTGAGGCACGAAAACGAACTAGTTTATAGAATAATAAAAGAGAAAACTGAAGGTATGAGTGACCGAGGATTTCATTAGTCGAGCAAATGATCTCCGATGCTCGACTGTCAAGCTAAATGAAACTAAATAGATTAGTCGGTAACATGAGAGGATGGAGATCACGTGTTCGACTGCGAAACCATCGATATAATTGTATACAAGAAGTGAAAGGTTTATATATATATATATATATAATAAAAGATACAAACAATAATCATTTCAAGATGAATCTGAAATAAACTTAGGAATGTATGCATTAAAGCGAAATAAAACTATGTTCTTATGAAGATTAAGAAAAAATCTAAGGAATATCTAGTAAAACCAAAGTTTAATAGTTTGTATTTTTTAATTTCTTAAATGTGCACGGTTTAACGTTTTAAAATAAAATCTAAATTTGAATATCTACATTTATTTTCACGTTATATCGTTACAACGTACACATCGTCTATACATTTCGCGAACACTCAAATGTGTACAATACTATAAAGTTAACATTATATTACTTTTGCATGGAATAACAACTAAGACGGATTCAGTCAACGATTAATGTATTATTATTGTTCCAACGTAGACCCCGTGGTCCGATGTTGCCGTTTTAATTGACTGGCGGGACCATCTCTTACCTTCACTTCCAAGCCCTGTTGGCGCGGTTTATATCATATAATATACTACTTGATGTTATCTATGTACTTATCTAATCGGTACAAGTAATAATTTAAGATCTGTATGTGGATTATATTACGATATACCGGCTAAACTCTAAACTTATTTACTCATATATCTAAGATGTAATACCTATATTACATAATACTAAATGTATGAACGTAACATTTATATGCAGACTCCATTTTTAATGAGGTGTCCATCAGCTTTCCTGAAAAATTCTAGCTATTTTACAAGCAATATACCTACTGAAAGAAAAAATATCTGGCTTATTTTTTAGGCTCTTTATATTTTCATTACTTATTCATTTTTCTAAATATATAACAATATAATAAATGGTCATGGAGAATATTATGCACTATTACGACGAACTGATTATCAACGAAATGATGATTGAACGAAATACCGCTTAATGACCTATTTATTAATTGTTATACTTTTATTACGATCATTTTAAACGTCATTAAACTACCCTATCAAAACTATTTTACAGATTCATTTTTTACTGTAATGCGATTTATGCTCTTGTTTATTTTTTCATATTTTAAATAAAAAGTATTGTTTGCGTATAAGAATAAGTAAGCAATAATAAAACTAGGCATTTGCATGAATGTAATAACTTTTATATATACTTATCGTAATATGGTGCTCAGATGAATTGCTGATTCCTCAAAACAAATTATACAGTAGAAAGTAATATCAACTGTGGTACATTTTAAAAATATATGATATTACAAACTGGTAATACACCTGTATTATAGTCGTGCGTTTTGTTAAATCACTTTAATTATCATTATGATTCATTCAATCACGAAGAATAGTATGATTTGCATTGTATAATACAATGAATTATTTGTATACAGAACGAAACATTTTTTGACACATCAAACAAAAATATTTTATTTTTGTATGTTTAAATGATAATAAATATTTTAAAATCCACCAACCATATAAAACGTTATTTCTGTTTAAAATTACGTTGATATTTAAAATTTAAAAAACCTATTTATGTATGATACTGAACGGCCACAACCGTGGTCATTGTAAAATAAGGTCAATTGTTATTTTTAATTTATTCATTGTGATTAATTCTAGTAATTAACCTTAAATGCCAAGTTATACATCAACTGATTTGCCATTTATAAATTTAGTTTTGGGCATTTAATAAAGAATTGGAATTCATATTATTTATAAAAAATACAAGTAGCAATTAAAAAAATATGTATAGTATAACGGTTGATTTCTAAATTTGGTTCTGAGGATTAAATAAAGAAATGGAATTCATATTATTTATAAAAAAATATAAGTAGCAATAAATAAAAAAAAATATATAGTATAACAGTTAAATAATTGCATTTTTCTTGTCTAAAATGCATTTATGTATTTTGTAAAAAAAAAAAATAATGATAATAATAAGGGCTATAGTAAAATACAATCGTATACTATACAGAGCTCGAATACACCACGATCTTAGTATAAATACTTGTATATATAAGTATATTTATTCAAAGCTCTTGTAAAAAGATACAATATTGTATGAATATCTTGTATACTTGTATAATTATGTTTTCTTTCTCTTATGGATTTATTGATTAATAATACAATTCTCGTTTACAAATAAAAATCACCGCGTACGCGTATGTGTATCAATATTGCATATGCTAAACGCCGGCTCATGAAATCTACCGTACATATTGATGCAAAAACATGGTATTATTATATTTCTATATTATACCTAGTAAGTTTATCAAATGTTTTATTATGCTGTGTATATCAAAATATGGTATAATTAATGTTTGTAGAATACACATTTTATACCGTATAAAAATCAAAATTCCATGATAAAAGATTAGCAAATTTGAAATTACATAATAAACTTAGAATAGATTACTTAACTATTGACCATTTTTCATTTTAAACTATTTAATTTTATCAATACAAATTAGACAAATTAAAAATTAATATAAAAATTAATAATGAATCATTCATGAAAAAAATAAGTCATTAATAACAATTGTATTAAACATAAATCAAAATATGAGTAGTTTTATATTTTTTTATTTTTGTAATTCTTTCAGTTACAGTTCTGGTTTTGTACTTTTGTACTTCAGTAAAACTATATGTCTATACATGAATATTTTTAAAAAATAATAGTTATATAAAATATTTATATACCAATAAATTATAATTTTAGCATACATAAATTAAAAGACTTTAGTCTTTCATTTTCTAAATAATAAATTAAAATTTGTTAACAGAGTGAACAAATAAATCATTTGGTGAAAAAAAAGATTTTTACGAATTTAACATCATTGTAAAAAAGTAATTCTATACAGCTTGTACAATATCATGTGTTTATATACTTTTGTATAATATAAATTTATATCACTACATATTTCACAAAGCTGATCCTTATCAACGAGTAGAAGATTTTGTATTAAAATGTTTTGACTAAGTAATATTTTATAGCATAATCATTTTAATTTTCAGAAATTGATTTATAATGGACATAATTTTTTAATTCTGTTTTAATTTTCAATATTTTTAATTGACCTATTGAATTAAGAAGAATGATCAACTTATTCCCTAACCTTGGTTTTGAGATCCCTTGTCTTCCTCATAACAAAGTCGTCGATGAAATATTTAAGCATATCAAACGTATTTATTATATAATTTATATATATATATATATATATATATGTATATAATACGAGTATATATAGTTTTGCATATCTTTCGTGCTAAAATTATTGAAAAAATAATAATAATAGCCTTTTTCGTCATGTTATAGCAATTTTTATTTTAAAAAAATATTCAAGATAATTAATAATATTAGGCGTGGCCTCAATTTAAGCTAAAACTGATACCTCTTTCTTCACCCACTCGTCCCGCCAGAGCATTAAAGTCGACTTATCGTGATTTTTCAAATTAAATTTTGAGCATTTTCAAAAAAGTCGGTGTCGTTAAAAAAAATAATTCAATATCAATGCGAATTATATTACCTAACGAACACCTAGAGGGTTCAATACTGTCTGTTTTATAATGTTTTTTTTTTTTTCATACGAACACAAGTATATTGTTCAAAAGATAAAACTCGTCAATAAAATAAAACAATATGTGACGCCACAATACATCATTTTTAAATCATTTATAGTCCCTAATCCTGATTATTATAAGTTCAATGTTAACAGTAGAACGAAAAACGTTTTCTTCTCTTTCGAATGCTTATTTTATTTATTAAAACGTTCGTTCATTTTCAAACAAAATTGCCACGATACATAAATATTATACTTATATAATACATGTTTTAAATTCTATTTAATATTTTAATATCTGTGTTGTGTACTTACACAAATCACAATTTTAATTTCAAGTGTCAGTTGGAATTACATTTCTACGAATATCTGTTGAATTTTGCGCTCATAATATATGAGATATTATAGATTCCATATAAATATAATTCATTATGTGTTGGCACGAAATTCAAAATATTTATATTAGAAGTACATTTCGCTGTCAACATTAACCTTTGACAAGACAACCGAACACGACGTATCTCAAACGCACTCCGTAACTGTTTTCATTTTTAAAGAAGATCTATATGGTCTTTAACATATGCGATGTGTTAAACTGTAATCGAATGTTTCGTATAATGAGAAAATCTTTGCATTCTATGAACGAAGTAGACGTATAAAAGAAGTTAGTTTAGCGATTAAACGAACGTAACTGCCTATGTTGTTACATCGGTGAGTACGATTTGACGCAAAAATTGTATTATTAACAAATTACACTACGAATATACACGTTCATTCAAACATTCGACGGTAAATCGTCAAGGGGATGTTAAAAATATTTTGCATATAAAAAAAGTTGCAGCACAAAAAAGATTAAGAACTACTGGTCTATTAAAACTAAAAAAATGTGCAGACGCCGGCCTTCACTGTAATAATTTGTGTTAGTTTTAAGCATCCGTTGGCCATCGGTTAAAAGCGGATATATCGTCTAATGAAACGTTTTACCGATTGATAACAATAAAATATCTCATTTCTCTAGTTTGATTACTATTCTGCTTCCAATGTTCCAAATTTATAAGTATAATTTTTTTTTCTTTTTATCATTCTTTGGGTTGATAACGTATAATATTAAACATATCATCCTGTTATTCTGACTAACATATAATTCCGAGGGATAGACTCCGATGTAATCACTGAATTTGTCTAGACTATCATAAAATACGGTAACAGAGTACGTTCATCTATGTATATGAATCCAGTTTTTTTTTATAAAGTTATTCATCGAGTGATTATTTAGTTAGTATTACGACCTCTTTTACGATGTTGATTCTCCGAACGGATGCAAACGCAATAATAGCGTACAAGAATTGTTCGTTTTCCTTCTTTATTTATAGTATAAACACATGTACTCGTAAAAAGAAAAAAGGAAACAATCTTTTAGCCTACCCACCACAGAAGCGTTTTTTCATTAAATGCTTGGGAGAAAAAAATAATATAAATTCCTACTTTTATTCCGTATACTACTATCATAGATTAAAATATACACGATATAATATATGTAGATAAATAGATAGAAAATTTTCCAACAGTTAAAGCATTGGAAAATTCACGGAACATCCCACTGAGAATTGAACATAAATTGAAACATCAACATTCTCAGTCACGTTCAAATTTAATCATTCGATTAGAGAACTTCAAATGCAAATCCGAATTTTTTTTCAAACGCATTGGTTTTTAGTTATGTTTCAAAATCTAAAATAACAATTTATACGTTTAATGTTATGCACAGTTGTCTCACGTATGACATTAGGGGTGAATTTCGCTGTGTTTTGAAGATGTTTTAGCGTCGCTCGAAGGAAAAAATAAATAAATATCAAGATATTTTCAATCGGTACGCATACCAATGTCTAGCCATTTATAATTAGTCTCGATTCACGTTACATATTTAAATTGTTCACGATAAATTGAACCTTCTATGAAAAATCATAATATTTATAATAATTAGGACGAACAATAATTCTTAAACATGCATACGAGCACGAATAAAATACTTAATGGGAAATGTTCACGAGACGACATGCAAACTAAGAATATTTAATTTTTTCTCGTTCCGTTTTTCAAATGCTAAATACTACCAAGTACCTAGTCATCGAAAAATAACAATGATTCATTATTAATGCACAGTCACCAGGACGGAATGCGTTATTGATTTTCTTTTATACAAAAGGGGTTCTTTTATGCAATTATATGCACAGTATTATTTTTACAGTGGCGTGCATAAAATATATCAAATTTATTTCCATTGAAATGCGAACGGTGCGGCCGATCAATCGATAAATTTTTTAACAAATTTAGCAATAGTTTATTGTAACAAAGGAAAGGGTGAACGATGGCTGTAATAAACTTTTGTAGTTAGTTTTCTTGAAGAATTTCCTGAAAGTATTTTGGGTCGTGACAGTAATAATGTAATATATACGTGCAGAGAACCTGTTAATCGCAGTACTGATAAAAGTAAAAATAAATTAAATGCACCCAACGTCGTTCATTTTTTGCATTTAAGCTAGATTCATTAATAATATTTCGTACATGTTTCGGTACAATTATTCGTAATACGTTTTTATCAAAAATGATTATCAAAATATTGTAATAATATATTTTACTTCTTGCTGTTCATTTTTATTGTACGTCATAAATTCAATAGAAATCATAACATATAACAATTTCTATTAAACGATAAACTCTCTTCCAAATGCAACTTTGTTGTTTCTTCGATGAAAATGTTTTTTTTTTTTTATATTATCATTTTCAAATATATAAAGACCAATATATAAATATAATATAATAATATATATATAAATATATATATAGTTATTAATCATTGATTCAAATCATTAAATAAATCAATATTTAATACGAGAATTTTTTAATCTTTAACATCATATAAATAATCGTAGCATGCAAAGTCCAAAATAATGTACAGAACAAAAACGAATGCACAAAAAATCGAATTGCACTAGTCTAAGTGTGATTATTAATGAATGTTGTATTATTTACTATTTGGTAATACATCAATACATTTCTATTACGTGACATGATGGTTATTATGTATATGATCTTAATTTCTACACTGTTGGTTGGTGCATTTTTATAATAATAATAGTTTATTAATTTTCCGACAATCTTATACAGTATAATATAGGATTTTTGCAATGGAACTCTATGTTAAGGTATTAATATTATAGTTGTTCAAAGCTCGAGTCAATGGTTCAGTTGTGAAAAATCAAACCGTTTTCGAAATTTGTACAATCACGTACGCAATATCAACTGCACTGATTGATGGTTGAACATGAACATATTGTCGACGGGAAACGTTGATAAATACAAAAAAAATATTCTCGCGTCTGACAGTTTCGAAATCTTACACGTTGAACTTGCTAACAAACAACGAATGGCCGTTACAAGCATTAATTTGTATTCGAGTAGTGGTGTCATGACAAAAAATAAATATATATAAATAAATAAAAATATTGGTTATATTGACTTGTTTATTTACGAAACGAACAAAACTTTGTCGTCAAAACATTCAACTGTACACACAACGTGTACCCCATCCGGACTTTCCGCAATATATAATCGCCGCTGTTCGATGTATACTCAAGGACAAATGTTTGCTTTGTTTCATTATTAAATAATCGTACTTTTTTTGGGCGATATTATTATCACCGCAGATAATGAAAACTGCAAACGAGAGGTGAGAATGGGTCGATAACTCATATCTTTTAAAATATAACTTCTGAATATAGCTGGTATTAGGTATTTTTTCGTTCTCCCTGAGAATATTATATTATATTATGCTCTATGGACTTTAAATAACACTATTTTAGAAATAAAAATATAATTAACTAGCTACTGTTGATCTAGTTGCGGCGGGAGATATTTTAACGAAATTTTCTACTGTTTTAGGTTAAAGTAATTATTATTTGGACGCGCACAATGGTCTTGTATTAAAATTATATTTATTTATATTTAATATAATTTTTATACAACCAATAACCATTGTTGTTACGACTTGAAAAAATAAAATTAATGTTTGATAATACTAGAAATAATTTACGTAAAGTTCAATCGGTAATTATTAAAACAAAATACAATATTTCTTTGGCAGTTCAAAAGTGAAAATATTTATACATGCTGTCCAAAGAATAAAACCATTTTGACTCATAAAAATACGATTTTTGAAAAATCATTCCTACACATTCTCCCGAAATTTCAAATGAATCGGTACAGTAGTTTTGGCTGTAATATGATCAGTGAGTCAGCGAGTGGTATATGATTTATATGCATACGTTGTTACACATTACGTTTTCTAGAATCTATTATTCTTACATGATGCTTGACGATTGTCGCGGTTCTGTCATCTAGTCGGGTTATGATAGTCGATCAATCATGACCGTAAAGAACGAAAACGGTATCAGATATACAACTATTGTTCGTAATTTACATTCACTATCAAAGTGCAAAATAAGGAAAGGCCGAGATAGGTGTTTAGTATATATGTGTGTAAAACCAAAAATCACATTTTTGAAATCGGCTGGTACTTTACGCGAATAACAAACCAATGGAAATCTTTAAGGAAAATAAATAATTGAAGAAATTATGAAAAAAATAACTTTAAACCAAAACACGGTTGAACCGTTTCACGGCGATTAAAACATTTAAAATACAAATATTTGTACGTTCTAAGCTCTGATATACTGTTTAGTTCAAGTATCTGATGACATTTATCTTTATTTCGAATGCAACTACAATCGTCTTGCACTATACAGCCGAATGAAAAATACGGACTGTCTCCAACAAATCGGTACATTTTTTGTTCTGATAATGTTCAATCGGTTTTTCACGAACGATTTCCGACCCGTAATGCTACCACGTCGCTCTTCGGCTTTGCGGACGATGTCGACTGCACAACAACCACAATTAAGGAGTTTTAAAACGGTTTCTAATATCGTATAATAATATGCGTACCGGATAATACGCGTTACGAATCTCGACCGGACTGCGGTGTGCACCATAATGGTTATTGTTAATTATTAGTGCGCAATGGAAAACGGTTACCGGAAAAATTTTCAGTGAAACGTATGCAATAACACGCGAGAAAAATTCTCGCACGGTAGCATGCGGAACAAATTGTTCGTTGTTGACGTGACAGTTTTCGTTTTTAAATTATATTAGAGCTGACTAGTTTTTTGAATTTGAAAATTTAAATTTAAAAATGGATAAGATGGTCGGGTGAGATTCAGAAACATATGTGGTTCTTTTAAAGTTGAAACCAATTTATCGTTGTACTCGAAAAAAACGATTCTGTGAGAAAGGTGTCGAGTTGATCAGTTTATATTTCTAAAGACGTTAATTATAGTAGTAGATTCAAATTTCTTATTAAGATAGATTTAACTTCTAATCAAACATTTCAAGTTAATATAATAAGCGATTATTTCAAAAATTATGAAATATCTATAAAATGATGTTAATATAAGTATAGTAAAGGTGTAGTATACTTTAGCTGTCATCAATGTTAATGATATTATTATTATTTATTCTATTACTTATTGTATTTGTATTGTCCTATATACTCTTTATTATCTAATATTGTTGTAAATCTGCTATATCTGCCATACGTTAAATAAAAAATAAACTGTCGATAATCCAACAGATATCAGATTGGAGGACTGTCGGATTAACGACAACGCCGGAATAATGGGGTTTCACAGAATAATCATTTTTACTCGTTGAACAATTTTGATTTATCTTATCGAAACCTACGATTAATACAGACACACATATGTGTAGTGTACGTATGTACCTACTAATTTATCACATACTCTGAAAAAGTCTTTTAAATTATTGTTATAAGACGAAATGTCAACTGTTGCTTTGCTCGCGGTGTGGCACGTAAAAACGCAAATTTTCCATCGCACTAGACGCTAAGATACTTTTGATCGTTACTGTTCGCCCGCAGCGCTCCAGGAACTTTTACTATGCATCTATGCATTTGACACGATCGTATAAGACTTAATGTCGATCCACCCGACGATGGAACAACGCGTCTCGGAACAAATCCATTAAGGAAACGTCGAGGCAGGACTACGCCCGTTATCCAAACAAGCCGTTTGAACGTGGCAACGCCGAGCGCAACTAGATGACGATCAAATTCGATTGTTATCATCGATGGTTAACGGTTCGTTAACGGTTTCCGCAATGATTTCAAGAAAACCAATAACTGGATCGCGGACGCAACCGTATAGAGGGTTAGGGGTTAAACCCTTTCCTTCGAATTCAGAAGAAGATGTTATAAAAAAAAAATATAATAGCATTTTTAAAGTTTCCCATGAGACTTGCAAATAAAATATATAGATATATAAATTATATAATGAGTGTTAAGCATATTATTTATTAACATTTTACATCCTTTCAAAAATCCCCGTGAAATGTTTTCTTGCGTTCGTCCCCGGTAACAATTATTGTACTACTCATACCTATTAAAATGTTATCGTTCCATTAAAAAAATACCATTGATTGATCGTTGTTCGATCATACACGCAACAACAACGAAACACGTTCGTGTTTAGCATATTTTAATACTTGATTGAAAAAAAGAATACCATTATATGATCATAGTTTTCAATAAAAGTGTATTGAATATGTTTTTATATTTTCCACGTATTTTTTTTTTTTTTTTTTTTTTGTACGCAAATCATACTTTATAACTAGATCGATAATTCACTCAATAATACATCTCTAAATTGGCACACCCGGGGGAGATCCATCCCTAATTGTAATTTTCCGGTTAAATTTATTTATGCCCACATCGACGTATTTATTCGTACATTATATGTCGCATGTGATATTATGTTGGTAATGCCGACGCGTATACGTTATACGCTTAAAATGTTTTTGGTAGAACAATTATTTCATAAACTAGCCATGCCATTGTCCGCGTGAACTGACCACTAGTATTTTTCGATAGATTTATGTGCACGTATGTGATATAGGAACAACAAAACAAATGTTTCCAAACAAATATCGAGGATGCGCGTCTGCTCGTCTGTAAGGTAATCGGTTTCGGATTATTTTTGTTAGCTCGACTGGACTCATGATCCGGGGTACACGCCGTTCTTTTAAAAAAAAAAACGAATCTACAAATAGTAGATTTATACTTGCATCGATAACCGTGGTGGTTCCAATAGTTTCTAAGTTTATGAAAACTTTTTCTTTTATTTTCACTCACGGCATGTGTACGTGATATTATGACTAGCGGAAGGTATCAATTTTTTTCTTTCTATTATTTGGTCAACTCGATCGTTTCACACAGTCTTTCCGTTTCCTCGATCGGATTAAACAATGTATTAATAAAACACGATCATCAAAACGATGGTAATATAGTACCATATATATATATGCTATATTTATATAGCATAGCTTTCGTAAATTTAAAGGAGTATAGACGTACTATGCATTTATTTATATATGTATAATACACAATTTTCCGATGCCATTTTTAACATTGTCGTCGCCATTTTCCTTCGCTTCTACGTATATATATGTGCGTGTGAGACATATAATGTAGTACACACTCGTTTGGTATTTATTACGAGACCAGTGGAATGACTTGGCCATAAAAGTTGTCACTATTTTGTGATATAAAAACAACTCGCATGCGCTGGTTATATGTCGCCAGACCGACCATTGATCTTCACCGCTCCACCTCCTACCAACACTTTCAACGACCACCACCAATCATTAATTTAAAAATAAAAACAAAAATTGGAATGCGTGCCAAATAATTCCATGTTTACTGATAAAAAACACGCGAACTTAATAAATTCGTTTTCCCGCTTCGATTATTCCATCGATACAAAAACTAAAATTTTACTGAATATATTAACATCTAGTTTTTTTTTATTTTAATATTATTATAATATGACTATTATTATTATTATTAATATCATCTGTTCCTGAAATTGTACATAGATATTTAAATGGCACATATTTTTCATTCCGTACAGTTCGTGTATCATGTACAGTGTGTACATAAGTATATAATAGTAATGGTGCACTCGAACAGGCGTAATAATTCTGATATGAATTCATTAATTTTAATTTTCGATTTGCCCTTGCGATCGCAACCAAAATTATTTTACAATTTGGAGTCATTATTTTATATTTTCTTATTATTTCACACTGTATAGGTTTTAGCTGAAGAATTGTCGAAATCATTTTTAAACCGTTCAATATTATACCTTCGCGGTCCTCTATACTTGGTGTATTCGAAATTATAATGGATGTTTGCAAGTAAATATTCTTAGTAAAAAGCCAAAGTATTTTTTAACAACCACAAAATGCTAATTTGTTAATTTTAAATCAAAATATGTTATACAATACCATCAATATGAGCACATAACACGGTACATAAGGACGATTTCCATATTTATAATAAATTAATGTAGTAATGAGTCATTCGGTAGTTGGGTCACTTAAGCAGTTTAAATTATGATTTAAAAAAACGCTCGACTCACGAAATGTAACGCTACATATAATGGTCAGTTGAAAAATCATTATCTCCAATTGACTTTTTGAACAGTATATATTATTTACTTGATTTTTCGACGTACTCGTAAAAAAAAAAATAAAAAAAATAATAAATAAAATTATTTATAATAATTAGTAACATATAATAAAGTACAGCATAATAATGAAGACAATTTGCCGACGATTGTTTTCAAATTACTACGTTCGCATGGATTTAGCATGAACACGATAAACTATAATGTATTTATATCATAAACTATAGACAAAAACGGATTATTTCATTTCTGATGAAATCGTTTAATCTAAAAACAAATGTTGTTGCAATTTAATCGTTATTTAATCTAATATAATTTTATTTTTCTACACAAATAACCAAAAAAAAAAAAAAAAAACAGTTACTAACATAATTACTAAATATAAAATAAATATCAATAAACATATAAATAAACAATATAAATAAAATAAAAATAAATAAAAATTTTTTTATAAACAATTTGTTTACAACTATAATTCCTTTTTCGGATACTACATATACAGTATACTATATAATATCATTCGTAATATCGTAATATCTATTGTGAAACACATATTTCCGGTAATCACGGTAAATCACCAACCGAAAGTTCACGAACATATAAAATAGAATGATCGACACGCCAAACTACCGCAAGGTAATATGGACGGAGCCATACTAGAATTAATAAGGAACGGTATATTCGATACTGATTCGGCAATTAGTATGTGTGCTCAACGGTAACTTTGTGTAATATGAGGATGGAACATGTATACCCGAAACGTCATTCAGCTACTCGGAAGAGTTAAAACATAGGTATATTAAAAAAATGTATGCATTTTGAAGAATAAAGCAACAGTTATACAGCTTTTAATGATGGGTCCTTATTGTTTTTTTTTTTTTTTTTTTTTTTAATACGATGTATGGTACACTTAACACGTTAATGTTAATTTTAATTTGGTAATTATGATACGTTTTATGATGTGTAAATGTAGGTATATTGTATATTTGTTGTAAATATTTTTTTAAATTATAATGTTCAGTACAGTGAATTGAAAATTAAGTTTATACCTCAACTTTAAACATAAATTATGTAAAAAAAATTGTTTGAAAGTAAATGTTTAAAAAAATACTAAAATTAGTATATATTTTCAACTATTTTATCTGATGGTTTAAATTCTTTGGTTATTTTTATGGCATTTTTCAGACCATAAATGCAATATAATGCTTTTAAAGTATTAAAATTCTACCTCTAATTATGAATAATAACGAAACGCAATTCGATATTTACTAAGGTTAACAATTTTAATAAATTATCTTGAAATAAGCTCTCATAAGATAACAACGATAAAAAAAATATGTATATAGAACATAGAAAATTGGTATATCATAATGGCGTTTAAAAATTTTATAAAACGTTTTTGAATGGTCTTTCGAAGACAAGGATCAATCATCGACGCGATCACTCATTATTATTTGACCTACAAAACAAAAACACTAAAGAATAAAAATATGATTTCATATAACGGCTTATCAAGTACCAAAACCTCTATAGTATAGTAATGATCCAAATTTCCTCTCATTGGTAATATATTAGATATCAGTAATACTACAATGGCAACAATTCTAGCTAACATATTTCGTCAATAATTTTTTTCAAATTCTATACTAGCAATTATTTCACTGTCAATTTTTTCTTTTTTTAAAATTCTTCTCAATCATCGTTCCTAAATTTACAGTATCCCGGTTTACAATTTCGTACACACATGAGTATTCTCAATACGATATGTGATTCATACTACCCACACACGTTATCTTTTGATTATTTTATCAATTTTTTTTTGCTTCTAGCCAACTTTACACTTTTTTACCTCAGCTACAGATATAAATATAGAGTCTACACTTAAATTTTGTTTGAAAATTGAATCCATTAGGCGCCCTTTTAGATCTAGCGCCCTGGGAACCTGCTCCAGGTTGCCCCGTGTGTAGATCCGCATGCTCTTTAAATTTTTTTATAAACTATTTGTTTTTCAACGTACTCGTATAATAAAATTATACAAATTCTCGTTTTTAATGATATTTATCACAATTATCGTGACGACGTGACCCGTTATGAAGGAATGCTGTTGGACGGTGTTCAAAAGCTTCGATGATCCTGTGATATTCACACGGCTGTTTTTAGTTTTTTATTATTATTAATCGAATTCTTTATCCATTCAATACTCCATGGTTAACAATACGGTGGTGGTGGTGGTGGTGGTGGTAGTTTTTTCTTTCCGACTAGTCTTATTCCTTTAAAGCAACATCCCACAGAGATACACCACTATATATATGTATATTCGCGCTCGTCATGCATTACTAACCGGATATCTAGTATAGGTTTTAGTAATTTATTATTGATGACAGATTTAAAATTCAATCCAAAAAGAAGTACTCTGAAACGCGCAAACACACACATACGCATGCATACACACATAATATCGGTGTACAGCTATAAAAATAGCTATAATACCACTCTACCGTCGCCGTCTTCTAAGACCCGAAGACTGTAATAATTTAGCCAATGAACACTGTTCAAATATTCGTCTTCCTGGTGTTTTTCCATAGAAAAGGAATCGCTCGTACCAGGAGTGTCGATCCCTATGTGTAGCCATGTCGCAATAGTTAATCTTGGTAATTGGTCCCGTAATGAACAGAAGTAAGTACACTGTGCACTATGACGTACAAGTTATAGCAATTTGGATTTTGGACATAAAACCGTTTTAAATTCATATTTATAACTTTATAACTCAATACACTTAGCATTTATGGCAGTGATACTAAGATTTTATTTTTATGCATCACCGTATGAAACAGATTGAAGTATTGAACGCTGATTCGAGACGTGACGTAAACCATCTTACTTCATCGTTCATTTACATGAACACAACGTTACATAAACGTCAGTACGGAAGGAGAAATTAAAAACCTAAAGTAAAGTCGTATCTAGATTTTTTTTTCGGGAGGAGGAAAAGTAAATTTAAAAATTATAACAAAATGAAAATTTATTAGTTTTTTCGTAATCATAATAACCGATTGCGTTTGATCGTGACTGTACTATTCAGTAGTCGATAAAACAAATATAGTGATCCAGACAAAAACTATTTGTGAAATATTGAAGACATTTCGAGGGAGGGGGTGGGGTCCGAACTCCATGGACCCTTCTTTAGGTAGGGTCTTGATTTCAATCCAATTGACTCGAATGTTATCGTTATTGCACTCCTTAATTATTAAATATAAAAAAATCTCGACATAACGGACGACGGTGTACTTGCGTAAATGTTTTTACTTCCTATTAGGAATATTATTATAATTATAATAATATTCGGCCGATTTTCCGAACACTTTTTAATGGTTACGGGAATTGTACACACGACAACGCTTGTGACCGCTCGCACCCATTCGTTGACAGTCGCGTTGTCGCGCCTACGCGGCTTACGAACTAATACGCAAGTTTAAAGGCCCCTGCAAACGATCAAATTAGTTTGATCATTTTGTTTGTTAAATTGTATGTTTTCATCAAATTATATCTCAAACGATCAAACCAAAGATCAAACGAATTTGTTGCGGTTTTCTTCGGGTTTTTCAATTGTCTATTAGTTCGTATTTTACGACTTATCAGAGCTTTGTATCTTTATCAATAATTTTATATTTCATTATTTATCCCTTATTTTACAATGAGAAACAAAGATAAGACATTAAATGCCACAACATTTTTTATTTGGCTTTGTTTCTAGCTAGCACTATGTATTAAAATAAAAATGGCCACACACTACGGTTTTATTTGTCCGTGTACGGTGTAGTTCGCAAGTTTTTAGTTCGTACAACGATGAACGACAAACACTATCCGTTTTGTATCATTGTACAGTGTTCGAACAACACGGATCGTTTTATTCGTACATCCACGCACTACGCAATATTGTCTTCAATTACCAGCGTCCACGTTTTTTTAAATGCGCTAAACTTAAAACATTCTAAATTCGAAATTGGTTGGTGGTGGTAAATTGAATAGTTAATTTTTCCAAAATTTCTATAGTTTTTCCAGACTCGAGGAAAAACTGCCGAAAAATCAAGTAAAAACGGGAAAAATGTGCTATACACGAAACTTTTACTCTTAATTTTAGTTATTTAGTTATAACTCCAAAATTAATGTGACTAAAAACTTAAAATTTTTATCCTATAACAAAGAATTTTTATTTCATATTTGATAACATTTTCAAAAAAAATCAAGCACTTTTAGTTTAAATATAGAACTTTAAAAATACCAAATTTTTAAGTTTTTATATAAAATATATTTTATTTTTAAATAATTATATTTGAAAATTTAATATCACTTCGCTTATATAATTATTTAACGATACTGAAAAAAATTCAAAAAATCTTTTGTCAGGATTTTATTTAATAAGCGTTAAGTAAATTATAATGCAATTTTTAAGAATTTTACTGTTTTACATACATTTTTAACATTCAATTTTTAAAAATTTGGTTCATCCAATCATAATGAAACTTTAGAAACGGATAGAACATGTTTTGATTATTTGGTTAAAAAATTTCTCCTCCATCAAATAAGAACATTTTATACAGTTTGATAAAAAAGAGAACCTGCCGATAATTAGACTAAAAATGGCAAAATATAGTATATAAACGGTATTTTTTGTACAGAAGAGTACGATCAGAATCGGTTTTACTAGAGAAATTCGCTATATTTTTCTTTGACAAATTATTGTCAAACAATTATTGTTCTAACAATTTTAGTTTAACAATTATTTTCGGCGCACCGAATTCATGATTCGGGAACTTCACTGACAATGCGTTTACCATGATATGATTGTATTATTACGTTACCCCGGATAGGACTCAGCCCCGTTTCGCGGTCAAACCGAACCCATCTACCGCGTGCGGTCATCGCGGTTCGATTCGGATATTCCCTTGCTCCGTACAAAAGGTCGATTCCCACTGGTCCGGACCGGGACCCACCCGGGTTTCAGAAATTCATTTTCTCGTCGATTTTCTACCTGACAATTCACATGGGCACCCGGTCGAAAACACATGAATCGTTGTAAAACAATTCGCTCTCCGGGTTTTCGGACGGGTCCGCAGTGTAACGCAGGTCACGACAAGACTGGGTTGTAAATTAAACATTTAAAATCGTAAACTCGAATGGGACCGACCCGGACCGGTGGGAATGGACCTTAAACGTCTGCAGACGACGGTACGTTTCGAGACGGGGAAGACGTCGCTAGCCGACACCGTTGACGCCGCAGCACATCGCACGCCCACGCGCGTACAGAACGCGTTTGAAAATATTCAAATGACGTACGCGTGGTGCATCGTTATCCCGAGTGCCGTTACGGTTATAACGCGTCGTACATTATTTATAACGGCGATGGTCGTCTAATGAATACCTGAAACGATAAAATGAACCTGAAATTACCACTAGTTATGCACGCGCGAACTATGGTTTTCGACACTGACAGTTTCACAAATCGTTGCGTTAACGACATCGTGTACGGGTGCTATGATAAGATACCTGCTACGCCCCATAGTTACCGTGCTTATGTTTAGTCACAATCGATTTAATATAAAGAACAAATAAAACAAAAAAATAAAACAAAAAAAAAACACTCTTAAAAATGAATGTAATCCCGGAATGTTTTTTTAAATTCCGAAGAAGAATTTGCGTTTTTTTTTTTCAATGAATTTTAAATTCGACTAGTTTCGACTTACATTATAGAATACAGAAAATTAAACAAAATTAAAAATAAATATGAATAAAACACGTTTGAAACAATATTTAAATCAAGTTTTTTTTTTTTTTTAATGTATATATTAATAGTATCTAAATAGTACCTAAACGAATGTCGAATTAATTAAACTAGTATTCGTGTTTTATTCATTTAGTGCACAACGTTGAGAGAATATTTTAATTTTAATTGTTATATAATCTATCTCAACTACAGTATGTTCAATCGTTTAGCTAAAATATTAAGATACAACAATATTAAAAAAAAAAAACATAATATTAAAAAAAAAAATGTTCAAAAATTCAAACAATATACGGTGTGGGGAAGAATTGATAGACAGTTCCAAGAATTGGTGGAAAAGTAGGCTGTGCCCGATTAGGAGGCGGGTTGTTATCATGATCAGATGCCTAGAAATATTGAGTTTACTGAACCACGGATGCTATAGTATTACAGGGACAATATGTCTGTGCTATGTGGTGAAATTGTGTGTCAAGGGGAAAAAAATGTCAAGAATTGGGGAGAAGTTTACAGCGGATAGGTAAGGGATCGAAAGCTAGTATTTTAGAAATAGAAAGATGTACCATGACTTTAATGGTAAATGCAAGATAGTCAGCTAGTTCAAAAGCCGGCAATACCATCGTATTTAAAATGTTAACCAAAATATTTTTTTAAGAACAATCACTGTTAGATTAATAACTAATCAATACTTATCTTATATACAACAAATTAGTTTAACAATTACATACTTTTAAATTTACAAACACGAAAAAAAAGGTTCTGGATTTATTTCTGTTAACAGCTGATTAATATACCGGTGGTAATTTGTCATTTTTCAAATCGACTTAAAAGCTTGTTATTTATCAAGATTTATACATTTTTTACCTTTGTTTCGTGCTCTATTCAATTTGTTGCTGTTTGATTTTTTTTTTTTTATTAATTAATTTTACCTTAGTCTTTGAACGTTACAGCAATGCGATTAGAAGTTGCTGCTGACTTAATGTTTAAATTAGTTATATTTTCAAAAAAACTATTAATTTTCAAATAAACTATATGCGCCTATGACCATTATTACCTTTTAAATTTATCCTTTTTAATATTATCTTAGAATCAAATAGATTAATTTATGTAATGATTTCATGATAGCTACATCATGTATTTAATTATATCAAATCGATCTTTCAAAGATAAACTACGGAAAAATAAGTGGGCGAAATGTTGAGAATAAAGAAAACATAAAAGGGACCTAAAATCTAATTCCTATATTGTGAACTATGAACTTCTATTTTAAACAAATAAACAATTTATAACAAAAATAAAATATAAATTAGAATCCTTAGGGAAGTATAACTTTATTAATTTTTTTTTTTTTTTGCAAAATCACAATTATTTAAAATGTTGCAACTATTACAATGTTTATCACATATATTTTAGTAAAACTCCATAGGCATACATTTTACTACTATATATTATTTGAAAACAGATGATATTAAGATTGTAGCGAGTCTCGAATAAAAAGTTTGAATTAGGATTTTTAAGAACGACAATAAGTTAGTGACAACTAGTTTCTTTTCAAAAGAAATTTCCAAACTTTATTTCTTCTATTATAAAGATTAAATATCTACGTCTATTGAAAATTTAAAACTATAATAATTTATAAATAAAATAAAATAATAATAATAATAATACAAAAACGGCCACGCTTATAGACTTTTTTTGATTTTTTTCTACACTTAATTTCGAAATCATAAATTAAATGCAACCTAATCGAAAATATTAATATTTGACAAGCATATTTAACAATAAAATACATTTTGGTACTATTTTAACTTTTATAACTACTCAAACTTGGAGGCAGGCATTGCTTCTAATCCATACAGCGATTTTAGAGCAGCAAAATACTTCTGAACCTCTAGAATATTATCTTACGGAGTTTATGGGTCATTTAATTATTTGTAGGCAGACGCGGTGATTAGGAAATAACAACAATAAGAATACACCAAACGGGCAGTAATATCCAAACGACCATGAAAACACCAAGGCGCCCCACGATTTCTCTTTCTATCTTTTCAGTAAAGCTATCAAACTAAGCAGAACTCTAGCCAAGGGTCTACCAAGTGTTCTAAAATCAGCCTCGAAAGCGATAAATAATTGTAATCAAACCGTTGCAATCTCCCGAGGATTTTGATTGTAGCGACTCCTGTTGTAACCAAACAAAATAAGCAGTTTGTCCTACGCGTACACATTACACTTTTGTGTGATCTATCAAAGGGGCAAATTAATTGAATGTAATATTGTTGTTACAACCGTTCAAGTCATTACCATTAGACGTCGTCAAATAAAATACGAAATGCATGTGAATAAAACACTTACATTTTATTATGTTTGGCTTTGAATTATTTGTATTTTGTGTTCGGGTTAATATTTTACACGATTGATTTGACACCCTTTTTTATTATTTTATTTATATTTTTTTAGCGAGAACCTTGGCGATAAAACAGCTCGTGTACACGCATTATTATTGTAAAAATAATAATAATGAATACGTGTTTAAAGAAAACGTAGTACAGAAGTATATTGCTGTATAAACAATAAAAAAGTAAATCAATAACTTGTAGATATGTGCATTTCACAAACCTTTTTCATCCGTTAAGTTTAAGTTCAATACTGAAATTTTAACGTTGTTTACTACAACCCCGATGGATATAATATATATATAATGTAATTATTATTTTACCTCTAACCTTTTGACCCATTACATTAATAATATCAAGATGATGTTTTATGTCAATGTCGATACTTGTTCCACTTACTACGTTTTATTTTAAATTTATTCCATGAAACATCTACTTAAACGTTATTATTGTTTACTTTTCTATACGTTCGTGGTACTCGCTAGTGGGGCTTTTTCCTACTATAAAGAATTCAATAAATAAAAAAATATATTTTCCAAAGTTTTATAACAAAACCGACAAAAAAAACTTAAATTGTAATTTTTCATAAGTTTGTATACGTATATATACACAACAAAAATGTATACTTATAAAAATGTATGATACGACCACGTTATTATGTGAAAAGATAATCACTTTGGAAAACCGACATTTATTGTAGACTATTTATGTAAATATTGCATGTAAAAATCAGAGTTTCAAAATAGCACGTACATAATATACCGAGTTAATGCGGTAACTCGAGTTAGTTGCAGTTCGTTCGTCAACCAGAAAATAATATCCAATTTTTAAAATTATTTAACAATCTCATATCATTAAAAAAAAAAAAAAAATAGCTACATACAAAAAAAATAATTTATGCTATAAAACAAATGGTATAAGTGACCCCGTTCAAAATAATCAATTACATTACATTATATCACGTGCTATGGTATTATCTTTATCATTTCACTTTATCATTTCAACAGAACTATTATAGATGTGTAGGTTACATCAGGGTAACCATATTTAAAAAAAAAAAAATACAGGACAAAATTAATAATACTTTAATTTTTTTTTTATTTATATTTAATGACTTAATTTATATGTATATATATAGTTTATTGATTTTTAATTGTGAAAAAACATAATTTTTAATAACATTGTATAAGATTAAATTTATGTACTTTACTTTTTTTAAAAAAAAACTTATTAATTTATTTTGATGACGATTGTTCAAAGATGTCTTCACTATTTAATTTTTCATATTTTTCTGAATAAGCAATTAGTTTTAATAATTGTGGAATTATACAAAAAAATGTACGAAATTCTGTACATGAAATATTTTTAAAATGTTGATTTACGATTATTATCGATCTAATTGTGCCCACAAGAAATCGATTTTTCTCATCTATCCGTAAAACATTTGTAATTGAAAATAATCTTTCTACCGATGCGTTAGTTCCTGAAATAGTCATTGAATACTCTAAAATAACCGTAAAATATTTAATTGGAATGTTATTTTTTTCTAAAATTTTAAATATTTCACACCACCTATTTTCGGCTTTTGAACCATTTTACCAGTTTTGCATTTTAACCTTCATTGTATTTATCACATTATTAAATTCGTCAATAAGTTCATCTTCATTGAATTTCAATGTTAGATTATTTTTATTAATATATTTAAAACTTTCTTGAATGTCACTCCAAATTGGAAAATGTAGTACTTGAATCCAACGAAAATCTTTTAGTGGTTCATAGTGATATCCCCATTTTTCCACATACGATAAAAACGTGTCATAAAACTCATTAGTTATCTTAATAATTTTTTTTCACTGCATCCGGTTGTCACAGTACTGTTACCAATCTAAGGAAACCAATGATCAATTATTAGATACCAGACATTTATAATACACGTATACCCGATAATATATTGATCAAAGGTTCTTATTTATTGGCACGACCGGGTTGAATTGACCATTGTATGCGTTACGACAAGGAAAATCTTACTCCTCCCGGTAATATTTTCCGGGGGTATGATTTGCCTGTTACACCAGGGTTACAGATTTAATTGATTTACCTCGAATAAAAAGGACTAGGAATTGCAAAATTTGTATAGTAACGCTCGTGTTACGTTGGGAATTAATCAACTACTGCGAGTGCGTACCTATGTCTTTATTTAAACCGATCGCTTCATTTCTTTTTGCACGTATATCTAAGTGTAAAATTTTGTTACTAGGGCAAAAATTGGCGCCAGACAGTATTAATAAACGAAAGATTCGCATGAATGTGCCAACTGCTGCAAGGACAAAACTATACATCATGTTTAGCGCTACTGATTTGAATATGAACAATATTTCATTTATCTTTGTAGGAAAAATGAGTTTTACGATCTTATACGGGTAAATAATTTTTAAACGTCTCCGGAATGGAAAAAAAAACAGTCCAACTTCCAACTTTAAAAACGTGTTTGGCAGTGGTTCTTAACGTCATCAAAATTTCACATTCCTCTAATTTATTACAATATAATACATTTAGTTCTGACTATTTTTGTGACACTGTAGAGAACATGAGATTTTATACTATGTTATGATTCATTTACAAACTGATAATTTCCACTTCTATAATATCGTATACCAGTGATTTTTAAACTGTGAGGCGTGCCTCTCTAAGGAGGCGCAAGCACTTATTGGGGAAAGCGCAAGGCAAATATTTATATTGTACATCGACAGTAATTTTCTTTAATTTAAATAATAAAAAAAATATTGTTTTATTTATTCATTGGAGGCGCGATTACATTTTTTTTTCTTTGGAGTTACATGAACCATACATTTTTGATACAGATGCCGTAGCCTATATTTTTCTCCATATGTTTCATTCTAAAAACATCTTTAATTCGTAAAAAAAAATGTTTTCTAAATTATTGTATGGTGTCATCATAATTTTAGACGTTATATAGAGAACATTTTTTCCCATTCTATACAATATATATAATATAAGCATGAATAACTTATTGTTAAAAACTTTTACACTTCTAATTATTTTTCGTTTCCTTGAGATTTGATTTCTGTAAAATCTTAAGTTGTACCGTAAAATATCCCATTGAGTACATTTGTTCGTGTATGATATTATTTATTTCTAACGTTTTATTTAAAACATAATCCCGTTTAAATATGCGTACAGTTAAGAGGTTTCAAGTCCGATCCTCAACTGGAAACCCGTTTTATGCCTGTTTAAAATACAAACCGTGGGCATATTGTAATTTATTTGAAAATTACTCTTTTATAATAAATATTCAGTTGAATGAATAAACATCGCGATGAAAGCACGCAGCTTTAGATCGCACTATACACTGCGCCTGCTGTCATCAGGCATAACTACATCTACAGAGACTGATTATTTAGACCGTGAAAGATTTCGCGACGAATTTGAATCCGGTGCGCTGCACGTTTTTGCCCACCGTAGGAATACAAATATAGTACGGACATTTTCATAATGGTAATAAAAGATCGGACATTGAAAATAACACACACACACACACACACACACATATATATATATATATATATATATATATATATATGTACAGTGGTTTTCATTTGCATGCATTTCTTCCACGGCCTGTTGTTATTGTTTTTGTGTCCGAGAAACCGCAATGAACGTTGAACCCACCTCCCCTTCATTTTTTTTTTTAAATTTTTTTTTATTATTTTCTTCTTTTTATTTTCTTTCTCCCTTTCATCCCATTGTCTTTTGCGTTCAAAAAAAAGGTCGATGCGCGTCCCACGGGATATAGGGAAAAGTATAAGATAAAAAAAGCGAAAACCGCGACGACTAACCAAAGGGGCGGCTCACGCGTGTATTCTGATATTGGTCTTTCGGTGAACTATAATATTATTATACACCGTTTTGTAGCCGGTACAGGTAAATTCGTCGAAAATACTGTTAATGGCTAAGACGTGTTTCGTTTGCGATTATGGTGTATTTTATATTATGCGCGCTCATTCGCTCTCCTTTGCGTGTGAACGTAACGGCTTGGAGTTTTATTTCATTCCTTATTCACCCCGACATCTTGGCGCAACCGTATTATTTTTGTTATTATTATTATTTGAATTATGATCGTTATTACTATACTAGTATATAGCAATCGTCCGGACTCAACATGTGTATTATAGCCATAATAGACGTATTATCTTACCTAACGATTTCCCTCCATCTCCTCACTGTATCGCAGTACTATTTTTCCTCCAAAATGATGTAAACTCTTTATTTTGTTTCGTTCGCGATGCTGAACACAATAATATTATATTCATTGCTTCCGATTTTTTTTCCTCTTTTCGGTTTGCAGATGTCTCTTAAAGATACCACAACCGTCTATCCGCGGTGACTACACGCGTGACTATTTTATTGTATTTAGACGATTCGAAGCAACGAAAAATTCTATTTGAGCATAAAGTAAATAGTAAAAAATAAAAAATAACCCATAATTCGATAAAGCAACAGTCACTGTCGGTGATGACTTGAATATTTAACATAACCACGAATTTTACACTTGAGCAAATACCATTTTTGCTAACTTTACAACTATAATATAACATAATTAGTCATTTGTCAACCATATTTAGTATGTGTATAAGAAAACAAATAAAAATATGCTTATTTAAATAATCGTTTTAAATGGTTCCATTAGACTGATGTATCTAATTTATTTATTTCATTTTAATTTAATATTAAAAATATTGTTTTGTAATCATTGTATATAATTTAATATTTGATTTTTATACGTATTCGTATAAATCTTTTTATAACTTATCATTTAAAGAAAATATTTATAAAATCGTATGCTGTTTGATTAGATACACCTAATGCATACGCGTATTGACTTACATTAAATATAAATAATTTTGTGAAACATAACTGTCAAGTGCTTTCTTGGAGTTGAGTTGTATGTATTCGGTAAAAACTTTTTTCATTAATAAAAACATTCATGTGTGATAGAACTCCATAGGAATTGGAATAAAAGACTAAACTATTGATATTGTGGGGTTTATGAAAAATTTCAGAATTCCCAAATTATATATTTATATATATATATACATAATAAAACTTTTAATGAACAATAGCACTATAATTCAAAGAAACAAAAATGAAAACTATTAGCTAAATATTTTTACTATTAAAAGTAAACCGTATAATTTGAATAACATTTTTTATTATTTATAAAAGTTATGGAAATTGTATTAAAACTGCACGCATATAAAAGAAATGGTATTTACCTATAGAAAATGGTTAAAAAAAAATATAATATATTTATATAATATTTAAAATGCCTACGTGAACTTTAACAATTTAATGACGTAATAATACATACTGTACGATGGAAAAAGTAAATAGTTACACGTAAGGAACTTAATTTTCTTAAAAAAAAATAATAATAATAATAATAATAATAATATATTTTATAAAATTATAACGAATTCGCATAGGTATTATGAAACGTATCGTATGTATATTATTAGTAGAGTGTAGATTTATATACATTTGTATATTTATTCTAGTTATAAGTGTATGATATGCTAAATTAGCACAATATTTGTATCATAACATAACGATTTAAATAATTAAAATCTTTTAGTGCATATATTTACATATTTAGACATTTACCCTTTATTTATTTTAAGGGCTTATATTATGATTTGAATTTCATTATTCAATGTTTAATTATATATAAATATATGAGGGATAAAATAATAGGTAAAATGTTCATGAAAAATTTAGAAAAGGCATACGTAACACTTACTGAAATATTAAAAAATTCAAATGGTGAAAGTGAATCAATTCAAACTACCGAATACTTATATTTGATGTACATATACAGTTAAGTTTATTACAGTTACTTATAAATGATGATACTAATTAAATACGGAAATATTACTTTTGTAGACTTGCAAAGGTAATTTTCAATGTATAAAAATTTGTTAACTGGCAAACAACGATCAGTACTTTAAATATATCTAAAATAATTGTCATACAATAGAAATTCACATTTAGGTAAGAACATTTATTTTAGAATATATTTTTGATATTAATTGAACAATTTTTTTTTTTTTTTTTTTATAGATTAATAGAATTATTATTGTATATAGTAACTACATATAAAATGATTATGATAAAATTCCTTAAAAATATGAAGAAAATTATTTTTGTTGTTTATTTTTGAGTGCATATTAAAAATTTTTTTAGAGCATATTTGATTGGTTTTTAATTCATATAAAAATCCGCACTCTAATTTTTAAATCAAAAAATATTGAAAGTAAAATTTGTATTTTCTGCTTGCACACATCAGTTTATATAATATTATAATTTATTGGTGTAATATAATAACTATAATGCACGAAATTTAACAAATTAATTCCTAGTTGCGCTACTGCCTTAAACTCTTAATGTAGGAAAAAGATTTACATTAATTTATTTTTTTTGTCAGTGACATAATTTATCAAACAAAATTATAATATATTTTGTACATTTTACATATGGATGAGGCTAATGCGATTAATGGCATGTTTGAATACTGTGTATGTATAGTGTTGAAGCTATTTGCTGTATAAAGCTGTTGCTGCAGTGAAATGTTTTTTTATGTTTTTTTTTTTTTTTTTGTTCTCTTGATAATATTTTATTGAATCAATAAATTATCTAACGAAATAGACGAACAAAGTTTAGTTTCACCGAATTCTGTAACCCTTAAATGGTAACCGGGAATGTACTCGGATGTATATATGCATATATGCATATATATGCTACGGGTAATGTTAACATTTAGATAATGTCAACATTATCCGGCTAAAGTCGACAGTAGCCATCTGTTATGGCTAATGTGTAATTTTTCGTTTATAAGCAGGAATTATTAACACTATCCGGATAATGTTAACCAGTCAATATTGGATAATATTAAAAGTTGTATATTAAATAGACTATAGAGTTTTTATTAGCATTCTATATATTAAAAAAGCGTCGGACTTCCAGAGTATAATATCTTATCTTGACTTGTAACTGAATTAGCCAGTTATCTTACCGATAAAGTGAACAATATATTGATATATGGGTTTAATATTTATCTCAATTGTATGACATTTTTTGTTATAATTTTATGTACGCTATACAAAATACGATGTCGTACATCGATCTGTTATTAGTCTGCTTCAGTTTTCACACGTGATAATTGCAAGCACAATATTATTAGTGTTAAACTTTTAAGTGTTTTAGATTGCATTTCTAATAAAATGAAAACAAAACTGGAGTTTGATAATTTATTAGAGAAATTATTGTCTGAAAAACAAGAAGATAATTCATCTTATTTGTCAAATGTAAAATATTTTAATATAATTAATGAATTGAAATCTCGTCATTTGAATAAATTTGAAATTATTAATATCGGAGGAGGAGAAAAACTTATAACACCTGTTAAAAAAGGTAGTACTAATTTACTATATTACGTAAAAAATGATGAATTATATGACATACTGATTGAGATACACCTTAATATTGGTCATGGTGGTAATAATCGAATGATGGCAGGAATAAAAAAAAAATTCAAAATTTTGACTGAAAAAGTTGCACTTATGTACAAATAATTTATTGTGTGTTAAATATATTTAATATTGTTAATGATTTACAATGATTTTATCTCATGCACGTTAAATTCTTATGGTTGATAAGACATTATCCAAAATTTCTTGGTTAATATCATATTACCCGTAACATATATATGTTACGGCTAGTGTTAGGAGTATGGATAAACTCAAGTTTAGCCGGCTAATCACAAGTTTAGCCACTGCGTTTGACTAATATCTAAATTTCGGACTTTATCCACTAATTTTAACATTATCCAGATGCATATGGCTAATGTCTAAATAACATTATCCATACAAATAATTAAACGGTTTAGATCATACAAAAATTCTTTCATTTCTTCTCTTATTCATTAATATTTAATAATATCATAGATTATGGAATAATTTTAATAATAATAAAGTAGAATTATTATTAATAATTATTTAATCAATGATAATATGTACCTATTTTTATTATATAGATTTACGGCCACATTTCGTGACAATAATAATGTAATTTTTGGATGGCATGACTATTTTTACTTAATAGTCTAAAGACGGACTCCTATCAATAGTTAATACCGAGATATATATTATGGTCTAATCTAAAAAATCTTCGAAATTTTTATTTTTATGTTTTTTTAAATTCCATGAACTTATTATTGAATGCGATATTTTACAAAAATATTTCTCTGGTCTTGAAAATCAAAATTAACTTAATTGGGATAATCGAAAAAACAATACATTAATTTGTAAAGAAATAAGTTAATTTATTAGTAATAAAATAATTTAAATTAATGAGTTAATTTAACTTAACTTTTTCTTAACTTTTAACTTATTAACTCCCAAGCTTGAAATCAAGATATACCTACAAAGTACTACAAGCTGGTATCTTAACTACTTGCAAACTTGAGTCGGTAATTACTGTAGATTATTACTATCTCTATCGAGCACACAATATTTTATGCATATCAATTTTAAAATAAATATAAAATAATATAAAAATGCACACAACTGTGTACAATATTTATATTATTGAAAATATTTAACTTACCACGTGCACGGTATACTTCTATACAATTACCCAACATATCAATATTCATTAAAAATTACAATTTCAAAATATTGTATTATCATTGTAAGCAGTTTTAAATATTTAATTTACCTATGGCTAATGTTATTTAATCATTAGCCGATAACGGTTGGATAATTTTGGTTTTATTGGCTAGTGTTAAGATTATCCATTTGTTTTTGTTGGATGAAGTCCAAAATTTTGACATTAGCCAAAAGAATTGTCTAAACATAAGATTAGCTGGCTAATCTTAATCTTAGCCAACCTTCGGACTAGCCGTAATATATATATATTATAAAGGCAATCGTGTAAACATAATTTGTTCCAATTTTTTTGCAAATGTTTTATTTTTAAACGTGGTTTTATTAACTGCACACAATCCCGGCGGTTAATTAAGGATTATTATTGTTTCAGTCAAAGAGAAGAAATTCGGTGACAAATGCGATTCCAACGAGGACTGTCATTT
The DNA here is from genome assembly GCF_003268045.1 of Sipha flava. Taxonomy (NCBI): domain Eukaryota; kingdom Metazoa; phylum Arthropoda; class Insecta; order Hemiptera; family Aphididae; genus Sipha; species Sipha flava. Next base: position 5,913,103 of record NW_020272783.1, on the reverse strand, counting down.
CAACGGGTCGATATGCACAGTGGACCGGAGTAACAAAAAAGCATCTTGTCAGTGTCGACCCGAGTTTGCGGTCACCAACCATATAGATAAATGTGGACAAGGTGAGTAAAATATTAACCATTCATTATTATTATTATTATTAAAGACTTTTTTTGATCTAGTTTTTCGTTTCTTTACCCATATTGTTTTTTAATCGTTAGATCCGCGATAGTTAATCGTGCTCTAGCACCCTTCGCATCGAAAACGACGATACAAGTGCCACGATGAACAAAACTTATCAAGTCATTTGTCCTTATACTTTTAAATTTCATCAATTTACTGCTGTAGGACTATAACATTATTATAATATTTTTACTATAAGCATTTATTGTCCATCGACAATACGCTATATTTTATTTATATGCAAGTGTATGTGATGGTGCAGAAGACCCTTTACCTTTTTATATGAAAAACAAAAATAAATTATTTTCAAGATATTTTTCGTGTCAATGTTTGTTAAGTAGTGCCAATGGCTAATGAGGAGAACGTATGAGTATTTTTTTTTATTTAACTTTATTGATTTAACCAATCGTTATTGAAAAAGGGCTCCCATATTAGCAAGTGGCCACGCGTACACTACTAATTTACGAATACACTAATATATATATACGTTTTTGTCACTTCGATTTATTTTCTTCTCGGCATTTCAAATAAATACATTGAACCTCCATCATTATCCGTGTAAAATAACTTATACGAATTCCTTGGAGTTAATTTCAAAATAAATATTGCTTTGAAAGAATCTAAATGACGGACCATTGTAGCCGAAATTAAACTCACGCTTATTACTACAATTATTATTGTTTTAATAAATTTTGAATAGTTCAGAAATGTTATATCTATAAATTATAAATTCCGTTATAATGGCACTAAAGAAAAATATTTTTATTGATAACATTGAAATCCACTATTATATTATCACCAATTTCTTAATAAAACTGTTCTCGTTTATAATACAAACCATTGTATTCGTATGAAATTAAAACCATTGGAATATTATTGATTTAATTTTAACTTTTCAAAGTTCCAACTATTTATTATCGTTATAATTTAACAACATACATAGTGAACTATATTAAATTAATTACTATAATTTTAAAAACTATGGTACTAAAATGTTACGATGCACAGTTCTGTATATTTTTATTCTGCACTCCCTTTCCGCCTGAGATTGGGGCATAACATTCTTCTGTTCGTGCCAAACCTTTTACAGAGTTTCTTTCTATTTTGCCCTCGTACTTCCCGAGGGATTTCCTCGTTCTCGTACACTTTCATCTATTAAAGTTATTTTCAATTCTAATACTTTGTAGCTAGTAAAAATATTGACTAACACAATACATTCTCTCTTGTAAAGGTAAAATATATCGTTAAATAAAATTATACGAAATATCAAGTGATCAATAAGTTTCCACGTAATACTTTGTTTCGCACCTAATATATTAATTTGATATAACAATAACGACTTGGCGAAAGATAAGATTCGGATAATAACCGGATAAACGACTGAGTTAGATGCCGTACGCAGCTGAATAACGTTTCTAAACCCGAAGTGGGATTGTTTTTATTTATTCACAGAAAGCTTTGTGTTGATAACATTTGATACTGTTGATGTCCGATGAAATCTGTTTCGCATGATTATGACTATTATGACTAGGAAAAAAACATACAACCGTTTCTAGAACATGCGTTTATTTATCGTCCTTGGATTTCGTTATAAAAAAAAAAAAATCGAACCGACACTCCCCGCGTTCGAAATAGTCGTTATTATTTTGCTATTCCAGTTTTTTTTTTTTTTTTTTTTTCACAAGCTCTTTATCATTTAACGTGTTTAGTACACCGACCCGAGACGTGACGCGAATATTCCGTTCAGTGGCGTTAACGCAAGCCGAGTGATTTACCGGTGTAAACGAACATGTCACGCGCATACGCATGAATGTCCTGCTCGAACATTTAAAATATTTAAATGGTGGCTGACGAACAGAACCCGGTAAGAACCCGACGCCGGCCGCCCGTGGCCAAGGTGCTGCGACATTGAACACATTGTGTTCCCGTTGCATACCGCGAGCGTGCGTCAACAGTAGTCCGTACGCGTACCGCGACGGAGTGTGCAGACACGTTCGCGTCGCTATTGGAAAATCTCGGTCGAGACCCCGTCGACACCAGAGGCTAAAGGACTGACTCCCCCTCACCCCTCCCAGTTGCCCTTATTTACAAATATTTGTTTTCATATTCACCCCCGATTTAAGATTGTATCTTGAAATCGCGGTCGTGTCCGAGCGGATAACCCGTGCATTTGACTGACCGTAACGGTTTACAACCGTTTTTTTTTCTACATTAGCAAGCATTTTCAATTCGGTCGATTGGACCTTAAAGTTATTTTGCTTGACGGCAGATACAGTTTTTATTTCGGCTGTCCGTTTCTCAGATGTTTTCAATACGACTTAATTAAAAACAGTCATTTCGAGTAGGTATACGATTTTCACTGTTCCATTCAACTGTACAATTTTTTAACAAATATTACCTTTGGGTGATTTTTTCAATTTATTTTCTTCAATTTCTTCTTCTTCGAAACTATTGCGCTTCCACTGAGGGTTTAACTCTGCTATCAAATGTTCTTGATCCGCCATGTACTCTGATGGTTTTTTCCATTTTTCCGTCTGTGGGCTTCTGCACGTTATTTGTACTTGATTGAGTCGAGTACGCCATCGATTTTTTACCTGCATTCTTTAACTCGCCGTGTTGATATACTTCGAGGTTTTTCATCGATTTTCTTATCGAACACTTTCTTCGTATTGATAACTTTATCTGTTCACTTGAGGCTAGACTCTTTCCACTCCAGTGTTTTTGTCGTCAGATAATCGAAAACTTAGGCTTAGGTCGATGGTATGTATGTTACAAAAAAGTTTTCGGATGTGCAAAAAATGTGCGAAATAATAAATATCTATCTTTCACCGAATGTTAATCATCGAATGATGTATCAAAATCATTTTGTTGAAGACCACGAGATTTATTAAATATGCGTTGCCATAGATATACTGTATAATATGGATATCATGAAAATTATACATAAATATATATCTATACTTGTTTCCCTCGCAACAACTATTTTAAGTCTCAAACCCAATCCATTCGTTATTAACAGACGTTAATGTGGCGATTTATTTCAATATGATTATTATTTTTATATTTAATTTGTAAATAGTTTATTTTTTTTTATATCTATTAAGTAATCCGACCAATGTTGAATGTAAAGTATACGTCGTTGACATTAAAGTAATACTATGTATTGACTACAATTCTAAAAAACGTACAATATCCAGATGTTTATTATTTATTTTGTCAAGAAGAAATCGACAACAAATATATTAGTTTTGTTAGTCGTTCGAAACTAAAAATGTACAGTAACGCGTCTATATGATAAATATCCCAGACCGTTCCAGAAACGAGCGTGTGCAATGAATATGAAATATTGTGCTGAAATCGTATAATCGGTTCGCAAAACTTCCGTCGGCAAGCCCTCTTTTTGTTTCAACCCTATTTTCTGTCTTACCAATATTTAAATCGGCACTGTAATAATAATTATGGTCTTGTGGGTAATTTCATTTTTATCTGATTGACGCCAATCGCGTGACATTACGGCGGTATCCTTGATTGTGAGTAATATACTTATACATGCATGCCATACTTTGGAATAATTTTCAAAAGTGAATATATTCGTACGCCTACATTTCAACGTATTAATTCTATAGATACACTCTTAAAAATCAACTAAACATTTAAACATTATGTACAGATAAACCATTTGAATATTCATTTTTACTTTAATTTTTTTTTTAAATAAATAATTAAAAAATTTTAATTTGACCATCTAAGGCAGTAGTTCTCAATTGGGTTAACATGGACACTGTGTTGGGGTAACGGGAAAAGGAAACAAATAAAAAAATAATTAATTTTAATAAAATCATATTATTTCCACAACTGTCATGTAAATAGCATACCTTTAAGTTTGTATCTTTATATTATTTAGATCCGATAAACACGTGCAGTATTATTATTAAAGCGAAATTGCTACATTATTGATTGTTTTATCTAACCAGGGTTGTTAATCAGTTATTTTGCAGTCGCTAGATTGTAGTAATATTCTAGAAATATTATAGTATATTATAGCTCTACAACTCTATAAAACAATATGAGACTCAGTATTTCCACCATCGGTCTTCGACTTCCTCAACTTTGTACAAACCACCAGAGCCCAATTTCACATTAGTTATTTTTTACAAATTATTAATATTTTTTCTCTCTATTTTTTTTTTAAAAAAAATTTGCAAATTTAAACTTTAAAATGTCAATATTTATTGAACCCTGCAATTCAATACATTATATGTATATTACTTATTATTATTTATTATAGGTGTATCACTTATTATTTTTCTGTGCCGTATTTTTTGTTATTTCAAGAATTATTTTAAAATACACAGTTAAGATTATTTATTATTTTAATATTATGGTGACGCGGTGTTTAATTATAGTGGTTAAAAGTTACACGAATGAGAAAAGTATGAAAATCACTGATCTAAGGTATTCAAGCAATAATTAAAAATAAAATGATTGAAAAATAGATTTTCTTGTCATAATTAACGTATTGTGTTTCGAAATAATATTTTTTTGAATAATATATAAGTTAAAGTCACAATAGCTTTTAATTAATAATTGATAAAATTATTATTTTTGCAGAAGGAGCGTACATTTTCCGTTTTAATTGCTGCCGTTAAGTCACGCATTTTTCTTTTCATATTTTTAAAAAGTACTGAAATAAAAAGAAAAAAACAATGTTCCTTTTAAAAATTACATAAACAGTTGAAACGTTTGTTAAATCATAAATTATATTTAGTTTTTAAATATTTTAACTTTCTAAACATTCATAGATCTATAGTTAGTAGTCTCTTCATATAATACTAATTCCAGTTGAATCAATTTTTTTTTTAATTTTGTCCGCGTATAATGAAAAAAAAACCCCTTTTTCTATTATAAAAAATATTTTTGTACCAAATTAATAAAGATATAGAATATAAAAATACAATTAATAATTATTACCAATTATTGCGAATCAAAATATTATGTAAGTAAGATTCCATGTTTAATTCCAATATCTTCACAATAATTATAATTCATGTAGTTGATATATATACCACTCATTTTGACTCCAATCTCAAGCCTATTAAGTTTATTTTTAATTTCCATTATACTTTTTTCTATTTTGCAGTTAAATAATAATGGTGAAAGTGAGCATCCTTGTCTTACACCTTTACGTATATATTCGCACTAGCTGACTCATTGTTTATTGTAATTTCTGCTCTTTGATTTTTATAGAGGTTATTTATAATTCTCCTGTCTTTAAAATCTAAATTGTAATCCTTCATTTTTGAGAACATAATTTGCCAATCAATGTGGTCAAAAGCTTTTTTGATATTTATAAACGATAAAAAAGTTATTTTATTTCGATATATTTGTTTTTCTTTTAAGATTCTAAGTCCTAGTATTGCCTCTTTAGTTCCTTTTTGTTTTCTGAATCCATACTGATAATTTCCAAGATATTGGCTTTATTAAATATCCTTCGATGTATAATTTATATGCGTACCTGTAAGACGCGAGGGAGTACGCTCAGGGTTCTAAAATTTGTACAAGAGTCAGCTTTATTCATTTTTGGTAATGCTATAATTCTGCTGATGCAAAAGTCTTTTGATATTACTCCTGTTTAATATATATATTTCATAAGATAGTAAATCGCGTCTGTCACGCTTTCACTTGCGTTTTGTAGTAGTTCTCCGTAAAAACTATATATCATTATACTATAAAATATAATTAAAAAATTATTTTTTAACCACAGCAAAATCAAAGATTATCTCCCGGAATTAATACTTTCAGCCTAGCTGCCATTAAATCTTTATAAAGTTATATTATTATATTTTGATATTTCCACCAAAACAATGAGTTATAAATTAAAAAACTTTGGATTACTTTAAATATAATTACACATATGTAACATAAACATATATATTATACATATCCACATATTTTTTTCTTTAGTAAAAGTACAAAGCTCCTTGCAGAAACTTGTAAGCTTAACAATGTTACATTTATATGAATGATACAAAAAATAAATAAGAGTGCTGTTATTCGCAGAAAAAAGATTAGAAGGACATAATAGGGAAAAGGGCCAGAAAAACTTATTACTTTATAATTCAGTATTATATAAACGTGAATTTGCTTCTTTTTTTTCAGAATACTTTATGAACTAGATTTTGCACTGATAATTTAAAAAAAAGGATTATATTATAACTTTTTATGTATAACATTACTGTTGCACATACATGCAAATATCTAACTAATAAATATCTAAAAATCTATTCATACATTTTGATATTACATGAAATTTTAAAAATTTTAAATTTTTTCTGTAAAAATTATCAACCTTAAATATTGATTTGAATACTCTATCATCATATTATTATCATATTTGGAAATCATTTTTGTTTAGTATTTTTATGTAATCTTAAAATGATTGCTTCATATAACAAATGTTTAAGTTAATAAATGTATTATTACTATGAAAATGACATAAAACGACAATTTTTTATAAACACAACAACCTTTCATAACAGAACAATCTGAAATAACGTTAATCACTGTGATGAATTCTGATTTAAATATTGAAACATTATCTTCGGTAAAATAATATTTTTTTTTTCTTTATCATAATGTCAATTACACGTATGTAATTAATATGGTAATGTTAACATATGTACAATGCACAGTATTACTTTTATGAAAGCAAATTTGCCACAATTTAACTGACTTAAGGATAATAAATTGGTATTGCATTATTTATAAATAAATCATATACTTTAAGCATTATACCTACAATTTATAAATTTGATTTATTAGGTACATAAAATGAAAGAACCGGTGCAGTATATTTAACTATTGTATTTTTCCATTATTTATTTTCAAAATTGTATAATTTGCCTTCCTAAAAAATTCCTAAAATCTTTTTAAATAAGTATTTATATACATTAATTATGACATAATATTAAAATAATTTAAACAATATTTGCATTATTATTTATTTTTTGAGCTACGAATATTTTGATTTTACATTTAATATCAGTGATACAATTTAAAATTGACCCTAAGCTTAACTGATGACAAACATTTAAAAATACGTGTAACTTTATCTAAAAGATGTCAAGGTCTAAACGCATTGTTTATAATTTAACTAAAATAAATTAAAAATAAATATAGAAGGATTTCCTGATACATACGTAAAATCGCAAAAAAAAAAAATCTAAGTACCGACAAAATCGTATATGTGAATTTTAAATGATAAAACGTATGATAAAATTATTACACTGCGATACATTAAGAATCAAATAACACCCATTAATGAAATGGATTAGTTGAATAGAAAAAAATATCTGCTCGAAGTAAGTGCAAAACGTAATCTTATACTTATACAGCGGCATGTTCAATTTTCAATTTTTTACCCGCGTATTGTAAACAAAAATTACAAAAATATATTTCAAAAACTTACACTATAGTAGTAATAGTAGTAATAATAATAATAAAAAAAAAAAATAATAATAATAATAATACGCTGTGAACACAAATAATAAGAAAAATACCTTTTGTTCTTAATGACTCACTGTGCGGTGAATAATATTATATGTTCTATAAAAGAAAAAAAAATTATAAAACTACCAGTGGGGTTCGAGTTGGATCAATGGTCTGGAATATATATGATGTGGTGCTTAATACTGCGACAAAGGTTAACGCTGCAAAGCGGTAAGACTCACGCAATCTCATTCTAGAGGTCATGTTTTCGGGTAGATGACCCCGAGGTTTTAACAGAAATCAAACAGCGAAACTTTTATCAACTCGTTAGCTCTAATCACTCCTTTGATTTTAAAAGTGTTAAAATAAAGACATCTAATCAGAGGAAAACACATATTTGAATGCCCTGTAGACCTGTCTGATTCGTGTTGTAAACTTACGCAATGTCCATTTCTACACAATGCATTTAGAAACAACTAATGTATTTTATTTCTTTGAAGTATATATTTTTAAAAAGTTAATTAAACTTTGTACATAAGTATAGTACAAATTAATTTGTTATGTTATAGATATATCCGTATTAGATAGGGAAAAAAGTTTAACCCGCTAGATGATTAAGTTGTGTTTTAAGGACACGTTTCTCAATAAGAAAAAATATTTTCAATTGTTTCAAATTAACTCTGACCCAAGAAAAACTTTTTTTTGGTTTCCGTAAAAAAAACTCTTTGAATACTTATTAATAATAATATGCAATAATATGCATTTGACCCAAAATAAGCAAAAACATGCAAAATAAAAACACCACCATTTATCTCATAATGAGGTGATTCGTGGACATTACTGACAAAATCAATCATCAGAAGTCGCAAAAAAAAAACATGCTGTTGCATACAAATACTAGCTATGCTTATTATTATCCAAAATATATTTTTAACAATGGAATATATTAATTATAGAGAAGTTGAACATAAGTGAAAATATAACAAAAAAATATTATGTCTTCAACATAACATTTTTCTAAGAATTGTAACTGTATCATTCCCGACGAAAACGCACGGAGGCATACCAATTACTATTGTTCGATGAGTTTGAACATATAATCCATGGATTATTTCAGCAGCATGAATGAAATGTTCTCGAGTATTAAACACATGTTGATTACACGGTATTTTCATTAAACCGTTATGTTTTGTTTGTAATACAATTGATAGTTCACTAATATCAAAACCACATACATTTATTCAAAACATTATTCAAGCTTGTTCTTATATAATAATTATTATAATAGCCTCTTTAACCGAGTTTATTTCTCATTAATTATAAATGGTAGCAATTTTATGGCATATCGGACTAAAACAAAACATGAAACTGGCTTTTGAGTGGTCTGTCACAAAATACACCTCCTCTAAAATTTGTTCTTTTGGACCGTATAAAAAAATAAAATAAAAATATTTGATCAGACCATTTTTCGATTTTACGACATTAGTGCCTACCCAGGCTGACTTAAGGTTAAATATCTCATAGACCAAGTACGGAAACCCATACCGTGTTTAATTTTTTTATTTAACCGAATAAAATTGGCGTCTAAAATTCGGATACTGTCTCTATTTTTGAACCTAGATTTCAAATTGTGGTACTGCAATAGTTACTATATATACTTTTTAGATTGACCTAAACGCGTAGAACAAGAATTTCGTAGAAAACATAAAACGTTTACAGCCGAGGCTTTTAGCGAATCGTCTTTTGTTCTCGTCCCAATACACATCCCATTCTCCAATTTTATCTTTCTCCACGTCGTTCTGACACGATTCGCCCTTAATAACAATACCCATAGGAAAGCAAGGCAAAAACGACTGTGAAAATGGCCCAGTATAATGCTCGTTATACATAAATAAATAATTATTTAATGACGCCGCACGTTCGTTAACAGTGTTAAACGTTGGTTGTATATTTCGGAAAAGACGGCAAAGTAAGAAATAATACAATGCAATTTGTACTAATAACTTTTGGTAAAATTTCAAACAAAATAAGAACATTTGACAATATATAAATATATATATATATACATTTATGACTCTATATGTATTCTATAACATCAACTAGGGACGTACCTGACGGCCATCTTACTTCTAATATTATTGTTCGGTTCCTTATTCGTGTTTAAATAGTGGATTAAATAAATCACACTGGTAAATATTTATAATGTTGAACTTAAATTGTATAAAAATATTAAAATTTTTTTTCTAATTTTCTAAATTCTTTTAAATTTCCAAATTTCGGGAGAGGGGTCGAACACCCCTCCTCCCACTATCTTAGCCCTAATTCTTGTAAAGCCACGATACCGCTGAATAATAATAAGTTCATACATAAATGTTTCATTGATCGCGTGCGTGTACACAACGTCGATCATTCGAATACGAACACGCCGACTGTCCCACCCCCGTATTGGATTTTTACTGGGAGAACTACCGTCACGCGCGTGTCCATTACATTATAATATATCAATAATACGTGAACGGCAAGAGTACCCTCAGAAAATTAGCTCAGTGAATGAAAAATCAAAAGTATGATATACATTTACATAGTCACATCATTATGTTCAAATAATAATCATACTTGGTAACACCAAATTTAATGCAAAAAAAAAGCTGTAATACCGTATAATAGTATTATAATAATACTACAAATTATAATACAGTCTTAAACATATTTTTAATTATAATGAATGAGTTATGAATCAAATAAGAATGATAAACGTCTGGCGTTTAGTTCAAAATGATTAATAACATGGGTATTTTATTTTTCAAAAAATATTAAATTTTCTTATCTAGCTTTGTGTGTGCGAATAAAAATGAAAATGCTTAACCTCACACTACTCATTATAGATCATACCTATGTTTTGATACAACACTTTAAACAGATAGTATATATTGATAATTAAAATAATCTTGAATACAATTAATTATATTCAAAGTGGAATAATTATCATAAATTATTCAAAAATGTATTTTGTTATTATTAATGATAGGTACCTTAAAGTTCTTTCGATTGAACACAAAGTTGCTGGTAATTTAAAGACAATTTTCAAAGCTTTATTTACAACAGGATAATATTTAGATTCTTTTAGTGAATATTTGTTTACTTGGATCACATGGTTTTCTTTACCATATTTCATACTAAATTTTTGTTTTTTCTTCAAAATTATTAAAAAAAGGTTTAAGTGATTTATGGATTTAACTACTTCAATGAACTCTTAAATACTTTTACCATTTTTTTAGGGTGTTAATCAAATAATAAAAATTATTTTAAATGTCCATCAGGGAATCTATCACTTATTATTATTATTATTATTATTATTATTATTATGTTATCTAAGTAGGGAATAAATAAATATTGTCTAAAAAAATTCATTAATATTATTACTTGGATAATTATCTCGATGTGTTTATCGGATAGCTCTTCGTGGTAACACCTACAAAGCAAGTCAATGCATAGTGTGCAGTAGATAATGTACTGTGCTGGCTTATTTGACCACCGTAATTAAATTAAATAAAATTACAAATCCATGTAATAAATATAACAAATAAACAAATCTGATGAGTCCAAAGGTGAAACACAACATGTTCGTAAAATGTTGTCCATCGGTAAATGTAAATTTCTGAAAATAAAATGTGCTTCATCGTCCGAGATTAATAAATTTTCAATAAAACTCAGATCGTCGATAATTTTTTCAATTATTTTTTGAATGAACCGTAACCACAATTGGTGATCCTCAGCCTCTGCAAAATTTGGAATTTGGAGGTGATGGAAAGAGCTATGCACAGGGGCGAGTTCATTTTCGACCAAAATCGTACCCTTCCTTTTTCGGCCGATTCACTTTTTGACTAAAACAAAAATTTATATAATAAATTTAAAATAATAAAATAATGATGTACAATTTTTGTCAATAATTATTAAAATATTAATATAAAATAGGTCATTTTGATTGTACAATACACAACGTTTAACATATTATACATTAAGTGATACATATCTATTATACAAGTTATAATTATTAAAACCTATGTATAATTTTTGTCATTAATTATTTGATCAGTGGTCGTCGTATTTGATTATGATGGAAACTACTATATTATATTATATATCAATTTAAAATGACCTAATGCCGTAGTTTACGATTGTTTTTGAGGTAGATAAAAATAAGATTTTAAATAAAAAATAACAAAAAAGCTTACAGCAAAAGAAAACGTTAAATTTCAAACACTTATAAAGAAGATTTATTGTTATTTAAGGTGAAAAATACTTAGTTTTGTTTTAGTATTCCCTCTCTATAATAATCCAATTTGTACGTAACTGACCTAAAGGCTTTTTACGTATCATAATAATGAAAATAGATAGTAAAAAAATAAAAAATTTATTAAAGAAAAAACTGTAAACAGTAAAAATAATACCTTAATCTGCATAAATTATATTTTAGTATGATGTATTTTTAACAGCGTTTTTCGTGATATGAAAAACTCAACAAGCAAACACAGGCCGTTGCACTAGTAATAAAAAATAAAATAAAGCCATTATAACATGGTATAAAAATGTTAACAAATAAATACAGTTACAGAATTTTGAAGAACGAGAAAAAGAGTACATAATAATTCGATGAAAAACGGCAACTATGATTCTGGAGATACTTCAATGAGTTCAGCCAATAAGAAATTCAATAATTAATGGGTTAAGTAGAGCTCAGATGTTAATGACCAAAATTTCATGAAAATATGCATTATAAAATGTCAAAGTATGCAATTATATACCATAAAATGTATAAAATATACTTATTTTTCAATAAATATATGCAAAAAAATAGTTAATATTAATTCGAAAGACGTCTATACTCCTTTGAATGTGTATTTAAAATTACTTTATTACAAAAAACACAGCTAATATATATGGAAAAAAATATGAATTTATTTTCGATCTATTAAAGTTAAATTTTTCATAGGTTAAGTACTTTAATTATCAGAATTACACTGTACAATAATAATTTTATTGATACTTTCAAATTCGAAGGACCTTCGACGATCCAACAAAAAGTTTTTGTAGACTGAAAATGACATAATATGAACAATTTTTAATATTATACTTATAATTTATAAAATATACCTAATCTAGAAACAATCGATATATGCATTTATATGATTAAAATGTCAAATATGCAAAATAAGTTTGCATATTTGCAATTAAGATTTCATGAATCGAATTTATATCATATTAGGATATAATTTTGGTTACGTGAAAAAAATATGCCAAGTCATAAACATCCGAGCTCTAGTTATTAGAAAAAAAAGGGGAATTGAATTATTTATTTAACTAGTTTAAATATCAAACAAACAAACGACAAGACTATTTGAAACAAAAATCACAGTTCAAATAAATTTATCTAGGGGAAAAATATATTTAAAAATGTAGATGAAAATATTGACTTCGGTAAAACTAAGTTTGGACAAACTGCTATATTTCTGCAACGGACAGAATAGAAAGAATTTGAAAGAATACTACTTACCACATTTTATTTCGTCAATACTAGAATAATGAGACGACAAATTAATATATATAATACTATAATCGCAAAAGAAGTTTAACCGTACGTCGTTTCAAGACCGAGTATTCGGTGCTAGTCATTGCAAGATATACGATAACAGAGCTGGTTTCGAACAAGCAAATTGATTAATTTTGAATAAAAAAAACTAATAAAAATAATATTCTATCACAAGGAGTGTGAGTATGTGTGTGTATTTAGATTATTCAGCCATGTAGCTTAATAACTTGTCAATAAAAACCGTGATTATTGTACTCATACAATTGTAGACAAAATACAATATAAACTGAATACCTTCTCAATATTTGTCTTCGTTCGTAATATTGATGAATATTTCGTTTTTAATGCAACACGTACACACATGCTGAAAGGCGGTGAGAGAAATACTGAAAAACATTTTATTGATGCATTTTACACACGAAATGAATGTAATAACTCGAACATTGATGTAATGTAATTAAATATACCTAATAGTGTTGTTTTAAATCAGTACGAGATACTTTTCCACGTTAATTTTTATCGATTTTACAGATCTCGAATGCCAAAATATATACAATCATATAATAAAAATGTTACGATTCTGGTTTTACGTTCGATAAAATTGGTAAAATATGATCTTATTGAATTATTAAAACTAATAAACTAATAAAACTATTAAAATTAGTTTTTAATTATTTAAAATTAACGAACTGATACCTTAAAATTCGAGTGAATAAATGAACGCCTTACATATTATAATTAACTTTACACCAAAACAACATAAATTAATAACATATGTGTTAAATAAGCGGTTCATTCTGGTTGAACAAATGGTTTAGTTTTCAGAAATCGTATGACAAAGTATATTCTAAATTTCCATATGTACCTATACCGAACACTGAACGCGTATATAGTATGTGCAACAAAATGAAATTTAAAATTAACTACCGGTAAACAACAGTGTTCATTACAATTTCAACTACAATATTCTAATTAAACTTCTTTTGCTAAGGCTTACCATCTGTCACTATTTCTGCATTAATAACTGCGCTATGTGTATTATTTTTGGTTTAACGACGTACTAACAATAAATGAAACATTAAAAACATTGTAAGTCGGGTGGAAAAAAAAATTTCATTCGTATAACAGTTTATTATAAGTATGGAGAAGTAAAACACTACTATATTTTATGCGTAAAAAAAGGGTACATAGAGAGAGTACTGTACAAGGCGACATTCAAATGTTTCAGTCGCAGCGATAAACGAGCCGTGTTTTTTCAACGAGCAATGTGAAGTTCTCGTATTCCAGACGGAGTGCATAGGCGATGTTTGTGCTTGCAGATTCGAGAGGACTCCGGTATTTCATAAGGACGGAACAGTCGAGTGTATCGGTGAGTATACATAAATGGTATTCATTTAATTTTTACAACGTTGGAACCATCGTCAAAGGCGTTATCGGGACCGTTATTTCCAATGTTGAGACTTATCTAGATAAAAATATTAACCATTATTTTATGTAAGAATAGAAATAATAAAATAGATAGAAATAGAATAGAAATAAATTTTACATGTTTATCTATCTTGGAAGAACACTTTAATTATCTACTGTTTGTTTTTCTAAATATATGTATATTTTATTTTTTCTATAATATTTAATTAATATTTTAAGTGCTTTGGAGATTTTGCCTCACATCATCTGCGTGGCTGCAACGAAAATATTCAATAATAGAATTTCGTAGTTAAAACTAATACAATTGATAAAGTACTCAGACGTTTTCCCAAATTTTGACGAATATTTATACCCGAATAAGTATGAACCAGATGTAGATATAATTATGCGCTAGATATAATTATCCTAACCATACATAATAACGACAATAATAGTTTTTTAGTTAACACATAACAATTAACAATCGTCGTTGTCATCAACTACTATTTCTTTGTAAAAAATATTAAAATCTTATTGAAAATAAATCGTTTGATCTACGCCGAACAGTTTTATTTTCAATTTATTTTACATCAGTAAATTTTAAAGTATGATGACGTGCTAAACTATTGCCCATCCACTACTAATAACCATTTGCTAGTGCTTTTCGAGCACGATCGGTCTTATCACAAAAAATTTCAGCGCTTAAATAAGATTAAAAAATAAATATATGTTAAGGTGTATGACCGCTTAGCTGTGAATTTTGACAGTCAATAGTGTATATCAACTTTTACCACTCATTTTGGTGAATGTTGTCTATTCTTACAAATATTTAACTTTGTGGAAATTTACTGGTGATTGTTTACATGCGCATTAGTCATTTGGTGAATTTGGACATATGAATAAAAATCATGAAATCATAATAATTTTACAAATATTAATTAATAAAAGATACAATATAATATAATATTTATATTATAATACAATATTTATAATATATAATTATATATTATAAATATAATTATAATTTATTTATTTTAATACAGTAAGCTATCGTGGAATTTACTGTTACAAAGTATACCCTCATTCTTAGAGCTACACATTTTTGTGTTACATTTTTTTGTTAATATTTTTGTTTGGACTGGCACGGAACACCATTAAACTTAAAAATAACATAACGACTCCATATGTAATATTTTTTAGCTTGTTCTATAATTCATACTAAATTCTGATTCACCCTCCATGACCAGTTTTTATATGAGCTTCTTTTCACTCAATTTCAAATATATACTCATTTTTTACATAATAAATCATTTTCGTTTTACCTACCTTTAATGGAACGATTGATTTATGACTATCCACTATATAATAACGGCAAACCGATTTAACCTCCTTAAATCAGTTCGCTGTTTATTTTTTTTCTCTAGCACTAATTACATCACTTATATATTTATAGAAGTTTTCGGTACTTAAAAACAATTATTTTCCCTTTTTTGGTTTAAAAATGAATACAATTTTTATAAAAAGTTTCTTTCATATTTTCCATTTTTAAGTAAAAAAAAATTAATATTGAGTCACATATTGAGATTATTATCTCGAGCGATAACAATAATAATAGCCGATCATACGTCTCATACACGGATTTAAAAAAATAACAAGTTCACAAACATTGTGATATAGCAATAATCTCACTAGTATCGAAAATATTTTATAATATATATCGCCCTTTAAGTGTGGTCAACATTTGCCGAACACTATTTGTAAATGTCCGCAATCACAAGTGTATGACCACAAAAAGGTTATTTAGGCAACATTCACTACAATTTTTGGTGTATGTAGACGTACACTATTCACTGTAGTGATGGGAATAATCTAATGGAATAATCGAAAGATTTGATTATTTCAAATAATCGAATAACTCAATTATTATTTTTCGACTATCAAAGTAATCGAATGATTTTAATAATCCTAATAATGGTACCAAACATATTTATCAAAAGAAAATGAATTGAATTATTCGAAAAAATTATGTGTTTTACTCATTGCCCATTGGGTACTAATTTAAGAAGTCCTTCAGTATTGTATTATTATTTATCTTATTTTTAATCATTGGTATAATTCCCGGTGTCGGTAATCGCTACACTAATAATTATTGGTTTAATACGTATAAATATTGGATTGAAAATGCATTTCACTTTCACGCTTATAGATAATCATTTTATCATTTGCACAACCAGTTCAAGCAGTTAAATCATAAATCATTCGATTATTTTGATTTCGTTTACTAATCAATAGATTATTTTGTTTTCGATTACTAATCATTTTATCGATGAAATCATTCGATTATTCCCCTCACTAGGTGACTGGTACACATACAACATTTACCGACTACGGTCATACACCTTAACTTTTTTATTCTAAACGAATAAAACACTTTAAAATCAAGACACATTCTAAACGCTTCAAACAAATATAAAATATTATATTCGTGATACGCCTGATAATTTTATTTTTATTTTTCTTTTGACAAGTTTATATAAGATCTTTGTTTTTTTTTTTTTTAAGTAATCTGCTTTTTATCTAAATGAATTATGGTTATCTTTTATCTTTTATAAAGATAATTTTTGTTGAGGTTAATTTTATTTTTATTTAATTAGATTTTTGCTGTAATACTTTTATCTGGATAAAAAAGTAATTGACCTGAACTCAACACTAGTTATTTACAACATTAGTCATCGCATATTATAGTAATACGAAAGTAACATTGCACCCGTTGCCGTAACAAAAAAAAGTCGAATTTAACTCTTACAATATAATGTTCCCCCCATCTGCACTTATTGTGCATGCACGATGTTTTCCAAAGCCGGTTATACTATGATCATATACTATGATAACGCAATCGTAAAACTGTAAAACAAAAAACTCACTCGTGTCTATGTGAAAATCGTTTCGTGATCTATATCCGATTTGACGGGGTAAAACGTTCGCGTTTACATAAGTTTAATTCGATTGTACACCGCATCGTTACAAAATGTATACAACTCGTTCCTTTTTCCTGTATTTTATTATTATTTATAACTTTATGTAATTCTACTTTTTTTTTTTCAGCAAAGAACAACTCTAACTCCGAACCGTACACCGATCCAGCTATGCTGTGCGTGTTAGCTGGAATGTGCTTAATGTTTATTATTATATGCGTAGTGCTGAGATTGTTTAGCAAGTAAGAAATTTATATATTTACAGCGGTAATTTTACGTTTTAATTAATTTAATTTCTCCCCCTCTATCGTGCATATAAATTATGTACGATGGTGAATTAGAAATTAATTCGCAAACTATAAACTTCAAACAAACGTTTCTTTTTCATCGTGAGATAATTAATAATCGGTTAAAACTAGAAACATTATTATAAAATATTGTATACAATGAGTATATATTTAAAATATAAACATAAGATATTTCATTAATAATAAGATATTTATTATTATCATTAATTATTTTAATACTTTTAAGTAAATATTTTGACCATTGCTTTCAAATAATTATTTAAATTACGTATAATAAATAATACTTTTGCTTATTTAGCTGCATATACATACAAATATATATTATCATCATCAAATTGTTTCAGTCATTAATGAAGTTGGTAGTTATAAATTAGCTAAAAACCATTCAAAAAGTATCCACAATTTACAAACATTGTAAGTGTGTATACTTTGTTTAATGCTTGTAGGCTAAACTTAAAATATTCTTTCAACCAGACACAAGTATAAAATATAAGACTTGAAAATATGGAATTCAAAATATTAGTGCATATTCATTATACAAACTTAAATAATGTAAAATAGTATTAAACATATTTATATTTATATAATTTTATATAAAATATAATAAAATGAAATATGCATAAATAATTCTCTTAAAGTTTCCGACTATTTTTGAAGAGTTTCTTGACCATTCCAGACATAATACAATTATCTATATATCCAACTTTCATCTTCTTTGTAAATTACATTTTATAATATTATTTTTCCGACATCAATGAAATAGAATAATGCGACCTTAACCGTGCAATTTTAACGGTACGTAATTTTCATATCAAATATCAGCTCTTTGTATTCCCATTCTGTTACGATTGATTAATCTTAAATATTTAAAATATTTATTTTATTCACAATCCTCTCTGTTATCTTTCTGACCATATAACTTGTTCTTAGAACTTGGGTATTTCTATTTAATCTTTATTTTATCTATATAATTTGGTTTAAGATAAAATCTCAATAATTACAAATAAATGAAATTGGTTTTAATTCCTTAGGAGAAATATTTACCAAATTAGAATTTGTAATAGGAAAATTTAACTTTTTTTTTAAAGTTTAAAAATGAAATTGAATATCTACTTGACTGCTTCGATAATCAAAAGGTTAAACTTTGATATCAACCGTAGTCTACAATATACTCGTATGCACAGTAAATACTGATTAATATATAGTAAAACTTGATCGTATTATGATTTCAAACTAAAATGGTTTTCCACACCACACTTGTTTGAAAAGCTCATCATATGTTTAAGCAGTTCACGGATCTAAATTTAAATTTATTGAAAAATAAATCACATTTTTAGCTGATAAAAAAATGTAAATTCATATAAATTCGTTTTATGACATTTAAACGTTTTCAATAACCCACAACAATATACTATCGGCATAAGAGAAAACGGATAAAATCTATTAAGATGACATTTTTTATTTAATCGGTCTCTATGCATCATCTTCAAAAACATTAAAGCCTAATAACGCATTCAACTCCAAATGTTTAATTGTTTAATATCACTACTCATTGATATGACATAATAACAGTAATGATAAATGATCGTGTAAAAAATAAAATTATAATGAAAAATATAAACATATAATTGATAACTGATTGTCTAATAGAGTGGAAAAATTTTATTTTTAACGGACATGTAAATTGTACGATCTATAACGATTAAACATTCTGAAATTGAACAAACCAATTTAAACCGGTTTAGACGGCTCATCAGTCTATTCGTATCATGTATCAAGCAGATTATAGTATTTTACGTAGTAAAAAATATCACATTTCGCGACACACGATATATTTCATTGCTTCCGGTGCCTAAATACGCCATATTCGCAATTTGATGAAACACGAATAACAAACCACCGTGATTTGTTTCGGCGGGAAAGGCGCGTCCTAATTGGTTCCCCGTAATAGCATATTGGTGTGGAGGTGCATTGTGGAATTTTTCCTTCCTGAGGTTTTTTTTTTTTGTTTTTACTGTTATACGGAAGTTGTGGTTATATGTTAAATTCCATTTTTATGACTACTCGCTTGTCATGCGTTCCCCCCCCCCCCCAAATACGGTACCCAATTTTTAATTATAATTAAAACTATTTCTAACATCAATATCACATTCTATATTATAATCATATCTGTAGATAATAAAGAAAAATCTATAGTTATATTCAATAATCAATATTCTGTGCAAATTGTTTATTTTTATCAAAATTTATAGTTTATAGTTAATTCAGTTGTTTGAGTAGAATGGTGAATAATTTGACGTTAATATTTCGAAATCAAATTTACATATTTTGCACCTTCATTCACTTTAAAAAATTATTCCAAATACGCCACAGGTCCTCCAGATTAGGTTAGGTTAGTTTAGGGATCAAAGTAATTCTTGTCCACCAAATAAATCGTATGGTTGAGGAATAATATAACTGTTGGCTAGGAGAAGCAACTAACATAATCATTGTTGGTTCACAGGGCACGTTGGAGGGAAAACCGTACGATATTCAACACGCCCAACCCAAGATTGATGAACGTGTCATTGCTGAGGGACAACAAGCCGCCGCCCGGAGCAACCAGCGAACGTAGAGGTAGCAAATCCAGTACAAAGACCCATTCCCCTTCGAGACAACCAAGCATGGCCTCGTTGAAGCCCCAATCGCCTTCTTTAGGTTAGAAACCTCTATCTCTATCTATATACAGCTTCTTCGTCTACTCCGTGGATATTGCAAACCCACGCCTTACGCATACACACACACCATACAATCTCTCTTTTTCTCTCTCTTTCTTTCTCTCCGTCTCGTACACATACACACAAGCACTTTTTTGATAGTCATTTTGTGTCTTGAACAAGACTTATTTTATTAACTTTTCCGGATTCTGAACGTAACTCATAATAACAATAATTAACGTTTTTCTGATTATAAAATTGAATACTAAATAAATAACTTCTAAAATACTTCGAATTTCTAATAAATGAATTGTTTTATGATAACTTTTAACCTCGTACATTCAAAATTAATATATTATTATATGTACAGCCGAGATTAGCTTAAAAAGTTTTGTTCGAAGGCGATGAGATATACATTGTTCGCAAATTTATAAACCCTTCCATGATTGGCTCAGACATGCATTGCGTGATATATTTTGTTTTCGCGGGTGGATACGTTACCTTATATGATGACATTTTGGATTTGCTATGTTTGAAATAACGTTTGTACACAATGCACATCATAATCATTCGTTTCATTCACAATAACACTGAATGAATAATGTAGTGTAATACCTAACGTGTTTAATTAAAATCAAAATTAAATATACTTCTACGAATCTCAGAAGGATATTACAACACATTATTGTTGTAAACGAATACATATAATATATATATTTATGTTAATGTATATACATACGAAATAAATTATGAGAAACTATTACGATGGACTTCTTGGGCACTATAATGAGTAATTCGCACCGCTGCGTACATACATACATATTACCCATTTGTACCTCGAACATCATAATTTACAACTATTTTATTCATAAAATATTAACGTGATAAAATATTATTTGTATTGTTAACTGATGTTTACGACTATCCTTACATTTTCAATAAGCATACCAAACACGCTAGTCGAAAAATTAATATCAACGCCTTGCCGAATCGCCTGTTTGATGTGTATCCATATGACAAGAACAATACTATCAAGACCTTTATTACGGTTATTAAATGAAAGCCGTGCGATATTAATCGACTGGTGACTGTTTGATAGTATCAGCGGATATTTTCATATGTTTGCAAATATATTGCAAAATGGCATATGCTTAACTGTGACCGAGAAACGTTGAAACTTAAATGCAGTGAGTACTTTATTGTAATATTGAACGAATGAGTGTTGTGTGGAGAGAAAGTACGATATTCGGGGTTTGTGAAGTTCGGATTTTTAAGATTTTAATGAAAAATGTAAGCGGCGTCGACTTACGGAAAAAAATGTAACACATGAGTTGCAAAAGTTTTTTGATATTTTAATCAAAGAAGTATGTATAGTGTTTTGCTTGCGGATACCGAAAAATGTTAATCACAAACAACGACGTCATTGTAAGGTTTCAAAAAAAAATTTCTTTTCACTTATGTGTGTATATGTGTATGTGATTATCGATTGATACAGCATGTAACGGTAAACCGTAGGTTTTGGTAATTTTATCAACTGCGGTCCCGGCGAAATGGACATATACGTAGAAGATAAAAATGATAAAAAAAAATAATAATAAAGTATTACTACAGATTAAATAAAACATTTTATTTATTTGTTTTATTTGATCTGTGGTATTACATTGTCACTGGCGAATCGTATTTACTCTTACCTTCCTGCGGTATGCCGAACACTTTATAGCGAATCTCATGTACTCCATTTCACATACATCATCGACAAACATATTTGTGATTCATGTAACTGAGTGAACGCAGAGAGCGTACGACGGACGTGCACGCACTTATTGACCGACGAATCCTGAACAGCGCTTTAATAATATGTTGTGTTTAGTTTAAAATTTTTTTTTTCAAACGAAACACACGTTCAAGCAATGATTTTCGTACACCGTAATCTAGAGATGTAATATTGTAGTACTGTATATTGCATTAAAAGGCGCACATTTACACCTACGATTAATAAGATCAGTAATTATAAATACTAGTAAACGGTAATTTACTATGAACAGTGCTTACGTTCAACGATACGTGCATCTACACCGATAACCGTTTTAAATAGTTAGGCAACGCGGACGACGGTATATCGCGTTGATACCACGAGATGTATTATACGTAGTATTATGTTTAGTCCGTTTACTTATATTACCAATGTTCTCGTATATTGTTAAATTGCATCAGTACCAACGTTATATTTGTGTACAATGTGTACATGCGGATAAGTTATTGTGTTTGCATTTCCTCGCAGCGTTGTTCGTAACATTTCAACCTAGTCCTGAGCTTTATCATTATCAACTCCAGGCAGCGTATTCGCGTTTCATAACTTCGTTATGAGTAGGTACGCAAACGCGTACTGTATGACAGACGAAAGTGCGTTTTTAATTGTGTTGACTCGAAGCGTCTGCCTACATTATATACCCGCGGAAATTCACTTAGAGGTTATTAGTAAAACAAACGGTTTTACATTCGAAACACGAACATTGAATCCCTCAAAACAAATTGCTTTTTTTTTTCCATACGACTGCTGTGTTTAAAAGGTTCATTAATTCCAAACCATATTATACATAACATCGTCGTATGCGCTCGAAGTCTGGAAATGAAACACGAGATGACGAATATAAACGAAAATAGTACACTAGTATAAGGTGATGGCGTAGTGTTCCCGTGAAATTACTTGCAATAATATTTCCTTTGAAATATTCCATTTTTTGTATTGTACTTGGTCAAAAACAAAATTTATTTCAAACAAAATGCGTAGAGTATATCCATATTCATAAATTTTAGTTCCTTGATGATCAAAAAATTTAAAGGCGAAAAACAATATAATATTATTATTTTAATACAATTCATATTACATTACGCTAGTTTTGAACTTTTGAATTGTTTTTCTTCCTCGACGGATCACTAATCGGTTCAACTAAACGAGATTAACAATTAAACAATTTTACCGGTATCGAGAACAGGTACAAACGTTATACCAAATAATACCATCTACGTACGATTATTTTCAAAACGCTTGAAACTCGGTTTGAACGTGAACGCAACGCGTCTACACGATTCAAATGCAATACATTTCAAAATCTCTTGTTTGTCTTACTATTTGATTATTTCACACGTATCTGTCGCTGTTCTGTTAATAGTTTATAGCATGAAAAACGGTAGGTATGTTGCATGAATCCTATATTACGCACACTTGTTAATTCTATCGTAGAGTACCGGATATCCGGGCAACTATTATTATTATTATTATTATTATTAGACGCTCGGATTAAATATTTTGATTCGAATCATTATCGATACACTATTTATTCTCTTCATCGTACAATAATCATCATTAAATCGATATCAATAATGTAGTGCGTGCGTATCGGAACGGTAAATAATCGTTTGTTCTTTTCCTGTCCAATATTGTTCAGGTCGTGGTGTGCGCGGCAACAACAACGGTGCCAACACAGAAGCCGTGAGGTCTCCGACGGCTAAAAGTCCTATGGCACTTCCGATGGAGCCAAAAACTTCAGTAGTGGTGGACATACAACCCGTCGTGTGAACACGAAAGATCCAAAACGACGTCTGAACATCACCGCACATTATTACGTAATGCGTACAGCTTCACGCCGCGGTGTCGGAACTTCGCAATACCACCGTTTTTATTCTCCAACGAGATTGATGATGTTTTTTGTTTTCTCTCTCTCTTTTTAATACCGCAAATGAGCTTGATCGCTTTCGGGACCACGGCCACTGGTTTATTGATTTATTAACCTTTTTTCAATCTAAATACAACATGTATCTTCAAGCAAACAAATGCGTACATTTAATTATTCGTTTAGGAAAATAAATAAATAAATAAATAAAAACATTGAAAAACCGCAAATGACTTGCGTGCTATATTTTTCAAACTATTTTAATACTTGAAACTCACGATGCTTAGATGTAGGCCCTCGGAATTCTAACCGAGAGCGTTTATTAACACAACAAAAATATTTTACAACATGAATTTGTATTACTTACATATTTTAAATTTAACGTACTTATAATATAATTATTATTACGCTATGAGTTCTATATTAATATAAGTAATATATTTATGTATTCAAATACATATATTTATTTATAAAAATATATATTGATTCTTAGACTCACGAAATTTTAAAATATTCGTACAATTAATACACTTTTTTATTAAATAATATACTATAATATTAATTATTATACTTACTTATATGACGTATCATCCATCAATTAACAATGTATAGACATTTTTATTTCTTTTGAGTATACTATAAAATATGTACATTTTAATTCTTATTTAAATAATACGATATAATATAATTTAGTACGCTGATGCGTTTATGTAGAATGATCATAATAATTAATAAAATGTAATTATACATAATTGTAATTTTTTATTCTTTAGATTGTAAGTTTATATTACATAAAAATAAATACTAATATATAATAAAAATACTAGTCATAGGATATAACACATGTATTTAACTTTATAAATACATTACAGAAAAATAATATGGACTTACCATTATTTTTAACCGTTTATAGGGATCTAAAGCGATCATAGAGACTTAAGAAAACAGAGGGAAGGTTTTCTTGAGTCTGCAAACGTTTTAGAACTTGTAAGCGTAAATTAAAATAAAAATAACGGTTTTTTCTTATTGTTTTTCGTCATTGTAATTATTGCCATCTATTATATATTACTCTTATTAATAACTGTAGATTTTTAAATATATTATAATCAAAATCACAATTATATGTCCTTAGAGTTTTACCCATAATTAATGATAACTTATTCGCAAAATACTGCTCAATAAATGTAGACTTTTAAAAGTAGCTTATTGCTTTTGTAAATGTAATTTTTGTTCATATTGCGTTTTCATCCTTTTTGTAACAAATACTAAAACTATCTACTTAGTATATTATACATTAATAAATTTATAATATTACTCATACCAAAAACTATGTTGTATTATTTCTTTACATAGTCGAATTTGTTTAGATTAAGGTAATATACAGCACTTTCACAATTTTATTTTTAAATTGTATTTATAATTAATTTATAATACTTATACTAGCGATATTTTTGTAATATTTTTACCACTGTACGTTTTAACCAATGTAATCATTTTATCCTATTATTATTATTATTATTATTATTATTCTCCTCCAATCCAATAAAGAAATATCTCAAAGGCATTATAGTACGTTCTTATTTACTACTATAGATGGATAGAAAAATTGTTTGAAACAAATCGTAATCAATATATTTACTCAAGTGCAGTATAATTCACCGCAAACGTACATCGAGACCTCCCTTGGATTTTTCTCAGCATTGAATTTATGGAGCCTCCTACTGGAATCGAAACGAGTATATATATAAATTATAAGACGGATATCGGTTCCCGTACAAGTTTGTTCATTACAGTTTTGCCACCCTAAGTAATCAACGTACTATTTACAATAGTTGGGTTTTATAACACGACCATAGGATTATGCTACTGAACAATGTAAAATTCCAAATCAAAACCGTAAATGTTATTTACTTAAAGCATATAGGATTTTTCGGGAAACAATCTAAACATTACTTTTAACTAATATTTTGTGACTGTCATATATATATATATATATATATATATATTTTAAATAAATTTGTGTTTTATATAAAGCAAGGCAGTTTTACTTTTCGACTTCAACTAAATTCAATTCAAACCTTTAAGATAAATATTTTTTTTTATTGAAATACGAGATTAATAACTATTATACAAAATTCAATATCGTTAAAAAAAAGTATTTATTTTATTCAACGAACATAATTATTATGAATAAAATATACTTTTAAAAGAAATTTCCTGTCAAAATATTACTCATTGTTCAAAATAATGGTCATTGGTTCATCAAATATAAAACATACAATGAATAATAATGTGTACTTCGCGCCCCACACGATTATGTTAGTTATTAAAATTTAATCGTTTCTGTTGGCCATAGCAACGAAAATAATCAATATTGAATTTTCATCAAAAATTTTTATCACGAAATTCGACGAGAAACGCTTCACTATAATTTAATAATTACTCAGACGCGATAGTTTTTGGTAACTCTATCGTCAACTACTCGTTTTAATGATTAAATGATCTGTTAAATTACTGAAAATAAAATAAAATATAATATTTAAATGACCGTAATCAATATCATAATCAGCCTCGATCATTGTATCAAAATTGAATTATTATTCAAAAGAAAATTTAAGATCAAAACGATTTGTGATACTTCATTGATTCGATATAAGAACTTCCATGACGCACTTATTAATTAACTTTGGAATCACGATTTCGTATGAACTATAATGATCTATAATATTTAGATATATTTTATTTGAGCAAAACAAACGGGATTTAAATTAACATGTGTATGTGCTCATATAAATTTGAACTGATTATACGATATTTTTAATTCTGTTTGCGACTAATAGTTCGAAACAAAATCCAAACTATTTTAGTTTCCGAACATAGTTTTAAAATATAAAATATTTTTGCTCTTCATCAGTTTTAATGATTTTTAAACGATGGTTTCATAGACGAAAAAATTTAAAAAAAAATCTTTGGCTAACCTAACAAAATTTATACACGCATATATAATAATCAGCATTGTATTTTTCTGTCAAACACGACAATTTTTTAAATTTATACAATTTTGTAAATATAACGTTAAACCAACTTGCGTCGAATTTAAAAAACCAGAAAAGATATCCAGTCTTCACACGAGCGCGTGTTCCACTGTTCATTTGTTCCGTAATCGCATCGGACTGCCGTTCATACTTCGTGGCACACCGCGGTCGTTCGGTCGGTGTGGGTACAGAAAAGAAGTCTTACTGGTATACAGGTTTTTCGGTTCATTCCGGACGGCAGCGAATTGCAGTGATAGCGACCACGTGTTTTACGTAATATTACGGGCAGCGAAAGTCTTACAAGTTCCTCCACGACGAGTGCATCCGGCAGCTGTCGGTTTCTGTCGTTTATTACTATCCCATTTGTTTTATTGAAACATGTCCGCAATTCGTTAACGTTAGTATACAATTAGCGCGGTTTGTATATACGTACTCGTAGTATATTCACTAATCGATTCAAACCGCTAGTATTGTATTTTAAAACTAGAAATGTTTTCGAAAATAGAAGCTTCCGAGTTAATGAGAAACGAGTTTGATAGATTGAAAGGTAAGTCGTTTTAACGTGACAGACATAATTTTTATAATTAGTCTGGTGCTTTAGTAAGCTTTTAACTTTTTTGTATTTACGCGTAGTTCAGTAACGTTTTAAAAGATTCTTTTCGTAAGTTTAATATCAATTTTTCCTTAAACTTTATTTTTATACAAAATATTTATAGCTATTTTTTCTTACACCGATTAATGAAGTCTTGACTATACATATTTTTACCATAAAGTTGTTCAAAACAGTATTAGTAGTTAAGTTATTAAGCATTATGTATACCTACCAAATAATAATACCAACTTAATTATAATCATATTTTATCCTTCAAAGCTGTTCAGTGTTATTTTTTTTTTTCATTATTTATGTTCGTTCAAAATAAAATATTAATAGTCAAAATGAATGTATATATACAGGTTTATATATTCCATCAACTATAAATTATATGAAAATATGTGTTCATACTAAAGTGACTCGGGGAACGTAAGTACTTCATCCATTTTTCATGAACGTTTAGCGTAATTCTACTCAAACTTATGATAGGCAACTTGTAATTTTTTAGTTTTTTTGTTTGAAAAATATACGAGGTATTTTAATTAACCATAAGTTATTGAACTAAATTATTATAAAATATTTTATACTTCTCAGGGCCACAATTTTAATGAAAAAATTGAGGGTGCTGAAGCCACTCTACATTTTTCATGTTCCTTAAGGCTTATAGACATCCATAAACCATACAATTCAAAAAATACTAGAATATTTAGTAAATATTTTAATATTTAAATATTTCTTAGTTTAAATTATTCAATTTGGTTTTATATTTAAATTACACGTATAACCCGTCTGCATATACCTACAAATGTTATATCGCATGATTATTTTAAGATTCTAAGTGAAACGGAGGATCTTATAATTTTATAACAATGTTTTTTTCTTTTTTTAAACACTTTTTTGGATAGAAATATTGGCTTAGAAGTCTCTAGTAGCTTCTTTAAAGATTCAAAAATTAATATGTGGTGGCTTAAAGTTTAAAACTTTAAAGAGATAATTTTTTCAAAATCTCAATCTTTTTTCCATGCGCAAAGAAAATTTGCCAAAAAAACTAATAAAGACGGTTAACATGCTCTATAAACAATATTTTCACATTTCAGGTTTTAGTTATTTAGTCATAACTCTAAAAGTAATGCTGCTAGAAACTTGAAACTTCTACCTTATATCAAAGACATTTTTTTTATATTTGAAAATATTTTAAAAACAAATTAAGTACATTTGGTTTAAGTATAGAATTTTAAAAATGCCTTATTTATGAAAGTTTTTATGTAATTAAATTTTTATTTTGGGATATTTAGACTTGAACATTTAATATTACCTTATTCGTATAATTATAGTTATACCTAACGATACTGAAAAATTTCCAAAAACCTTAAGCCACGATTTTATTTTATAAACTTTTAAGTATATTATTATACCATTTTTACGGAATTTACTGTTTTCACAAACATTTTCTACATCAAATATTTTCTAAAAACAATTAGTCAATCCAATCAGAATGAAACTTTAGATATAGATAAAACAAAATGTTTTGAATATTTGGTTAAAAAAATTTCTTCTTCGTCCAACAAAATTTTAAACAGGTTAATAAAAAAAGAATCTATTGACAATTAGACTAAAAATTGTAAAATATATAAACGGTATATTTTTAAACTGAAATTTTCTCAGAATCGTTTTAAAAAACTAAAGAAATGAGTTATAATTTTATTAAAACTCTGTACAACCATTACTATTATCTTATCCAAGAATCGAAAGGATGAAGAACGAACTTCCACAACTATTATTTAAATTATAAATTTATATAGGTACAATACATAAAAACTACACTTTTGAATACACATGAGTGATGACTATTTAAAAATAAATTAACGTGAAAACATTAGTTGGTTCTAACTTCGAAATTGGGTATTCTAAGCACACATAAGCTCCCCCAAATTGAGTCTATATTTATAGTGGACATCAAATTCGGGCTCTTGAAGTTCATGAAATATACGTTCACTCAGATACCTTCTTGATATTTATGTTGACCGTTAATATCTACACCTTTGTACCGCCATTCGTGCAACTTTGAAACAATTTATTAGTCATTTTATTATGTAATGGTTATATTATAAACGGCAAAACTAATTGTTACTATTGGTTATCTCACACTAAATAAAATAACCAGTCCGTTAATAAATAATATACTTAATAATGCAATTGACGTATTTACTGCAGGGGCGCAATAAGATGAGGCAAAATAGACATTTGTCCCGGGCGAACTGATATTATGTTTTAAAAATTAAGAATATAGGAGTTTTAACATATAATTTGAGAGTTATCAATAATGAAATAATGATATATCCTACTGTGTTTTTTTCTAAAATAGTACATCATATTAGGTTTATATTTGGGCCTCCACACGAGTTTTTCGCAGTGAGGCCCAGTAATCATTTGATATTAATTTAAATAAATATAAATAAATAAAAATAAAATATATACTATACAGCAGCGTTTCTTAAACTGTGTTCTGCGGAACCCTGGGGTTCCGCAAAGATCACTTTAGGGTTCCGCGAAGCTTAAGTAATTTTTTAAAAATTTTTAATAAAATTATTTTAAAATTTCCAACTTAAGATCAATAATGGTGAAAAACTGAAAAAAAATCTTTGTTCATTAAATAACAATGTATAAGCAATATGGAATTGTCTAAATTTATATTTATTCTAATTAAAGTAATTATTATTAAAATATTATAATATATATATGTATACAATTATTATTGTTTTAATTTTAATTTTAAACATATTTTTTGAATTAAAGACCTTTAACACAATATTATTAGGTATATGATTATAATACATTTAGAAATAAAAAAAAAAATCTAAAAAGCTAAAAAAAAAAAGTAGGGGTTCCAGGATAAATGTGTACATCAAAAAGGGTTACACTGATAAAAAAGTTTAAAAAACGCTGCTATACAGATAATAATTAATATCATATTAATTTACGTATATTTACTTGTAAACAGATGCCTATATTATAATACATTCATTTAGGTTATGTAAACATTGATTTTATTATAACATAATTTTAATTTAATTGTAAATCAAAAATATATAATTGGAATCGTACATCAATACAGTTTGAAACTCAATAAAAATGTGAAATCGAATAAATGAATGTCTAAGCGAAGTGAGAAAAAAATGTTTTCTCTTATTCTTACTTACATATTTATTTATCAATATGCATAAGAACGTAAAATTATTTTGCACCCCGCCTCCCATATTGGTTTTAATCTGATCTACTGACAAAATATATATTTATTCGTGACCTTGATTATCATAGGTGTGCGCGGACTTTAATTGCAGATGTAGCATATACAGCCCGTTTTTAACAATCGGCCAAATTAATGTTGAAACAGTTAAAATTATTGATCAATTTTTACATAGACATTGTTACCATAGTGGCTATAATAGTGTAATAATTTTTTTTTTAACAATTGACGAATGTAAATATACTTTCTTACATTTATTCACTGTTTTTGAAAACACCATGTTACAATTACTCATACTTTATGAGTTGCATAACATAAAATCATAGAATAATTAGGCACTACGTTGACACGCACAAATACGCGACAAGTCCCTTCTCACCTTATTTGTTCGTCAGTCATAACTTCTATATAACTCTTCAACTATCCAAATAATACGCACTGTCAATCATGACCTTCTTTTTTAGTTTTAGTTGCTTACTGTGTACATATTAATACATTTTTATCTTATTTTTTGGGCTCTTTCCATGTATACAGGTATATATATATATATATATATATATATAGATAACTAATTATAAATATACACATATGTCGTCTAGAAACTGTTAATTGTATGCGATATAGATTCTAAACTCTAGATCGAATACAAGTAACAACTTAAAATAAACATTAAATTAAAGTTTTGTTGAACATTTCTTTATCTTATAGTTATTTACAAATAATTTTTTAGTTAAAAAAAAAAAACAAATTTATTACCAACCATATTCATGTTAAATAATATATTTTTTAAGGAGTTTGTTATTTGGATCACGCGGGTTCTGCTTTGTATGCTGACAGTCAGATAAATAATGTTATGAAGGATTTGAAAACGCACTTATATGGAAATCCACATTCGTCCGGTAAACCTTCGTCAGCTTGCGGAGAACTCATCAATAGTATTCGATTCAAGTACGTAAATCGAAATTCCGTTTGACTTTCAGTAAAACGATAATACAAGATCCAAAACGTTTCGAAATAAAAGTGTACAACGAAAACGCTAGATTTAACATTCAACCGAAGAGCTGAGCTAACATCATGTTTCGTACACGGTTTTCGTAGTTACTTATATCTACCCTACTTAACATAAAGTATGATCCATAAACCATAATATTATAGAACATTCGAGCGATACTACTTATGGTAAGTACTCGATAAAATATGAAAGGTAACGATAATAGAGTATATTGCGATAAACACTAAACACCCATATATAATATAATAGTGTTATTGAGAACATAATCTCACAATGTAACTGACACGTTTAATAAATAATGTTCAAATATAAATAATAACTCATTATTCGACTTTATATTAATATTATTTAAAATAATATTTCTTTTAAAAAGATTTTTACGTCAAAATTAAAATAACAGATAGATATGTGCAGTGTCATACATTCGATCTTGCTCTGGGGGGGAGGGGGTAAAAAAAATAATCGTTATTTTTTTTTTTTCGTTGCACAGATAAATAAGATAAATAACTGCTATAAATATATATTATTTTATACAAATTGTTTACCAATTTACAGTTTATTTTTACATTTCAGTAAATTAATAGCTATTGGAATATAAAAACAGCATAGTTAACAAAACTTTTCAAACACCTATCAATATAATTATTTAATTATCATAATATTTGTATAGTTGTATATTTTAAATTCAGAGCGTAATAATGAAACTACGAATATATTACATGTCATCAATAATAAAACAATTTTTTTTTTTTTAAAAAAATAACAAATTTTAAATTAAATTAATAATACAAAATAATTATTATAATAAAATATGTTCTTATGGTGTAATATCAACGATGTTATAATTGGTTTTATTAAATTAAAAGTTGTTATTAAAATTAATATCGTATATAAATTATTTCACAAACGTATCAAAGTAAAAAAAAAAAATAATATTTTCTCTTTGTTAAAGGATTAATCGCTTCCGTAACTTTTAGCCTAATTAATAGTTACTGTAAGCATTCTATTTTAAGCACTAATAAGCATATAACAATATTTACTTGATATAGTTAATTAATCTGGGAAACGATAAATCTTTTCAATTAACATCTAAAGTAAAATTAATTGATTAGGTACTTCAAAATTAGAGTCATCAACAATTTTCATGGTTATCTGATTTAATTATATTTTGTGCGTAAGTTTTCTAATAATTTAGGTGTCAACGACATAAAACATAATTTTTTTAAAATGAAAAATAGCAAAAATATACATACAATTATACAACAATTATTGTACTGATTTGAGTTAGTAAAAGATGTTCGTATTTTTCATCAATCTTTCATTAAAATATAATAATTTTATCTAACATTATACTGGATCCATTCATATCATACAACTGATTTATCTCAATACATTTATTTGAATACGTCGAATAAGTTTGTTTCGAAAACGTATGGTTTTTTATATTCAAACTTGTTTTTATCTATTAAGCATTATAGTATCCAATTTAATGATAGTCGCGACTTGTTCTTGGACGATTAAAACGTATGTTTAAATTATACCCTACGTTTCACTCTGTCAAAATCCAAATCGAATTTACGCGTAGTGATTAATAAATATAAGTAAAACATATTTGCTGACATCAAAAGAGTATTAGTGATTTAAGAAAATTATCAAGGTCACGCACACGCGAATCCCTGATCAACTAGACTTCTAAGATATACAATACATTTCCTCTCATTATGTTAATGCTGAATGACAAATAGAAATAACGTCTGATTAAATTTTCATAAAACTCAAGTTAAACTCAAAAGTTATAATGAAAGAACAAAAAATAAAAAATAAAAAAGAGAGTGAAACGTCTTTAGGTTTTAGTGAAAACTCTCGAAAAAAATACAAACGAAACCGATTTGAACCATATGAACAAGATCCTCCGTAAAAATATCAAGGTAGTAAAAATTAAATCTTTAATTCGTATCTGAATGACTCATGTGCGACTCATCTGACTATTGACTACGGAAAGCCACAATGAAAAGACCAGTAGTACCATCCATCCAATAAAATCCATCGAACTAAATTTTTTCTAGGTTCGCTTGAAAGCAATTCGATCGGGTCTTCGGTCTAATTCGACTGAAACACAAATCCTACCATATGCACGCGGTCGTTCGTTTCTCTGATTTAAATACCGTACTCGTTGGCGAATCGCATGAAATTCACGGGGGCAACATCGAACACAGCTGCCACTGGCTGTCGCGTTCCCGTTCTGGTGTATGACAACATAAAAAAAGCGCACGTTTCCGTTGCAGGATCCTCAAACACTTCAACACGGACCCCGAGAAGTACAGCGTTGTGTTCACGTCGGGCGCCACCGGAGCGTTGAAGACCATAGCCGAGTGTTTCGCGTGGAACGATCGCGACGACGGCCATGGGACGAAAAACTCCAGTAAGGGTACGTTGTAAATATTTTGTGAGGTAGCCGTGTAGTCGTATGCAACGGGGTACTTGTTGTTCGGATGACTCGTGTATTATCGTCACATCGAAAAGAACCGGTAACAATACTAAACATGTATCCTAGGTGCCCTTATGTGTGAACTCTGTTGAACGTTTTGCTTGCTTTAATGTTTTCCCGTATCTTCAGAGCCAGCAAGAGTATACGGATGCCTTCAAGGTCACTAGAAAAATTGCATGAACGCCAAATGAGCAGATTTTATGAAAGAATTTATTTTATTCAATACATATAGTAAATGGGCGATTGCTGTCAATAAGGCCGCAGCCAAAGGTATGGTTTTGGGTTCAATCGGCAACTCCTTCCCCCAAAAAAAAAAAAAAATTTATATTTAAAATTAAACTAATTGGTAGAAAAAAAATATAATTTCGAGATATATATTTACGTCAGTTTTGACAGTTTGAAACTATATGAGTAAGAACCAGTGGCGTAAATTAGGAGGAGGTTTTACAACCAACCTGTTCAACAGACAGTCTATTTTGTATTTTTCTAAATAAAAGTTGTTTTCTCTAATGTAATCCTATTTTTAATATATAGATACTAGCTGAACTCGTACACTCCGTAGCCGATATAAAAACAAAGAACAAAAAACACAAAATAGCAATAAAAACTTTTAATGCCACAGACGTACGTGCCATGGAAACAAATAATAAAAAATAATAATAACAAATTAAGGGATAATAATTTCTTTCGTACTAATTATTATTATTATTGAAACTAATGGCAACCATCTATAAACAACAATTTCTATCATAAATCTCAAAATGTCTGTTTGAGCACCTCTCGAGGTTTGGTCTATCACTTTTTAACTTAGCCTATCGTCTGCTCATAAGTCTAATATACCTCTTCGTCCAAATTTCATCGCAATTAATTCAGCCATTTAGGAATGCATAAAGAACACAGACAGAAATCCATTTAACATTCTTTTAGATTCATCTTTCCATTTTAGAGCTAAACAATATTGACAAACAATAGACATTGCACCTAATGTAACCATCGGATCATTTTTGTAATCAATAGTAAAATCGTAATTCATTGCAGAGTATTCTTTATTAAACCATGCATTAACATTTCTTAAATATTTATTTCTTTCACGATTTTGTAAAAGTCTATTGTTTCGTTCAACAGAATTTTCATTGCTACGTACTAAGCGTACTCTTTTAGCATTTGCCGTACTACGTCCTATAGTAGACTTTCGTTTAGGCATTGTTTGTTTGCCAAAAGGCTAACAATACAATAGGTGGAAAGGTAAAATAGGATGGTAATATAAAACACTACTATTTTAGCACCACACTACTATTTTTAAATAATAATAATAATAACAACGATGGTGTACGGCGAGCGATCACACGTAACACGCAGTAACTGCCTAGACGACTTGGTAAACGACTGACGACGTGTCTCGACTGTGCGCTCAAAGAATCAATTATTATTATCGTGTTGTGATTATCAACCGCGCGCACGATAAGAGTCAATAGCATTCGATAACGCGTAATGTCACTGCCAGTGTGAGTATTTTGGTCTATTTTGATTGCGCGAACAGGCATAAAATGCAAACGTACGGTAACTACAACTTCAAAAACCAACCGTGACATATCGTTTTAATCGTACGTACGTATTTTTTCGCTTGGTGCGCCTGTTCAATATAACACTAATACGTCGAGAACGTGCTCCACTTCCACTGTAGACGTTGTAGACGTTGTTTTTTTTCTAAAAAAAAAAAAGAAATACGGTCCATACATATACACAGGAACTATACAGAAATAACTCAGTTATTATGTTTCTACAAACAAAACTCAGATAAGTTGAGTGAAAAGTGGGAAAAAAATGCAAAAAAAAAAATGTCTGATATCGTGGTTTGAACTCGAGTCGCTGTCTTTGAAATCTTTCAAAAGTGCCATTGCGCAAGAGAAACCTGTGCACGAGCGATAATTTTATGCTATTTAAGTATATTCGGATGTATGGAACAAATAATTTTTTAATTTTTTAATTTTATTTAATATAAATAAACTTATTATATAACTTAATTATTTATTAATTAGTTATACGAATAAATTGTATAATTGTATTAACCTTCCCTGAATCTAGACTGTACTGTATCTGTACTGTAAAACTGTATCCGTTGGGTACTTTTTGAGTTATGCGCGTACATACAAAAAAAGGGGGTTAGGGGGTTACAAAAAAGGTTCTATTTTATATAGATATATACATACATATACATACATATATATCCTACATCCTATGATGTAGATAGATATAGATATAGATATAGATATAGATATGGGATATAGATATAGATATGGGACACAGATATGGGACATAGATATGGGACACAGATATGGGACACAGATATGGGACAAGATATGGGACATAGATATAGATATAGATATGAGACATAGATATGGGACATAGATATAGATATGGGACACAGATATGGGACACGGATATGGGACATAGATATGGGACATAGATATAGATATGGGATATAGATATGGGACATAGATATAGATTTGGGATATAGATATGGGATATAGATATGGGATATAGATATGGGACACAGATATGGGACATAGATATAGATATGGGACATAGATATGGGACATAGATATAGATATGGGACACAGATATAGATATGGGACACAGATATGGGACATAGATATGGGACAAGATATGGGACATAGATATAGATATGGGACATAGATATGGGACAAGATATGGGACATAGATATAGATATGGGACACAGATATGGGACATAGATATGGGATATAGATATGGGATATAGATATAGATATATTATTTTGTATTTTATATATTTATTTTTAATATATATATATTTTTTTTATTTATTTTTATAAAAACGTTTTTATAAAAGTAATATAAGTAATATAAGCACAAAACTAAGATAAGTTGAGTGAAAAGTGGGAAAAAAATGCAAAAAAAAAAGTGTCTGATATCGTGGTTTGAACTCGAGTCGCTGTCTTTGAAATCTTTCAAAAGTGCCATTGCGCAAGAGAAATCTGTGCACGAGCGATAATTTTATGCTATTTAAGTATATTCGGATGTATGGAACAAATAATTTTTTAATTTTTTAATTTTATTTAATAAACTTATTATATAACTTAATTATTTATTAATTAGTTATACGAATAAATTGTATAATTGTATTAACCTTCCCTGAATCTAGACCTATTGAAAACTGTGCTGTATCTGTACTGTAAAACTGTTTCCGTTGGGTACTTTTTGAGTTATGCGCGTACATACAAAAAAAGGGGGTTAGGGGGTTACAAAAAAGGTTCTATTTTATATAGATATATACATACATATACATACATATATATCCTACATCCTATGATGTAGATAGATATAGATATAGATATAGATATAGATATAGATATAGATATGGGATAAAGATATAGATATGGGACACAGATATGGGACATAGATATGGGACACAGATATGGGACACAGATATGGGACATAGATATAGATATGGGATATAGATATAGATATGGGACATAGATATAGATATGGGACATAGATATGGGACAATATATGGGACATAGATATAGATATGGGACATAGATATAGATATGGGATATAGATATGGGACATAGATATGGGACATAGATATAGATATGGGACACAGATATGGGATATAGATATGGGATATAGATATGGGACATAGATATGGGATATAGATATGGGA
>NW_020272783.1:5846394-5869725 GCF_003268045.1 Sipha flava | reverse complement strand
ATATAATATTTTTAATATATATATATTTTTTTTATTTATTTTTATAAAAACGTTTTTATAAAAGCTAAAATATAATATATAACGAAGGTAATAATAAGTAATATAAGTACAAAACTAAGATAAGTTGAGTGAAAAGTGGGAAAAAAATGCAAAAAAAAAAGTGTCTGATATCGTGGTTTGAACTCGAGTCGCTGTCGGTTAGGTTACCGTATCGCATACGGTGTATGGCCCAACGCCATAAACGCGAAAGATCTCGACTGTTTCGGCTTCATATAATTAAAAACATATCAGGACGTATAAGGCTTTATTTTCATTGCAGACTCTCGATCCTGGGACAGTACGTTTGCGTACACGGCAGACAATCACACGTCGGTGTTGGGTATGCGAGAACTAGCTCCAAGGACTAATATATTGTGTCTGGCGCGGGACAAGGCGTACAAAGCGTTGGACAAAGGTCTATCATCCTCTCGGCATAACGATTATCCTGCGGATTCAGGAAATTCATTGTTTGCCTACCCTGCTCAGTCCAACTTTGCGGGTACGAAATATCCCTTAGAATGGATCGAAACGTGTCAGAATGGTGCACTGAACCAGTACACTGATAATCGTACCAAGTAATTATAATAATATTTATGATTTATCAGAATTCCGTTCGGCTCAAGTTTATTGTCTAATTTTATATACCATGTGTAACGGTTTTATGGTTAAAAATCCCATTAAGGAAAGCACGTTTTGCAAGCGTACCGAATCCTTGGGTTCTAAACATTTTTTAAGCAATAAACCATAATTCGATTTACAATTTAAAAAGATTTAAAAAAAAACCTTTTAAACAAATTTAATATTATCTCAATTCGCAAGTAATAAGTAATTATATTTTCATATTTTTTTAATAATGGGTATTATGAATATAATTTAACATTTTAAATATCATATAATAATAATACTAATTATAGACCTATGGTAACAACGAACTGACAGATAAACATAACGAAAGAATAAGTTGTTCTAAACATTTTATTAGAAAGCCTAAAATAGCAAAAATAAAAAAAACCGCAATTATAAAATAGAAATCTAATGAATCTAATGTTGATTTTAATAATATACAATAAATACGTGCATATCGTTTAAATTAAAATATGATTAATTTAATTAGATTTTTATCTTTCAAATAAAATATAATATACATATAATATATAAATTAATAAAACTTATAATTAGACTTAGGGACTTATAGCTGTAAAAAATACTCAAATACGCATACAAATATGCTTCTAAAATTATTAAAATATGCATTTATATGCATTAAAAAAAAAAAAATGATCACATAGTACACAAAATAAAACGTGTCCATCGGATGTAAATTTATATTTAAACTCCAAATCAAAACTTTGTAGTAAGCTATTCGTAGACTGTTGTATTTTCGGCGAACACAATTTTACAAAATATACCCGTACGACGTTTTACGTATGATTCGACGTTGCGTGGTTAACAAAAACCACGACGGATAATAATCGACTGAACTAAATCTATTATTCTATATCGACTATTATCTTTATCAACATTCGGTCGATATCCAGCGGATTATACGATCGATACGGGTTTATAGTATTATTTATACTTACACAAAAATTATAACCAGATATGAGAGGTAATTTGCATATAGCATATTACTGAAAGTATTAAGTCCTTTTAGTACATTTTTTTTTCGATCGTTTGAAATATGTATATATAATTTTTAATTTAAAATTTGAAAAATTTGTCAAAATATGCAAAATAAGCATAACAATTTTAAAATATGTACTCTCTTGCAAAATCTATCAAATATGCAAAAATATGCACATTCAAATTTTGGATCTGATATCATGGCATCGAGAAACGAATTTATTTCGCGCTCTGCTACATTTAACAATAATTAAAAAAAGTATGCAAATTCTAGAAGTCCCTAAGCCTGCTTATAATATATTTATTGAATATTATATTATACATATTTTTTAAATTTAACTCTCAGGTCAAAATTTTAAAACTGTTACTAGAATTATATAGTGACAGGTGTTTTAAGTTTAAAATTTAGTTTAAACAATTATATCCTCCCTACATGCAGGATACAAATGTTATATTAATGTTAAAAGCTATAGAATCTAATTTATTATATTTATATTTTAGTATAAAAAAAATTAACTGAAATTTATATCCTTCGATAAATAACCCAAAATAGGTCATAAGTTATCATAATTAATAATAATATGATAGACTTATAAAAAAAAAAAAAAGTATGGAGAATAAAAAATATGAAAAAACAACTTACAAAACATGGAATGTTTTGGTTACTCTATAAATTGCCTTTTCAGTCTTTAAAATGTTTGCGCTTCACAGAACTACACCAAAATAACAAAATAATTAAAAAAAAAAAAACCAAATAAACCGTGACAATATTTTAATCAATCCGCTTTATTATCACAACTTTACTTGTAACGTAAATTAAAATCGAACCAAAATCTAATTTTAAAATCAGTTCACTAAAGTATTTTCGGTTTCAAATATTTACGACCTTACTATTTACCGTTGTATCATACACATCTACGTCATGTGTATTATAAAAGATTCTGGTAATGTTAAACCGTTGTCCGTTACAGGTAACAGCACAAGTTTGATGGTTCAATAGGTAAGTGCTATCAAGTTTTATAAAATAATTCTAAAAAATATCATGCTGCAATTTCGAGGATATAACGTAATGATAACATTTGAGGTACCGAAATATTCGAGATATCGACTACGTGCTACGTAACAAGAATCAACAGCATATTTTATACTATTATACATTATACACCTAATCCGAAAAAATGTGTTGTTTTTATTCTTTCTCACTCTTTCTATATCTATCTATATATAAATATATATTTATGTATATTGTT
Source organism: Sipha flava (assembly GCF_003268045.1). NCBI lineage: Eukaryota > Metazoa > Arthropoda > Insecta > Hemiptera > Aphididae > Sipha > Sipha flava. The sequence continues at coordinate 5,866,813 of NW_020272783.1, read as the reverse complement.
CATAGGTGGTACGTTGTTCTGGACGCCTCCACGTACGTGTGCACGAACCATCTGGATTTGGGAAAATATTCGCCCGACTTCGTGGTTCTATCGTTTTACAAGATGTTCGGATATCCGACTGGCTTAGGAGCGCTTTTGGTGCGCAACGGTATCGGTGCAGCCGTGCTGCGCCGTAAGAAATACTTCGGCGGCGGAACGGTCGAAGTGGCCCTAGCTCGGGATCGTCATCACGTCTTCAGAAAAAAATTACATGAAAGGTGAGCGCGCGAACGACGATTGTTCGCGAAACATGCGTGCGGTATAATAAGTCTTACAACGCGAACAGATCACAGCGGACCTACTCGGTGCCTCAGTGGCGTATTCACTATGTGGGGGAAGACCTCTTCCCGAAGTTTTATTTTCTTTCTTTCTACAAGTATCTTTCAGCGTTCACAGTGCAATATTAATTTTCTTTAAGGCTTTTTAAAGCGTGATAAACACCTTATCGTTTCGTTATTGATCTATCAAACGAAATCACATGCTGTCAATGGAGGAGCAACAGACGATCAGATATTACGTCCCATGCCCGTAGGGAAAATCGTGAATGCGCCATTATTGGGTTCGATACGTTTTTTTTTTTCTTTCTACAACGTTAATGCTCGGCGCAGATTGGAGGATGGTACGATCGATTTCCTGTCCGTGATCGCGGTCGGCCACGGACTGGACTCGTTGCACCGGCTGGCCGGCCCCATGCGGTCGGTGGCCGGGCGGACGTACCGGCTGGCCACGGACCTGTACCGCCGGATGTGCGGCGCGCGGCACGGCAACGGGACGCCTGTGTTCCGGGTGTACGCGGACACGGCGTACCGGTGCGAAGATGAGCAAGGCGGCATCGTCAACTTCAACGTGCTCAGGGCCAACGGGGACCACGTCGGCTACAACGAGGTGAGTGCATACGTTTGTAACGCAGTAGACATTGAACGTTGGTGCGGCACTGCGCGACCCGGACCCGGCGGATGCGTTCCACTCAGGGCCATCTCAAGGTTTTTAGGGGCCAAAGGCAAATTAATTTAGGGCCCTTCAACCATAATAATTAGATATGATAAACAAAATAATCACTGAGATTAACAAAACTCTTGAAAACATATTTTTCCAAACCTTGACCAAACAAGCTCATTTAAATTCATGTACTGCATTACATACTTACATAATATAATTCAATACTATTCATATTATTTAAAATTTAATTGGTCAATGTAATCGGACAAGTCGCTACACGCTCATACGCCCGCGACTTTAATCGCCGACATACAGTGTGTAAAATTGCTCAATGTAATCGAGGCTTTATTATTAATTATTATACATCAAGACTTTATGAGGGCTCCCTAAAAAATATTCCAGCAATATGACCTGGGGCAAAATAGTCCCGTTGCCCCCCCCTCACCCTTCTGAACGGCCATGGTTCCACTGACGCGTGCGGTTAGGCTTCGGTCGCGAACGTGTGTCGCGCACTGGACGAGCCGGCCGCATTAACTGCGCGCCCCCGTATAAACTGAAAACGTTTATGGCGTCCACGACACTGTTTCAGATGAAATGTTGATCGCGTTTGCCTACATCGATAGGCAATCACGTTTGGTAAGCTTTAAATTGTAGTATAATAAAATACTGCGTCTCGAAAATAAATTTTTTTATATTTTATCGGGATTTATCCTGTTCGGAAAAAAAAAAAACAACGCCTAATTTCGCTACCTGCAGACTAATCGCACGGAGCGGCACACGGACAAAGCGCAACTTGTTCGACCGTGTGAGGGGGGTGACACGCGTTCCGTGACGAAAACAAAACAGGAAAACTTTTGCCCGCGTGGTCGCGTCAACGTTTTGAACACTTCTTAATGAGAATTAATACCACCCGTGCGTTAATATTAGGATTGTAGTAGCGATGAAAAGCGACTTAAAACCCAATAATAAATTTAAAACGCTAACTTTTGTATGCGTTAATGATTTGAAAAGTCAATACGTTCAGTGCCGGATTACCCATTAGGCGGATTAGGCGCCCGCCTTAGAGCCTCACTCGTTTAAGAGGCCCTGTGAAAACGGAAAATTATTTTTTTGTTTTATTTACGGGACAAAAGTCATTATGAAATATAAAATATATATTAAGTTGTAGGTATTATACGCAATGATAATAATAAAATTATTTTGAAAAAATAGAAATTATATAATAGATTATATAATAGATATACAGATTAATTCTTCTTGAAAATAAATTTTATTTATTAATAATATTTAGTTGTTATTAAAGCTGTTTATTTTAATTATGATGGATTATTTATTATTGATTATTATTATTATTATGGATAGTAATGATAAATATATATGTAAAAAATTATTTTGTAGGCCAAATTTGTATTTGCCTAGGGACTCACAAATGTTTAATCCGGCACTGAATACGTTATTTCTAAAAAAAAAAAACAAAAATATTGAAATACCATTTTACCGATTTTCGGCGACCAATATTGGATGCTGCTACGATTATAAAAAGCACGATTTCCGAGGCCGATGAAATCGTTAAGAAGAAACGCTCGATACAGTAGATAAATAAATGGATAAAAAATTGTACCTATAAAATCGTACCAATGCGTTCGGAAGTAGTACACTTTTACGCACAACTGATGATGAAACACGACAAAGCTCTTAAATATTATGATTGTTCGAAATAAAATACATGTCGAACTTATGCAACAAGAACCCTACGGATCGTTCTATCCTGCGATCGATGGCCCACCAAAACGAACACTCAAAAACCTCCAAGTACAAGTGTTAGTGCTGCGGGAGGTGGCCTTGGACGTATTACCCATAATATGCACTGAGCTTATATTGACATGTACGGCAAATTCTGTCCAAGATGCAAGGGACCTAGGGATATTTTCCAGCTGACAGATGTTTCCATACGGCGTTCGTATTGCAGACAGATGTCACGAATGCGCTGGTATGCACTGTCACAACATTGTTCTAATACGCAAAATGGATAAAATGATTTCCCACATCATCTCTTCCCTTGTCACCATTTTATACTGTCCTATTATTCGGCACTCTATTCGCGTACTTCGACTAATACTATAATAATACATACTAACGATTAGTTCTACACAAACACAGTGGCGAAACTATTGGGAGGAAAACTGGGATTCATCCTTGGACGTAACATTGTAGAGGGTGTAAGTTTTATAGGATATAATCTATTAGTGACTATTAGTTTGAAATTTTAAACTTCATTACTGATAATATGTTTATAACTCAAATAATATGATTGTATGCTTAGAAAGAATTGTAGGGAAGGGTGTTTGATTCTTGGTCTATGATAAGGCGTAATTATAACATTTTCCCCAGGCGTAAAAATTCCTAGTTTCGTCTCTGCGCATAGAGTACGCAACATGCAAATCCGTTAGTCATTTAGCGTAGTGTTACGGTTATAACTCAAAAACGATCCTTTTTCCGAAGAAAGGGGAAAGGGCGTTATATTTCCGATGACTTGTGCAACGTGACGTGTGAAAACGATCGGACATGCCTACAGTTACACGACGGTTCTGTAACAATCGAATGATAAAAATAAGACGATGCCGTTTGCAATACAAACAAACATAATTAATTACATTGCTCTACAGTCCGATTAAACTGCCGGTTGACTTTTTATAGACCGATTACAATATTAGCTTAAGTTATCTACGTCGTATTTCAAATCAATAAACGTTTGTACTCTTTCGGAAAATTTGGTTTATACGCGTGAAAAATGTTTACTGCACGTTGCTCGAGGCCTATTGAGAATTATGTTTTAATAATGTTATCGATTTTCCAAAAATGATAAACGTATAAAGTCGTTTAAATTTTAAACTTGTACGACCGCGGATCATTTGATCGGTTACAAACTATCTCTGTACATCAGCGTTTCCCAAAGTGTGTTCCACGGAACCTCAAGGTTCCGCCGGATATATGTGATTATCGAGAAACTTATTTTATATTATACTTGGAAAAAATATTATTTTGTATTATTTAAAAAAAAATTGTGTTTTAAACTAATTTTAATAAAGAGTGATCATTAACAATATTAACGGTATCATTAAAAACATTTTTTAGATTATTAGATTTTTTTTTTAGAAAAATTAGAGTTGAATTGGAATTAGAAATTAGGGTTCCGTGAAACACAAACTATTTTTTTAAGGGTTCCATGATAGTAAAAGTTTGGAACCGCTGCTGTATTTGATATTATTTTATAATGTCTATACCAGTGATTCTCTACCGGTGTGCCGTGAAAAATGTCTGATATTTGAAAATACCGATTGATGAAACTATGACAGTTAAATGTCAATTAATTGTGCAGATAAGACGATACATATGTAGGTAAACTGTACGGTTCTAACCCAACTGGATATCTTAGCGCGTAGCCAAAGTTTTTGTTGTTGTCAAGTGGATGAGTATGCCGCGAAAACTTGTAATAATATATAATGGTGTGTCGTGAACAAAAAAAAAGGTTGAGAACCACTGGTCTACTATACTCTGTATAGTATTAAAACCGTCGTTAATCACATTTCCGCCCTCCACTTTCAGTTGATAGATAAGTAGTATTTAATATCAGTCAACGTTTTTGACCAAACACACGCGCCGTTTGAACTGCTAATTAGTGCACTAGGTAAAACTCACTGTAAACGTCCATCGTACAAAAAGGTAAGTACGTAGTTATCGATTTAATATTATAACAGTTACGTGTATTGTTATTATTGTGTTTACGAAAAAATGTAAAAACTTTTGAACTTAAAATAACGGTTTACTGCACTCCGGTTGGTAAATGTTGTAGGTTGATGTTCATTATATTATAATTAGGAAAAGTTATGATTACTATCGAACGTAATAATATTCGTTATACGTGCATTATCTCTACGGATATTATGTATATATTTATATTTAATTTTTTTTTTTTTAAAGCTGGTTAAAATTAATCATACTTTACATTTAATTTCAAACAATACCATTTTTAAAATCACAGATGTTTTAATTTTATAAAAATGATTGTTATTAATTTATCGAATTTAAAATTATTGACACTTATAATATAACAAACAACACAACAATCAAATTACACTCTAATATTATTATATATAATGTTTTAACAAAACTATAAAAGTATTATAACAGTGGAAATAGGTCCATAATATGGTAATATTAGGACTTGATTACATTGATAATGAAATACAGTATGAACAATTAAAGAAATAATAATAAATTAGTATAAAAGCACAAATGCAATGTATGTAATAATCTGAAGTAATGGCAATGAATAACATTATATGACAGTAATAGACGAAAATATTAAGGAAATATAATGCTTTTAGCGATAAATGCGTTTAAAACTGAAGAAAGAAAATTAAATAATAAACTGATTAATGAATTTAGATAAGAAATTTAATGTAAAATAATCATGATCTATAAAAAAACTATAATAAATACTCAAGTACATAATTTATCTGGAAAGTAAACCAACACCTCAATCAAATAAAAAATGTTTTTCTGCAAAACAAATTATCTTATTTTCAAATAACTCAAATAACCTTCATTAAATTGTATCAGGGTTTAATGATAAAAAAAATAATTGCTTTCATAACACCGCACCAGTAAGATACATGATAATGAATAACTATATATGTATTGAAAAATAAACGAAGATAGTCTAAGTGTGTGACGTTTTGTAGTAACATACTCCTTGAACATCGTTGATTCAACGGGCCTGTGTCTAGTGAGAGTAGGTACTTATAGATAAATTCGATACGCTTTATCAATCAGTTAGTTATAATACGATGTATTGATAATCAAATAAAATACGTTTACCCGTGTTACGCGAAATCGTATACAAGTAATAATATATTCGAGCCGGTAGATATTACAATCAAGGGATTTAGAAAATAATTACGTAAATAATTATTATGATGGTAGTAAAAACGTAACATGTCGGAGTGCACACTAGGGAAAGCATGAAAAAATACTATCGTGTAACTTCGTCGGTAGTGATTATTTGCTTCTTGTACTAGACATGATATGTGACTTACGTATTCCGTAATATGTAATTGTATAATACGATTTTCATATCAATAATCAATATACCTATTAGCATAAGCCAAGGACACTGAAATCCACGTTAATATAAAGCGGATACCCTTTATGAACTGCAGGGATGGTACTCTTCGTTAACCTTGTTTTCAAACATTTTACTCAGAAATTTTTACCAAGAGGTGGGTGCATCCGGACTAGATATTTTGTTTTTACCCAGCAATTTCGGCACCACTGTACGCAACTGCAATAGAACCTGACCGAAACGTTTCCGTTTTTATAGGTGAAAAACGTCGTTAGCGCTCGCAATATTGTAATCCGCGTAGGCTGTTTCTGCAACCCGGGCGCTTGCCAGACACACTTGGAACATACGAACCAGGATCTGAAGCGAAACCAACAAGTGGTGTGAGTATGATGCACATTGTAGTCCTGAGTGCAGTGATCTCGTCTGCCAACACAACTAATTGTTACGGTTCACTTTGCAGAGGTCATATTTGTGGCGATCACATCGATCTCATTGACGGCCGTCCAACAGGGTCAGTTCGGGCTTCGTTTGGCTACCAGTCGACCACATTGGACGTTGATAAACTTTACGATACGCTTATCGAACATTTTTGGCAGAATTGTCCGGTCACACCCGTCAACCGTCAACTTATCTCTATGGACGCGTAAATTAATTTAAATTAATTCCGGGATAGTTTTAGAGAAAGAGAAAAAATATATAAATATATATATAGAAAGATTATGAGAGAAAAACAGAACGAGAGAAATGATGCATCTGTCCTAACCATTGAAAAATAAAAATTTCAGTTACTCAGTTATTTTTTTTAAAATATAAAGAATTAATATATACTTGTATAAATTTAAAGACATTATATACTACTGTCAGGGAACATTTTTCGAGGTTTTTCCTCGCGATAAAATCTTAAATTGGCCTCTAGAAACTTCGCGCTCTGTTCGATTTACCGCATTCCGATATCACGTTCCTTGCGAATATAAAACATTATTACAATGCGTATTATTCATATTTTTGGTGACTAGACGTGCTCTTTTTCATAATACAATATTCTTTATTGATGCATTGTTCCAATCATTTTGATAAAACGATACAAATTCGCTACATTTTTTTAGTTAAAAAGTCATAACATTTTCAATCATTTTACATAAAGGATACTTATACTTCAACATAAGAATGATTTTTTTAAAAAAAATTGTATTTATACGAGTAGCTCAAAAATATTTACTTAAAAGTCACAACTATTATTTATAAGCGTCACAAAATGAAAATATGATGAGATCGAATATTTCATTCAATGATACTAGTTCCTTAGCTTAAGTCATCTATTTCATTATTTTGGAATATTTTAATACATTTTGCCCTATTTATAGGCAAAATTTTTCCAAATTTTAGATGGCTTCCCTTTTTTAAAAGTTAAAACGCTAAAAGAAGTTCAACCTATCTTATAAAAAAATTTATTTCGACCATCTTCAAAAATACAAACTGATCTATTCAATTTCTTTCACCTAAAATTATTTTTCCATTGCAACTGCACATGAGTTTTAAATTTATAAGACTAACACAGCAATATCGTTTACCCATTTTTATGCCTCACCTGACTAAGAAAATTCGTTCTTTTCTTTAATTTAAATGTTACGTTTTATACTATAAAATTTAAAATTTTATTGTAGTTAAATGTGTAATACATATATTAATACAGTTTTACTTTTTGAGAATCGTACATTAAAATATTTCTAATATTTTCAATGTATTTTCATCATTCTAATATTTAGTTTTATAGTTGATTGTATAAATATAAATAAAAGTAATCAGATAAAAAAAACAATTAATTTAGCTGAAGAATACCTATAGATAAAATGGGTGGAATAATAGTGGATGGAATAACATTTTAGTCAATTCTCTTAAGGAGGTATATTTATTAATTTTTTATCGTGCAAGAAAAAAATTTTAAAATATGCTTTTGTTTAGATTTTCATATTCGGTTATCATAATTATATCACTGTATTTTGGATACGATTGAAATTATTGTTGTCGTTTTCCGCCCGACAGGTATAATAAAATGGACTTGCGCGTAAAGAGGATCTTTGTCTATCCAATCAAATCGTGCGGGGCTTTCGAGACGAACGAGTGGCAATTGGAATCGTACGGATTTCTGTACGACCGAAACTGGGTAGTTGTCAGCGATACGGGAGTGTGCATGACACAGTTGGAAGAACCTAAACTGTGCCTAATCCGTCCTTATGTGGACCTGCAAAAAGGAACGATGAGTCTTCTGTACGCCGGTAAGCTCATACCACATCAATGGTCCGTCATCTTGTATATTTTACCGCGGTTAAAAATACGACCCCGTCGCAGTTTTAGTGACACTGTAATAATTATCATGGTGCCGTGGTCGGAAGGATGATGTGCTGCGGCGTGCGGTTTCGATCGAAACAGAGATTTCGAACATAATAATTCAGGAAACATTGTAATGTGAAACTAGATTTTGGAAAATAATGTTTAATGATCATTGCCCGTTTCATAGAGATAAAAACTTAATTTAAGTCTTCCGTCGCGCATTCTTCGTCATACCGTGTAAATATGACCATGTTAGATGTGTGTAGGTACGCAAAACAATTAACAGTAGACATTTTAACGTCGACGTTTAAGCAACATTTTACAGCGTAGTATACTAATATACCTATTATAATACGTAAATCTGTTGATGGTCTATCCAAATAAATAATAAAATATTAATTATAACAATTGTTCGACCTTCACTTTGGTATCGCGATGTGTATTGTATATATTTTCGACGTCATAGTACAAGATCACCTCTTTCTGTTAATGCATTGATTCGATTTCTTTGTTACATTCAAAATGTCATTCTTTTAAAATTTGTTCCAAACGTATTTAAAGGAATTTCGAGAAAATCTTATTTTATACTCTAAACGATTTTCTTTAAAGTTGATATTTCACGTCTCAAACAAATTTGGTTCGTATTTTGTCAAATTGCATCTTTGTAGAAATCAACGATTTTGTCTTGGATGTTTATTTTATGATACTTCTAGTAATGTTCCGCTGTCGAAATGAGAGAAAACAAAATAAAACCGTTTTTATTTTATTTTTTATTTACATTTTAAGCCTTTTTCATTATTCTTTGTGTTTTAAGTATTTATAACTATTTGTTTTTGCACCAACTTTTTATTCTATAGAAAATCAAGAAGAAGTGCTAATGACAGTGCCGTTAGACACGGTTTGTAGTGGTGACAAGAAAAAAGGAAAAATTTGCTGGGGAGGCTCCGTAGAAGGTATCGACTGCGGTGATGAAGTCGCCACGTGGCTCAGTTTGAATTTGGACCGACCAGGTCTGAGACTGGTTAGATGCACTGGCCGGAACCCGCCGAAAGTCAATAAATACGGTAAGTAATACTGTGATCTACCGACTGAACATGATTTTCTCGCAATTGACAATCAGGAAATAAAGGACGAAAAACATTTTTGATTTAATTTTTTTAAATTTTTTTTATTTATTAATATGTTTAAAAAAAGCATAACACGAACGTTAATATAGTACAGATTAAAGATATCATAATATTATATAATTCGTTGAAACATAGTATTCACTTATTCAACACAACTAATTCAAAGGTTATAAATTTTAGGAAAATTAGATGCAAAGGTATTGGGATCAAACCAATGTCAATATCTGTTGACCACGGACTCGACGCTCAAATGGTTACATCAAGAAATAGAAAACAATTTAACAGAAATGGTCAGTAATATCTACTAAGTAGTTTTTTTTATGAAATACTAGTGATATCATAAATGCAAAAATTAATTTTTTATTAACTCGTCAAGATAGTCGCTAGTCGATAAAATGTGTTAGTATGTATATAGTAACCGCTATGTAGGGTACTACTGCACTCTAATTTTAATTATTGACATAACAATTATCTCTAAGATACATTTATGCCTTTTAGTCTATATTAGTTATTATTTGAAATGCAATATTAATTTATAAGGTTTATGCTTTACACGTAAACCATTATGACGTCTTTAAATTATTCCAAAAACTAAGTATTATGGAATTACTACATGTGGATCAACTTCTATTTTCAAATTCTTTTCTTGATTGATATGGTTCCATCTTCAAAATAATTATCTGCAATCGCAAACAAAACATTTCTGTTAGAATTATAGTGTTTAAATATAAAGTATTCTTGAAACATGTTAATTACATTAACACGTTCACGGTCACCCCATAATTTGAAAAGTCGTATACAAAAATCACAGCATAAAATTCATAAAATTCCATAGATATTTTATAATTCTATAGTTTGTATATAATTCCATAGATTTTATATAATCCACAGAATATAATATAATACAATCTATGGATTATATTCTATCTATTCTATAGATTGTATATAATTCCATAGAATGTATATAATCCATAGATTGTATGTAATTTCAAAGACAATACATAATTCCATAGATTGTATATAACACCATAGATATAATATAATTCCATAGATTGTATATAACATCATAGATATAATATAATTCCATAGATATAATATAATCCATAGAATATAATATAATACCATAGATATAATATAATTCCATAGATATTATATAATCCATAGATTGTATATAACATCATAGATATAATATAATACAATCTATGGATTATATAATATCTATGGAATTTTATACATTCTATGGAATTATATTATATCTATGGTGTTATATACAATCTATGGAAATATGTATTGTCTTTGAAATTACATACAATCTATGGATTATATACATTCTATGGAATTATATACAATCTATGGAATTATTTATTATCTTTGTAAATATAAACAATCTATGGATTAAATACAATATATGGAATTATATACCAAATAAATACACATAACACCAACTAAAGTAACATATCTTCTAAAATCTGAATGTGGCATAATTGTTTTTTACTTGTTGTTCAAATAATTAGCATTCCATAAGCATATGTTCATAGTGTAAAAAAAAACGTTAATATACCAACGTAATAATTTCTTTGGAGTCGGGTAGTATGTGATCCTCTGGTCTGCTTGGTCAATACCTGACATATTATTATTATAGTCAAGAACTATGGAGGGTTTGAATTTACTCCATCTAATTACAAATTGTCAAAAATCAAACTGCAAACATATGCAAGAATCATAGTGTTACTTTAAAAATAAAAATAAAATAATATTATGCCTACAATAAACACTACTAATATCGCTATCCAGCTGTTGGATTTTAAAACCAAGTACACCAATCGATACACAGAAAACTGGTCAAAAAAACCATGTTATCATAATATTTATTAGAATAAACCAGAGTCAAATAATTATGTATACAAATGAATTGACACCATATTAACTATACTTGACATGGATTTATCTAAAGAGAACTCTATGTCAACTATAGTTGACACTTGGCTGTGGACGTGTTAAAGTGCATTTAAATCGTCTTTTCTTATGCGGTCGTAAAGAATATTTGAAAACCAAAATTATTAAGTTAATAACAAATCTGAATCATCGTCGAATTTAGGGTGGACTGAGCGTGGTGTAAATCAGGGTTCCATACAATTTGAGCCACTTTTCCTGTTTTGAAACTATTTAACAAAAACACAGAATAATTTATTTAATATAAATTTATGTTTTTAGTAATCGTTGAATATTATTTAATATTTTAACAATCAAGAAATGTATTTTATGTTTTGCATTTATTTATATCGTCCATACCATAAACGCATATTCGCTGACCCGCAGACGATAATAATTCGAAACGATAATATTTAGGGTTCGGATGTTTATGAAATTGCATATATTTTTCTATTGATCCAATTCAATTCGGACCTAAACACAGAATCTAATAACACTATTTTTATGCTGTATGTTTTTGCATACTTTACGGTTTTATATTTTAAATGCATATTTTTGTGATTTTAACAATATAAACGCATACTTACGTCAGTATATTTTTTAAAAACGGTTTAAATCAACGGGTAGATAAATGATAGATTATCAATCTGTGCAATTGTATTTGTCTCAAACATTAGGTTTAAACAAAATTAAAAGATCGTCGTATCGCGCAGCGTATGGTAAACTAGTGTGCACCCGATATCGAAAAAATATAAAAATAACAGATCACGGAACAGCGCATAAACGTCCGAAAAGTAATAACTAGGGCTCAGATTTTAAACAAATACTTATTTTTTTATATATGAAATATAACTCTAATTTTTAAGTATAAGTTCGTTTCGCGTATTTCTGTTAAAAAAAAAAAATTATTTAATTAATAACTAATTTGAAAACCCGGAATACGGACTAATCGGTTGTATTCGATTATTGTTTTCGGCTTAATAGTTAAATTGATTAAATGTATAGTTTATCAATCTGCAGACAGTTAGATCGTTGATAAAATGTATAAATATTATCTTAGATGGAGAAAAAAAGTTAAATGAAGCTAATGGAGATATTGCAACGGCAATTTCATATAAACTAAACCGTGTTCTTTTGAAAAACAAAGGCTGGAAACAGTTACTAGACATTAATAATATATTGGTGACGTTTAATCAAACGAAATAAATTATCATAGGTTAGATTTAAACGAAACCTCTTGCATGAAGTGTGTACCGATAACTTTGGTGGATGTAAAACATTCTGTCGGATAATAGAGATAGTTTCACTATTGAAAATCTTACAAAATACACGGTAGTTCATTATTTTTTTTTAATTTAATTCATTTTTATTTTTTTTTTTTTTTCTGGGCTTTAAAACTATTTTTTGTTAATTTTTGGTCATAATTTTAATTTTTTTGCTTTTTTTAAAAATAAATACGCTTCGTTTTTGATTTTTTTTAGACAATTTTGCGCCTTTTTTTTTTTTGTTATTTAACACGCTTAAAAATCTGAGCCCTAGTAATAACGCGTCGTCGGGCGGACGCTGGGAGTTCGCCGGCCAGCAACTCCGTCGGCAGCGAATATTTAAACAATGCGCGTCGTAATGTGTGTTTACCAGAGCGAGGACAGCGTGCTGTTCCGGTTCCGCGGGAACATCGTGGTGTCCGGCGACGACTTGCCGCCGCGCGCCGAACTGACGTGGCGAAAGATGGTCATCGGGGACGTCGCGTTCCAGGTAAGCTGTCGCGGGCACGGCGCCAAAGTCCTGTGCGGTCGGGTCGCGAACAACACGCCACCGTGAAAAAAAGTCCAAAAAGCCGCCGAGTGTTGTTCGACCGGCAGACCGAGACATTGGCGCCACACCGGGGCAGTGCTTCGACGGGACAACGGTGCGGCGGACACCTTCGAGTCACGGGTTCCACCGAACGCGATGGGCGACATTGGCCCAACTAGGTCTAAAACATTGGGGGGGGGGGGGGGCTGAAGCCCTATAAATAAATTTAGTCAATGTGAGCTATGGGGGGCTTCGCCTCCCATGCCCCCAACTGCCGCAGACACGGAACAACAATTATTAATTGAAATAAAAACAATCATAAAATATCATTACCGTACTATATTATTAAAAACCATGTACCTACTTCAATATAGTATGTTTTACATAAAATATGACATAACACCACCGCTATATTCCACCGTCGTCCGTCACATTTATTAGAAAACAATATTATTATTAACTATGTAGGATTGTAGGAATTACAAAATAAACTATAATAATAACATTTTATATTTATACGATTTACTTTTGAATAATTTCCTGCGTCATATACTCATATTATTTAGTATGTATCTCGCTATTCCGTGCTTAAATTATCATTAAATTTTAAATAATCAAAAAAATTGCGGGGGGGGGGCTAAGCCCCCCTAAGTCCCCCGCTGTTGGCGCGATGGCGGTGGGCGACGACGGTTCTCGAAACACGCTCCACCGAGACCGCTACGGGTCGCCGTTGTCCGGCCTTGCGTCGGCCGCCGCACGTCGGACGGTGGATGATCGCGCCCGCGAGCGTTCGATCCTGTTTCCGAAATCGTCGATCGCTCACCCCCACCTATTCGTCCAGATGGAATCCTATCGAACGCGCCCCGTGGGTCGTATGGCAGGGGGGAGGGGAGTCTGCCGCCCCGTGCCGTCGACGTGCGCTGGATCAGTTTCGTGTCGAATAAACCGTAGTAAATGACGTGTTGCAGACCGACTCGGTTTGCGAACGGTGCAAGATTGTGAACATCGACCAGGACACGTCGGAGAGCCATTACAAGCCGCTGTCCGTGTTGGCGCAGCACAAGTGGAACGGCAAAACCGTTTACGGGATCTATCTCGGGCGCGAGGACACGGACGCGCCGTGCAACATACGAGTGGGACAGCGGTGCGTGGTCACCGGCCTCGTCGAGGACCAGTGAACACCGGACGGACAAACGTGCGCAGGTCGGACGAACGCGTCCGCGGACGTACGAACTGAACAACACAACGGTATTGTTTCGCGATCGGTTCACCCGTTTCGGGAACCTGTATCCCGTTCGGAATTTTACACAGGCATTATTCGGTGTATTTTTTTTTTTTTTTACTATTCGATTCAATCAGTTTGTTAAAACGAAAAAAGTACAGATGTTTAAGAATAAACCGTAAACTATCGGTCAATACGTAGTACGAATACATTACCTCTTCCTTTCCTGTAGGCAAAAAGATTATCCGGTAGGACTGAATTGTTTTCTAAACACCAGTGAAACTTAGATTTGAGCATATGCTCGAGTATCTTACACATTGCGGAGCAGAGTGCTATAGGACGAAAAGAGGTTTTGGAATTTTGTTTAGCAATTGGTATGACTTTGTAGGAACACTATGAGGGCGAAATTTGTTGGGTTGACAAAATGTTGTTCAATAAGACAAGGAAAGAGTCTAATGCAATAACAGGGAGGTGTTTCAACCTAACCGGCGAGATATTGTCGAGACCGGATGCGATGGATTTACGTGATGAAATAGGGTAATTTAATTGGAACATACTGAAATTGTTCGTTAGGATATGAAAGGAGATATATCGTGATCGAAACGAGGAAGGTATTCAGATTCGGATGGAACAAGGGGCAATTTTGGAACAGACATCTTCGAACCAATCTTCATTGTCGGGACGAGTTGGAGGAGTACACAATTTTTAAATCTCCTAGCTACAGACCAGAGGTGCTGAACGGTATTAGGTTTGAACAAAAATGTTTCCAATTATTTCTCTTTTCGTTTTTAAGAGTTCGAGTTGTTAGGACGCAAACGTTTTGATGTGAAAGAAAGTCGGTAATAGAGCGTCTGAATGTTCTGAAAAGTAGGGACCTGTTGTTGACCAATTCCGTGCAGGTGGGATTCCACCATGGGGGGAGGGTGGAAATGTTTTTGTGTTTGGTATTTTGATGGGTATAGTTGCATTGACAGAGTTAGTTATAATATTAGTGAAAAAGGAATAGGACATTGTTGAGAATATATTATCTGCTAGGGCGGAAAATTAATTTTGTGTTTGGAGGGAAAAGGCTGCCTAGTCGGCTTTATTGAAATTATAGTATATCGGTTTATATTGGCTAGAGTCAGAATGGGTAGTAGAGAGAAATGTGTTGGTGGTAAAATGTGTGTTTAACTTTATTATGATCGGAATGTGATCACTGCCATGAGGTTTACCTAGTGTACGTCATGATAGATTCCAAATAAGATCAGGAGAGCAGATGGAAAGGTCCAAGGCTGAATCAGTTGAGTTAAGACACCTAATGTAGGTTGAACTGCCGTAATTTAAGATATAAAGGCCGAGGGAATCAATTATATTGTATATAAGATTTCCACGACGTGAAAATGAGTTTGATCCCCATGCTGAATGAAAAGCGTTGAAGTCTCCACATAGTAGAGAGTTACGCGTAACTAGGTTGAAAATAATTTTCCAGGGGTTGATAGGAATATTTATATTGTTAGAGATATAACAAGACCATATTTTTAATGGATTAGAAGAATTGGATCCTATAACGTCAAATCCGATGAGGTCGATTTTGTGATAGATGGTATTTTAGGTGCTATGAATTTCAGTTCTACTTTGCTAGTCTGGATAGTTTTACCATCTTTCTGAATAGAGATGTGTTTAAATGCATCTATTGTAACAGATGAACGTTGACCCTTGAAAAATTCTTCTTCGGAAATATTATTATCTAATTTAATAATTCCATACGAGTATATAAGGCTGCTGGGAATATTTACATGATAATCGTTAGAGCGCGGAATATCAGCATTTAAGCAATTATTGCCGTTGATGATGGAATTAAAAGTAATTTTTATCTTTTTGGAACCGGCTGGTTTGATATTGGAGATATCAATAAAATTTTTGGTGAAAAATTTTGCAACGCTTATAGAATGCCAATTACCCATGTTTTTATTTTGATCGATGCACTCGGCGAGTATAATTATTGTAATTGTTTGTAGACATATCGATATCAATGTCGGGTAAATGGAAACGACGGCGTTTTATCTGTAGATAAGCTGACAACGGATGTGTTCATTAGGTTGATTATCATCCAGTATAATATATAATATTTGAATCGAGCATGGTAGTTAGAGATGGGACTTATCGTTCATTAAGGTGAACTAGTTTAGTCGTTCATCGTTCACTAAATTGAACTAGTTCATATATTTGACGATTCGTTCGTAAGAATACGTACTCCGTATCAAAGAATTGTTCATGAACGAACTAGTTCAATAATTATTACTCCGTATCAACAAATCGTTCATGACCTGACGCGTGCGTATAGTATAAAAATTATAAAGTAAACGGTGAACGAGTCGTTCATCAAAAGTGAACTAGTACGAAACCGGTCACTTGGGTGAATAGTTCAATTGAACTAGTTCGTTCATGAACGACACATCTCTAATGGTAATGTTATTGGTTACGTCATTGAATTTAAATGTAGAGTGAGATGCATTTAATATCGGCGGGTTTTCGTTAATTAGTTGAAAACTAGGTGAAACTGGATTATTAGTATTTTTAAGTTGAGTTGAGGCAGGATTTTTAGTAACTGTGCTCTTGATTTTGGATGTGGCTGGGGTTTGACCGCACCGGTCTATTGCCGCCCGAGGACGACGGCATTTGAGAACACCACGGACTAAGATATATGTTAGTCCGTGGAGAACACTAATTAGAATTATAGTTATTAAAAACCGAATTTACTTATCAGTGAAACGCACGGTGACAGGACTGTACGCTACGAATGCGTGAACACGAATGAAAACTACATTTGAACAGGGTTGCCAGATATACCAATAATAATCTAGCCAAATAATTTTTTCATAGTAGCCAAATATCGCCAACTGTAATTACCAAAATTGTTACTTAATCATATTATCATCATTATCATTTCTTAATATATATTTCTCTGTTTTGTATTCATTATTCGGCTGTGTTGTTAACACAGATATATAAAAATACTTTTAAAAATATTTTTATATATCTGTGGTTGTTAATGACTAGTTATCTATACGATAATAAGGAGTTGTAAAAAATTAATATTTTAATCAATCTTTAAACAATTTATTAAAATAAAATAAACCACATCTCTTACAAAAATGTTGTACTACTTTGTACAATTAATATAAAATAATATTAAAAAATAATAATAACATAATATACAATATTATTGTAATATATAGGTAATTTAATAACATTTTCTTTTTAAATAAAAATATATAATGTATAATCAATTTTGAAATTTCTTGTTAATAAAAGTTCTCAGATTCAGATAATGTAATTTCATTAAAGATATCTATAGTATTATCTTCATCATCATAAATATAGTTGTTTCCAGAACTTGGAATAGATTCATTTTCAGGTTTTGAATACATAATATTTGAATTAAATTTATCATACATAGCTTTTGAGGGTGAAAATTCAGTACAACATTTAGTCTTTGATGTAAAACTGCTTCTAATTCTTAATAAGCTATCTAACATAGAAAAGTTCATTCTATTTCTAGATCTTGTTTTAATTGCATTCATTATTGAAAATATCCTTTCAACAACTGCATTGCTTGAAGGTAGACATAACACTTTTAGTACAAATTCAGAGAGATCTCTGAAAATGAATGACCCACCAGCATCTTTAAAAAAATATAGTTTAGCCCAAAATGCATGACTATCATTTAACTCCTCTTCAGATAAATGAATAGACCAAGTAATATTCAAGATGTTTTCCCACTGTACTTCTAAAGAAGAAAACATTGATTGTTCAAGAAATTTATGAATAAATGGTAAATTGGAAAATTTTGGATGTAATTGATTGAGACATTGTTTTGGAGAAAAATACTGCAGTTCTTGAAATAATTTTAAATTATCTGGAAGTCTTTTATCTAATTCAAATAATAAAGCTTTTATGAATGCTAGTGCTTTAACATCAACAACATGTTTAGTATCCGATGCAATTTTAAGAGTATTTATTAATTGATAGTACTGTATACCAAAGTTACATTTATCTACTGGAAGATAAGCGCTTTCATTAGATATGTTTTGTCTAATATTGTTAATATCTGACGAGGTTAAAGTCGTTTTCATTATTTTTTTTGCTAAAAACATATATAATCCACAGATATCATCATACGATTTTCCAATGTCGACAAAATTTTTTTGAAATGTTAAATTCAACCTATTAAACTCTTCTAATATTGGCTTTATTATTATTAAATACAAATAATTAATATCATCATGAAACATTTCGTTCAAAGTTCGAGCAATATAGCATTTTTCTTTTTTAACAACATATTTGAAATGTGTTTTTAATTCAAACCAATGCTCTAAAATTGTACTAACAACATAGGAACGTGCTAACCATCTGGTACCGGATAGTTGATGAAATTGATGGAACTTTTTATTTTTACCATTAGTATTAGTATTTAATAGGTCAAATGTGTTTTTATATTCTGCCCTCCTTAATGGACTTATATGGAACCAATTAAATACTTCTCTACAGATGAAATCTATGTGACTAGGAAACACATCAGCTGCTTTTGAAATAGCATTATTCAGAGAATGGCAAATGCATCGTACTATTTGTAAATTAGGATTTTGCTGTCTAAGTAAAGTAAACAGTGAATGGTTTCTACCACATAAGTTACTTGCACCATCAGTTCCAATCCCAATTAAATTTTTTAGATTTAGGCCTATGCGATCAATGTATTTACAGATATGTTCATATAATAAGTCAGCTGTACATTTTTCTACTTCAATTAGGCCTAAAAATTGAATTTTAATTTTTTGATCTTGAATACTAAAATATTTAATACACAAACATAAATATTTAACTACGGACACATCGGTAGACTCATCTACAATTAACGAAAATGGATTTCCATTACAATCATTTACAACATTCTCTAGTAAAGAAGGACCGATAACATTTTTTATTAAACTAGAACATTTTGTACGATGCATTTTTAAATTCGACAGAGGAGAACCTTTTCCTATTGATTTTAAAATATCTGTCAAATGGTCCATATTCCTAATAGAAGAATGAGTCGCTACATAAAGTGCCAATTTCAGATCGATTTCTTTTTGTTCGTTTGTTATAATGATTATATTACTTATTTTACTTTGGCTAGGTTCTGAAACTATCATTTTCATTTTGGCAATATGTGTTTTGCCATTACTATGTTTTTTTAGATCTGTTTGATGGGCTCTCAGAAATGATTTACAAATTTTACAAAATGCTTCATTGACATTATTATCATTTTTATCTGCTTCACACAACCAACCTAAACCAATATTTTTTAACGTAATATACATATTTTAAACATAATGATTTGGTTAATTTTATTAAAGAATAATTAATCAATTTATGAAAAGCAGAGTCGGGCAGAAACAAATCAAAATGATGAATAAAAATAATCTAAAATAATTAAATGAGTAAAAAATAATTTTTTATTTAAATAATCAATCGAATAATTTTTTATTCGACTAATGCCCAACTCTGAAGATAAGTGTAGATTTTTAAAATAATGAACCTGTTATATATTATATATTATTTACCTTGAGCCCATGAACATTTTTCCCATTCTTTTCGATAATGTCGCAATTTTGCATTTTTTGCCTTACCCATTGTAAACTTTTTATTGTTAGAAATTAATCAATTATATAAGTATGAATTGTCACTTTACAGTAAATTGTCATCGGTATTCACGGTATAGTCTCACAGATAAAAATAATATTACAAATTAAAATATATATTATTGTAGTGATTACTGATTTTACTGTTTTAGTTATTTAGTTAATGTTTGCGTTATCGCCGTTCGTCGAGCGACCACGACGACAACCACTTATTTTTATATAGGTATTATGTTATTTTTAGTTT
>NW_020272783.1:5732952-5846384 GCF_003268045.1 Sipha flava | reverse complement strand
TTTAGTTTCATAATTCGTTATCGGTGTGAGTCGATCATGACGACAACAAAGTTCAGCGTAAACAGCGAATTGTTATAAATATATTTCACGATTTTAAGACATTGATTATGTACCAATGGCACATTGGCACTATCAATTTTCGATGTTGTTAATAAACACAGATATACTTTTATATATATTTTTGTATTGATAAAGAATATTTATTATCTATATTCTATATCAGTGGCTAAGACGCTGATTTTTGTTCTAATAACATAGTAATCTACGGTATAGTTTACAGTCTTTATTTAAAATATAATTTTAGTGATTTTTTTTTCTTGTATTCAATAGATGAGTAGTCTGATGTCAAAATGTAGCCAATTTCTAGCCTTTTTTTTATTAAATTTAGCCATTGTCATCGCCAGTCGCCAAATCTTAAATTCATTAGCCCAAGTGATAATAAATGTAGCCACTTTGGCGAATTATCGCCACATCTGGCAACCCTGCATTTGAAAACTTTTCAAATTTTACACAAATTTAAATAACGCATAACCCTAAATTGTTCATAACGGTTTAATTGTCAATAACGGTAAACGAAAAATTTATGAAACGCTTAAATTGAAAAACGTTTAAATTATTTATAACGTTAAACGCTCAATTGCTTATAACGTTTATACGTCCCATAACGGTAAACAATATATATTATTTTGATTTAAGCCCCGGTCCATACTTAGTGAAAAATCAAATAAAACACAAGTGAAACTTTTAAAACACAGATAGGTGTTAAAAAAGAACCACATAAAAGTCCATTCTAAGTGGATCCAGCATTAGATTAAAAAAAAAAAAAAAAAACCGCAAGTATTAAGGAATCACCTGATTTAAATAATACCAAAAAAAATGTTACTTGTAAATTTTGAGCCTGAATTAAAGAAAAAATTTGAGTTGCCCCCCACCCCCCTTAGAAGTAAATCTAAATGCTCCCTTGATCAATCTATAGTATTAGACCATGCGGTACCGACATTTTAAATATGATTACGTATATTGGATTTTTTTATTTTTTAAAAATTTTATTCAATTTTGAGTAACACAAATATTTAATACATTATTTGTACGTCTATAGAAGTTTTATAAGTTACATTGAAACTTATACATCCTTTGTATCTAATGTAAATAATTTGAAATTATTTAAATGCCATTCATCAATTTCCCAATTTTTTTTATTAAATAATCAATACACTACTACATTCAAAATTTTATATTGTGATTTCTAATTCTTTCTTCTAGTTTGAAAAAAAAAATAAAAATATTTTCACATAAATAAAATTTCCCCTGTGTGCCCTGAGTCCACTATTTTTTTGTTTTAAGTTTAAACTTTAAATTACAATTATAAGTTTATTTCTTATAAAGATAGCATACAAATACCAGAGAATATATGAAATATAATAAATATAATTTTATATATTTTGTGTAAATACATTTATCAAGGTAGTATACAAAGATCTAACATGGCGTCCCTATGTATAACAAAAATTCAACTTAGTCATTCAACGCCTGATATACATTTCTGTAAAGAAGACCACACATATAAATATAAATAATAAGCATCACTTTGAAATAGATAAAAATATTTTGTTTTTATGATGCCAAAAAAATATTATGGGAATAGAAATATTTATATATTTTTTTCAAACAAAAACATTAAGATGTGTCATATCTAAACACATATTTTAATTCAATACAAAAATTTTGACACATTAATAGATGAAGAAAAATAATATAATACAGTACAACAATGGATTTTTTTGCATTTTTTTTTTTTTTGCAAATCGGAATGAAGCACCATAATTTTGTCTAGTTAAATTAGCAAATAATTTTGTTTTCATACAACAAAATATAAAATACTAAATCCTATAAACATATTATTCCATAGAAAAAATATTTTATATTATTTCCAGCTAAAAAATAATAATAATAAACATATTAATATACACAAGTGATTTTGTTCAATGAATGTCATCAGTTTGACTTAAGAACAATCATTTATTTCGTAAATATAAAAAAATTATGGACTAATATTTTGTTTATTTGCAATTTAAACTAATAACAAATAATATAAATAATATAAAGTATAAAATAATTATATATATATATATATATTTTTTTTTATATTGAATAATTATAATATATCGGTTAACATAAAATTTTGTGAGCTTCAAAAAAAATTAAAAAAAGAATATACACACTAACGTTTTATCTAAATGACATATATAACTATATATTTGTTCATAAATTTCTGTTTCACAGCTCAAAACCCATTTGAGTACACTGGGCATTATAGGAAACATCAAAATGTAAAATGGCCTCTAGTGTTTTGATAAAAAAAGAAAACTTATAGTGCACAGGCACATTAATAAAAGGTAAAAAACTACTTGAAAAGTTATTAAAAATACATTAGTGTTGAGGATTATTATTTTTCTATATATATTATACCATACTTGGTAATCAAGTCTTTTTGTTTGAAGCAATAATATTATTACATGTATAAACATATAATATAACTTGGTAATAAATTGTAAGCCATCACACCACAAGTGGTTTCCAGATAGGTTGGTCCATTTAAATATATTGGCTATTAATGTTAATCATTGTGTTTCTTCATGTAGTTACAATCTTGTTACTCTGATAAAAACTCATCTACCAATTGGCCATACCGGGTTTATTGAGCGTCATAAAGTATATCTGACAACATGATCCACCTTTAGCAGACGAGAAGAATACCTATAACATAAAAATTTAATTATTTCCAAACATAGACATTTGTATCTGTATAACAATAGAATCTTCCAAATAACACAATGAGATCATGTGGATACATTTAATGTCACCAACCAGTTTTGTGATAAATAATTTTGGAAGACCCTGAATAAAGGTTTAAACCATAACATGTAAATTATGCCTGATTGCTACTCTGAAATTGTAATGACAATTTTTTGTTATATACATTTTCCTTTACCTATTACACCATTTTTTAAGACAAATAAATAATAATATTTAAGAAAGATTATTATACCTACATATTCACACTCAAAATGCATTCTGTATATATATATGTATGTGGACAAATTACAAAAAGTTATGATTAGTCAAACAATGCACAACTTTATTAATGCACTATACATTATAAAAGAATAGTTAGAATAGAATAAAAGAATAGCCCAATTATTAATACTGTTACGGACATACATAGATGTAGGCCTTACGACTTTTACTACATAAATGGGACCACATAAATCATAAATAATAGAGATCGGGGAATGATTATAAATAATATAATATTCGCAACAATAGAAAGGAACTATTAGTTTAAAAACCAAAACACATATTATATATACCGTACGGTTACATTCCAAGGTGTAATATTAAGAATAACTATCAGTATGACATATTCAGGAGATGTAGGTATTTACGAGATTTATTGTAGAGAAGACAACTAGTATGTAATAAATATTAAAAACAACTATTATAAACGGGCATCAGTAGGATATGTGCAAAATGCGGAATTCACGAGGTCAACTGATTACATAGGTTATCTTGGGTTAGGCGCACAAAACACAAGTAGCATCAAACCAGAATGTCAAATGACAAGTGATTTAGTATTCACTAGATCCAGGTCAACTATGAGAAGCGGGATATATAAGGGAGTCCCGAATAGACCAATATTCAGATGTATTTAAGACGTATTTTAGCGTGCACCTCCACGCCAGTTTATTTGTCAATTTAATTAAATAATTTGTACTTAGAAATATTTCAATAAACAGTTTAACTTAGTTTGAGTATTTTTATTTGGAATATTCCTAAATCATCACCATCTTTACAATTGAACGACGGCACACAACAACACCTTAAATATTCACAACCATAAAGGAAAACAATTAATTTATAGAAAACCAATTTTTAAAACACAATTTGATAAATTTAAGTTTATTCTTAGAATATTTAGGGCTACATAAAATTTAATTACATGGACTAAAACAAAATTTTACAAAAAAAACATACCTTATCATTTCGCTCACAAAGGAACTTCAACCTCTGTGCTTTTTTATGCATGAATACACCATCCAAATGACCAGTTTCTACACTTCGTATTTCAATTGCTTTATTGCCCCAGCCCATAATCTGGCCAGTACCAATATATGCAACTGATGTAGGCATCTCACCCCATTGCAACAGTATATTTTTAGACATCTAAAGAGGTAAAGAATTAAAAAAATAATTAAAATATAGAAAAACAAAGAAATAAATATAAATACCTTTCCATAAGTATTTACATATACACCCTCATTATCATAACATAACAGCAATTGAAGCCCATTAGAGTTTGGTAGCACAACAATACAATGTGGTGCAATCGCTCCTTGAGTCTATTTGAAAAATCAATCCATAAATAATAAAACAAAAGATATATCTAGTTTATATAGAGAAAAATGGTATATACTTACGTGTTTCGGTAAGTATATATCATACACAGATGCAGAATCGAGATCTACAGCATGAAATCCATCAGCTGAACCATAGATTACCTTAAGTCGTGCTCCTTCTTCAATTGTTAAATCTACTAGCAGGGGTCTATGAACAAGATCTCCAAAAGACTAAAAAGTCAAAATGTTATTAAATAACAAAATATATAAATTACAATGTATCAATACATACCTTGAAAGCCATGAATTTATGATAGGGTTTAGGAGCCCATGCATAAATCTCAATGCTGTCTTTGAGAGCTATGACTAAAAATTTAATACGTTCATATTTGACAATGCAGAAATGTACAGCACCTTGTAAATCACCAACATTTATCCATCCGTTTCTTCGTTCCACTTGCTGGAAACATACAAATTTGTAATAATACGTACAATTTAAAATATAAATTAAAACTTACCCCATCAGTCCTAAGTATTTTAGACTTTAACCAAGATAAATAATAAACTCTAACACGATTTTTCTTTCCAGAAACAGTTACTAAAATATTTTGACCTTCCAGTACTTCCATTTGTTGGAATCGTCTCCTAGAAATTAGTTGATACACTTTACCTTGGCCACTTCTATCTAACAACATAAGTCCAGTTTCTGTACCAATCAATAGGTTAACTCCTAAAAAACAATTTTTATTTTTATTTCATATCTAAAATATATTTTTAAAAAAATGAGTACCCCATAATGCTGCACAAAGAATTTCAGAATTAAAGCGTTTCTTATATTTGCGTATTTCTGGTGTCTCCGATGCTAAATCATGAACAGTTGGTGTAACATTAACATTAACATGTGATTCACGACGACCCGGACCTTGAGAACTTGTACTGGTACCAGTACCACCAGCTCCAAAACCAAATGTCAGGAATGAACGTTGTTTCTGTAGTAAGGAATAAGTTTTTGATATTGCATTTTGATACTGAAACCAAAGAAAAAATACAAGTTATGTTTATTATTATAATAAATAAAAAAATAATAAATATATATCAATCTTTTAATACCAACAACCATTTATTAAAATTACATACAATTCTTACAACAATTAAGTAATAGCTGTTGATAATAAAAACACTGAAGTTCAATTAAACTTACTTTAAATGAATGGTGGACATGGTTGTTTGAGTTAATGATGTTAATGGACATAAAACAAAATCAAAGTCAATTAGATATTATTTTAAATCAAATCTAATTGTTAGAAAATAAAATTACAATATTTTAAATAATTAAAATGTGAAATTTTCAACACATGAAATTTAAATGTTTAATAATTTTACATCATACCTCTTCACTGTTACTTTTATCGAGTCTTTGATTTGGAGTACCAGGACTAGATGAAGCCTAGAAAAAAAAAATATATATTTACAAATAATGAAATAAAATTTAGTTAACTCATCAACCAAACCTGAGAAAGTAGATCTGGTAAGACCGAACTTGTTCTTGAACTTGATCCACCTGATATGTCATGTCTATGGAAATCACTACGACGTTCATCACGATTCTATAAGTTTTCATACATTATTTTGTTAATTTTTACGTACTCATATACATTGGAAATTACACTTGTTTCAAATTGTTGCATTAGTTATGTTATTCAGCATGTATTAGTTGTAAACAATTTTTAGTATATATTATGCTCAATAAATATGAGCTATCATTCATTCCAATGAAGTAAAACCACATTCATGCTAATATTAAAACATACATGTATTTTTTTAAATACTTACCATATTTACTTTATAAATATTAGTATAAAGTAATTTATCAATATCTGTATAAAACAACTTATTTTTACATTTCTATTTCTCTCATCTTATTAACTTGTATGTATTCTAAAACTATCATTATTATCCAACCTAGCTATTTACATACTGCTAAAACATATAACATGCAATACAAACAAACACAACACTTTATTAACATGCACACAGCACGGACGCATTTATATTAAATATAGCATACACCATTCAATCTTTATTCTTGTGATCCAAATTATACATAGAGATTATGACAAAAAAAAACTAATCTGGATTTAGATCATTCTTGCACATTCCAAAACATCAAACTTAATATTGATTTTATTGATACACTTGTATTTTTCTTTTATTACAAAGAATTATTTAGAAATGTGCAATGATATACACTAAATTATTAAGGCTTC
Organism: Sipha flava; assembly: GCF_003268045.1. Classification (NCBI taxonomy): domain Eukaryota; kingdom Metazoa; phylum Arthropoda; class Insecta; order Hemiptera; family Aphididae; genus Sipha; species Sipha flava. Next base: position 5,839,720 of record NW_020272783.1, on the reverse strand, counting down.
AGTCTTAAAATAATTACAAACAATATAAATAAAATATGCAATATATATTTTATTGTTTTGAAGTATTGACATTTTTATTTGAAATAATTAAAACGGGTGATTATTGATTATCAAATATGAATACTATAAAATTAACTTTTTTTATTTTAAGAAAATATTTAAATATCATTAGAGTTAATTATTAATTTAATTTATTTCATAAATTAAATTAAAATTTTTCAAAATTAAGATCAAGTTATAGCTGAAACTCAACTATAAATGTATAATACTAATAAATTAATATTTATCAATTTATCAAAAATAAATGAATAATGAATATATAATTCTTAGTATGCATAATTTGTCCTTTTTTCATTTTAACAAACTAATGCATAGGTTAAAAGAAGTCAAATTTTTATTTATTTAATTATTTTAATAGTTTTTTAATTAAAACCGAATATTAAAATGTAATATAAAATAATTTATTATTAAATGAAAATAATTGATTTTTCTTTTGTATTATATATTTAACTATATCAAAGCACATTGCTAATTATCAGTTAGTATTTTTTTTTTTATCTTATAATAATCTTTGTACTAGGATAAATTGGTTTAAAGTCATGCAATTTTCACAAATACCACTGACCACTCAACAGTCATATCACCAAAATGCACAAGATTAAAATTGTTTCATTTGGAATTAGATTCATTTGACTTGATGATCAACAGTGATATCAATGAAATTAATAAATGACAAAAAACCTAATAACCCTTGAATTATAAGGTGTCCTTACACTAAGTACCTATAATTCTTAGTAGTAAATGAGACACCTGATATATGTATTATTAGCGAGAACGCATATTAAAGTAAAACACATGGCATGATATATTAACCTTTACTTTTCTATCTCTAACCTGATTAGTTTCATTGGTATGTCCATTATCTTGACCATTACTCTTCTTGCTACTATTAGCACATCCATGAGAAAATCTGGGATCACCCTCTACACGTCTGTTTTCTAATAATGGTCTGGTTAATCTTTGTCGACTGGATTGTAAAACAATATCACCATCAGTTCTTTCTCTTCTTGGTCTAGTTGGCTTCCAAGGTTTTTTTAATGAATCAATTCGTTCTAAAGTTTTTTTACTAGCATCTGAACCTCTTCTCTGTTGAATATCAGAAAGTCTTCCTTCAAGAAACACAGCAGAATGACGAGCCGATGGTATAAAAAAGTCTGTATTCTCTCTTCTGAACACATTTGGTATAAATTTAGATGGGCCAGATGATTCTGAACCATTATACTTATGAAGTGGCATACGTCTAGGTACAGACGATATCTGTTCTTTGGCTTTATGTTGAGAATCTTTTGCAGCAATATTATTAGACTTTTGAAAGAATCGAGCAAAATCCCAATCCTTCAGCAATTTTTGCTCATCAATATCTACTTTTTCATTGCTTGATTTTTGTTGCGGCAACTGGTTTAAGAATTTTTTAAAATATTAAAACAAAAATAATTTAAAAGAAACTTAATGGTCCAATGCAAGTCTTGATAACAGAACTCCGATAAACCTATCTATTAGTGAAAATTTGAATACAGAATATATTTTTGACCTTTCTTAAAATTCCTTTTACTAAAACCCATTTAAAATTAAATCAAAAACCTTCATTTTAAAACTTATTGTCATATAAATTATTATTTTGGAACTTCTTTTGAATTAAGTTCTATTTGATAATGTACCCATATAATTAACTATTAACTTTTCGTGTAAATTATGATTGTTTTGTAATAAGATGGTGCTGCTCTGTCTCATAACTAATAACATGCAAATAAGAATATAATACAACTAAGCGAATTCAAAAAAAATTCCAAACAAAAAATCTTACTAATTTCAAAACAAATTTTAATAATAAACACAAAATTAATAATATTATGCTGTTACCCGAAACTATATAGTACAAATAAAAATATGTAAATACTTCTGAGAATATAAAAAATTTAAAAAACTCTTCATGAGTAATTAAAATTAAAACTAAAAGCTATAGTAAAAATTATATTAATTTTATCTCAAACTAATATTGAATGATTCACAAAACGTTGAAAATAAAAAAGTTAAATTTTCCAAATTATAAATTGATAATTTCATAAGAATCAACTATCATTTTATATACATAAATATAATGATCGAAAATAAAAACTGTAGATTATACTCACAAATAAAAAACATTAGTTTGATATATTGTTGGTAAGTATAAAAAATGTAAAATTAATCAAATCTCAATAAAAATATTATCTACAATTATAAGTATGTTTAAGGTTTTTTTTTAAAATTGTACAACAAAGTATGTTGTGTATAATTCACTTTCCAAAATGAAATAACTTACTATGCAATGAAATTTTGATAAAAAAAATACCATACACCGTTAAGCTGGATCCACATTATTTAATAATTGATACTGGTAGATGTACTAGTACTCAGATTATTTTACACAATTTTAGTCGAAAAATATGATAGTTTATCAAAGATTCTAGAATATAATACTCGTAAACATATTTTTGCATAATTTGCAGTATTAAATACCACCTCCTCTATGTAGGTTAATGTAACAGCAATAGTTTAAAACAGTTACATATTCTGATAAGGATTACAAATTATATTAAATGTGGAACCAACTTCATACTATTGTAAATTTATAAAGATAATATAAGTAAATTTAGAAAAGCATTATTACATAAAAGTTATACTTGTTTCATCTATACAATAAATCTCTGGAGAAATATATTAAATAGAACAGTAAGTAATTTATGGTCAGAAATTATAGTTATGTGGACCAAGTTCTACCACCAAAAAAACTAGCTGATTTTTCTACTTTTTAAAAATACACACTAAGTATAATAAAAAGGAATATACTTTAAAAGCCAAATCATTATTAGTAAATAAATAAGCATTTGAGCTAATTTTATACTTAAAAATTTATCCTACACTTATTTTTGTTCTAGTATAAAAAATAAATAAAATGCACTGTAATGGGACATTTAACAAAATAAAACTAATGATTAATACTCGTGCATTGAGTTACTATTTTTAAGAACACTTGATAAAAATGAAATGCTAATAGTGAATATTATAAAATATCACTATTACTTTTAAATTCTGTCCAAAAAACCTTCAAGGCAATTCCATTTCAATAACACATTTTCATTCATGCTAGAATAATAACAGAAATGTCCCATTTTAAGCTTATATTTTTTTCTAAAAAATTTTTTTTTTACTAAAACGACACACTATTAACATTCACCAAATTCGTGAAAAGTTTGATGTAGTGTGCATAAGCCTATAATAAAATAAATACAACACTTACCCTTTTTAAAACCAATGTTCTGTCACCACTTTCTTCTTCATCTGGAGTAGGCGGAAGAGGACGATTAGGCGCGCCACCAGGTCCCATCACAGTACTAGAACTTGATGACGATCCTTAAGATATAAATTAAATCATATAATAAATTATTTTCTTAAATCGTTCAAAATAACTTTGTAAAAATTAAAAAATTTTAGACTTCTTTTTATTTAAATTAAATTTTATAAAAATCATAAATATATTTTATCAATATAATAATACTAATATTTATTAGATATTAATAAAATAATTAAATAAATAATTAATTACTAATTAATTATTTAGAGAAAATATTAGTACTTGTGCGTTTTCGCGCCTACCACCGACTCGTCGCGACTACCTTCATTTCACTTGTGCATTATTGTAACTACCTTCATTTCGAACGCATTATAGCAGTGATTCTTATCCTTTTTTCATTTGTGTCACCTTTAGCCACTAGAATTAAACACCGCGTCACCCTAACATCAAAATAATAAATAATCTTAACTGTGTATTTTAGAATAATTCTTGAAATAACAAAAACAATAAAAACAGAAGAATAATAACAGAAGAAAACAGTAGAACACCTTCAATTTATTGAGATGCATTGTTCAATAAACATTGATATTATAAAGTTTATACTTAAAATTAAAAAAAAAAAAAAGAGAAAATTTTTTAAAGATTTTTATACTTATTTGTTTTATTTGTATATAATAATACTACATATCTAACGACTGTAAAATAACTAACGACCCCGGTTAAGTCGATAAAAAAATCGATAATACATCGATTTTGCGTTAATAACAATACTGCACATATTCATTGGATCTAAATAATATAAAGATGTAAACTTAAAGGTATGCTATTTACATGACTGTTGTGGTAATAATATGGTTTTATTAAAATTAATTTTTTTCCTTTTCCTATGGAGATTTCGTGTCACCCCTACACTGTGTCCATGTCACCCTTGGGTGACATGTCACCCCGGTTAAGAACCACTGCATTATAGTATGCAACATATTTTTAATAAGTTTATAATAATACAAAACTACCCAAAGCTAAAAGTCAATGTAATTGGTAAGTTCCACAGAGCCATTGCCAAATAATCGTAACTGTACAACAAGTTATTACTACCACAAAGTGATTGTGACTAAATGTCCACTAAAGTCCTAGAAGTCCTAAAAATTACTTAGCCAGTCTATAAAATTGCGATAAGTGCAATAGTAACGACACTGGAAAAAATAGAATTAGAAATAGAATCGGGTATAAAAAAGCGTCGCTATAACCCATAATAAGAGGTAGTCGCGATAACACACAAGTATCAAAATATTAATTAATTAATTAAATATTAAAGAATACAATACCTTCTATTTGTACAAGTGCATTAGGATTTATATCAGCCGGTCTGAAAAACAAAATTAAATAATTAGCATTGTATATTAACACTCAATCTATCATTGGTTATATTGTAATAGCCTTTAACTATAAAATTTTGGTTTTCACTAGTTATAACAGAAGTATATAGTTCTATAATTCTAGGTTATATATATTTAAGGAAACTCTTTTCAAATAATTGTTAGAAATTTTAATCACAAATCTACAAACAAAAATAATAGTATTCATGTATTTCTTTCAGTAATTACATTTCCTATTTAAAAAATGTATGTTGTTTGAGTTACCATTTTAGTCATAGCTACTCTGGCTGAATCTACAGATGTGAATATTAACTAGGAGTGTAATTTTTTCCACTATTTTTGATTTTGACCTGTCTTCTGTCCAAAAATGGACAAAATGGATAAAACCTTGTAACTTGTAATATTATAACACAATACAAAACTTTACAAAATTACAATGGGATTTGATAGGTCTTGACCAGCTCAAAAAAAATAAATTTAATATTGATATTTAATTGTTTCATTTTATATGTGTGTACTGATGTTATCATTATTTCACCAAACGTCATTAGAGACTAGTTGTCAGTTGATGTTTTACTATCAGACCTACACTTAACAGTAATGTGCCAATTGTAAACAGAGCTATTGGGTAAGTTTAATCAATTAATAAAATTATTCAGTTTATCTAATTAAGTATTAATTATTGCAGTAAATTTTTTATATTTTTTATTTTGTTTGTTAATAAGTCAAGTTAGACATTTAAAATTGTTATACCTGTAGAACATAAAAGTAAGGTAAAAAGTCTTACCAAAAAAATAATAGAATAAAAACAAATTAAAATTATTCAATTCATTTATTTATCTATGGTAAAAATTATGATTTTGTCCATCCATTTTATCTCCTAGGATAGCGGTTCTCAACCCATGAACCGCGACCCACAAGTGCACTGCAAGCAGTGTGGTACTGGACCATGAATAATATTATATTAAAATTACTTACATATATTTTTAAAATATTAAATATCAGTAAGTAAAGAAGATATTTTGATTGAAATTTCATGTGATAAGACTCTAAAATTGTTTTTTAAAAATACACCATTATTACCATTCTAGTTAAATATTCGGCAAGACTTTCCAGCAATCTCTAAAATTGCATTTAGAAACTTGATGTGCTATATTTTGACAACCTGTGTGTCTATGTGAACTACTTTGTTTTTAAAAATAAATAAAGGAATAAACTAAATTTTGAAAATGATTTAAGACTAAAACTTTTTAGTTTTAATCCAGATATTGATTCTATGGTGGGGGGACAATCAAAAATAACATTAAATTGTTTAACTCTTGATAAATCTGGTTCAATGAAATTTTTTTTTTTTTTTTAAACAATTGTTTTTTAATAATTAAATTGTAATAACTGACGTATCTATTTTCATATATTACTATTAGTAAGCAATTGGTGGTCCACACTACTAAAAAGGTTGGGAACCGCTGCCCTAGGACAATACCTTATCAACCCTTACATAAACCCATTTTAAATATTAGTAAAATCAATACAAATAATGGTAGGATTCATAATAAATAACGGATAAAATAAAATTAAAAAAAAAAAAAATTATAGCTAAATATCTAATGGCATGAATTATATTAAACTTACAATGGTTTAGGTGGATCACTAGCAAGTAATGTTCCATCATTTGGCTTTCTTCTAGGTGGAGCACGCCGGGCATCATGTCTGTGAGCTGTATCATCTTCCTCTTCATCATCATCATCCTCATCATCATCAGAAGAATCAGACTCAATTATACCTTGGGGTATCATTTTAGTACCACCATTTTGATGTACCTGTAACAAAGAAACATCTGTCTGTCTGGCCAAAGAAACACCCAATTGATTTAAATGAGCAGCAATAACATTTAAGTCCTAAAATGATTGCTCCCAAGTTAAAATATTAACTCATAATAAAATAAACTTACCATTGGTTGAAATGCATTAGAATTCCTTTGTGGTTGCTGCTGTTGTGGATGAAAATGTCTGTCATCACGAGGTGGTGGAGGAAGAGGTCTAGAAAGAGGGTGAGGATCTGGGACAACTAATTCAATAAATATGTAAAATTAATAAATAATTTTTATCAATTTTATGTTAATATACCCACCAATTAATCTTTGGGGTAACATTGGTGGACGAGCAGGAGGGACTGGTTCAGGTATTTCTTCTCTTTCTTTACCATGTTTATCTTTAACATGAGGAGTCAATGTTCGCCCTTCCTGAATTTGTTGGAAATTACGTCTTAAAGTATTATCTCCAGGAGCTTGAATAATGGATGAATGTTGTTCACCAGCAATATTATGATCATCATCTTCTTCATTTTCAGATCCACTATAACGATAATCGTCTCTTTCAGCTAAAAAAAAATATTAGTTTCAAAAAAAGAACATTATTTATATTGCTACAAAATATAACATTTAAATAATAATTACATTTTTCTTGCTTTCGTTTTTTACATCTATCAATATGATCTTTGAGTTGAATACGGACTTGTCTCTCAGTAGGTTGGTCCCTAATATATGGATGTTTCAGAAGCTGATCTGTATATGGCCTTTGATGATAATCTTTTACTAAAACTGTTTCAATAAAACCTAATAATAAATACCACAATATTATTTTGATGTCAATCATCAATCTCATTTTATCAAGTTTTAACTATGTTATCAATAAATTCTCTAAAAACTTAACATACTATGAAACTTTTTAGCCCACTTTTTTGACTTTAACCTAGGTGGTGAATTTCGAGGAATCAAGAATAAAGCTCTCATTGGATGAAGATCACACAAAGGTGGTTGGGATTCAGCCATTTCTAAAGCTGTAATGCCTAAAAATAATTAAAAATATTTTAATATAAATATTATTAAATACAAATAAAACATTAGGATTTATTATATATTTATATGAATATAAATGTTCATGAATGTACCTAAGCTCCATAAATCACTTCTGTTATCATATGTAGCATCTGGATTTTCTTCACATGCAATTACTTCTGGAGCCATCCAGTAAGGTGTACCAATGAAAGTATTACGTCGCCCAATTGTACGATCTAATTGAGCACTGACACCAAAATCGACCAATTTTACTTCAGCATTATCAGTTAACAAGACATTTTGACCCTTTATATCACGATGAATAACTTTGTTTGAATGCAAATAACTTAGACCACGCAATATTTCTCGGCAAATATAAGCAATCCATTCTTCTTTAAGTGATTGTCCTTTGGTGGATTTTACTAAATCAGTGACAGATCCTGCTCCGCAATACTCCATCACGAGCCACAGTTGATCGTCTTTACCTGGAGGACTTTTTTTAATAAATGCACCATAATATGTGGCAATATTACGATGGTTGGAATACTATAAAATACAAATTGATTACATCACATTTACATTAAAATTTAAACCAAAATTATTTAAGTATAAATTACTTTTTTCAAAACATTAATTTCTAATTTTATCTCTTCTTCCTCTTCCTACACAAAAAAATATATTTTACAATTGATTATACATAAATACATGTTTCTATTGTATATTATAATGATTATACATACTTCTGTAACATCCATAACTTTAATGGCTGCCAGTTGTCCAGTTTTTGTATGTCGTCCCTACAAAAAAAAAATTTAATTAAATTTATACACTTTTGTCATTCAACAATAAATTCTATACTGTGAAACTAAAACAAAAAATTTTAATACACTGGTAAAATAATAAGTAAAGCATTTACTTAATATTTATTTAATAACCATCTAAAAAAAATGTTCTATTGTATTTAATGAATAATATATATTATCATTAAATACTAGTACTAATTACTTTTAAATATAAATTATGGTTTAACATTCTATAATATAAGTTTTACTTATTTATTAGATTTTTTGGTACCTACCAACAAATATAATTTTTACCTACATATATGTTGTACTAGGTACTTAATATTATTTAAATATTGAATAAATAAGTTGATATAGCAAATGATTCAATTTTAATCAATCATAATATTGATTTGAAGCATATGTTGAAGAATTAAAAAGTAATTTATTAATAATACAATTAAATTGCATAATAATTATAATAGTAACATTACATACACACACACACACACACACACACACACACACACACACACACACACATACACATATATATATATATATATATATATATATATATATATATATATATAAAACAATCAAAATTGATATTATTATTATAATATTTATTTTTATTTTTAAATCAAAAATATATATTTCAAGCCACTTGATTAATTTCTTAGTAAATTGATAACAAGGTGTAAAATGTACAGTTATATTCATAAGTCTACATACATTGATCAGTATATAATATAGATTCTAGCATAAATTCATGTATTCTAAGTAATATTTATAAAATGTAAATAAAAACTTTCCAAGGCTTAAATATCTTTTTAATAAACTATGAAAATTAGTTCATAAGCCGTATCATACTAATAAATGACACATGAAAATTGAATTTTAAGCTATTAGAGCAATTTTGTTAATCAAACACTTCCATATAATAATATACTATTTTAATAAAGAATTAAATAAATAAAGTAAGTCATATATAAATTGTTATATTTAATATAATTTATAATTTTTTATATTTTTCATTTATATATGAATATTAATAGAATATGTTTTAACTAATATATAAATGCTAATTAGAATAAAATATAAAAATAATTATTTTGAAGATCTAGACATTTTATAAGATAGTATATTGGTCTGACTGTACAACAATATACAAAGATAATTAAAATCACTGATGCATAACTACCTATACATGATGATTCACTTCATTAAATAATATAGACCACGCAATATGTAATTGGTATGATAATAAAAGGAACTATTGTGACCTTACTTGACATCTAAGATTTTTAACTCCAAAAATGTTTTAAATTAATAAAACTGAATACCATACATTTAATGCTTAATTGTTCTAAATCCAACAAATAATGCAAATTTAAAAACATTGATAAACATATAATTTAGTATTATTAATGATTTTAAATTTATCAAAATATTGAAAAATTATACATACACCATGAAACATAATCAAAATAACTTAATTAATATTTATTGTAAGCAAATAATTATGACATTACCAACTAATAACAATAAAATATGTATAACAAAAGTAGGTAGAATTAGTCCATGCAAATAGACTTCAGAGGGTCATTAACCAATAACATCCAGAATGGCACGCCCTAATCTAATAATTACTTAACAATTCCTTCAAGGATATGACACACAAAATTAAAAAATAAACAATAGGAATAAAATACTGAGTTTTAAAAACTTAACCATACAAATTTATTCTTAAAGTAAGCTTAAAATTAAATGATCTGAAACTTATAAGCTTGTATAATTATTATTTAATTATGATAAAAATGTTTATTTATAATACTTACATAAGTGTATACATATAAATACAATAATAATAATCTACAACCTAATAGAAAATAATTTATATTGCATATTTATTCGCCCACTATGCATGGTACATGTAAAAATGATACTAGTTTGTAAATAATATTTACATAACATTTTGAATAAAACTTTAATCAACAAATAAGAACTTTAACTTATCAACATAATAGAGTAGATAAAATATGAATCATAGCCAAAAGCTAGCCACTGTAGTTTTAACACTCACCTTATAAACTTGTCCGTATGTTCCATTTCCAACAACTTCGATGAGTTCAAATATACCTGCTGGGTCCTGTAAAAAAAAAAAAAACAAATTACGAATGATGGTTAGAGGATAAAATGGAACATGACACCAAGGGTTCGGCCAATGAGACGGACTAAGACTCACCTTTAAAGCATTGAGATCGATGTCGTCCAGCGAACAGTTAACACTCGGTGCTAGGTTGTGCGCCATATTCAACATGAAGTGACGAAAGCAACGCCGGTGAAATTTTAGGCGGACTACTTATGAGTAAAACTCCGGCCGCGTTGCGAATTTCTGCGCTTGAGGCCTCCTGCACTTGTATACAATACGCTATCACGCGATGTCACGACGTCTGCCGCAGTGCATTATTGTTTTGTCGTACGGTGTAGTGCTACGAATGATGAACCGATGACTGTCTGCTCGTTTCGCCGTCGTAGATGTGCGATAATTCACGTTAAAACAGTACACGCGACATGTCGCCGACTACTCGCGAACGAACGATGAGCAATGAGCATCGAACGGTATTTATTACTTGTACAACGTATTCGGTTGAGGAAAAAAAACGAAAACAATAACAATAATCGGGGAATATCCACTATCCACACCTTTCCCAGAATCACAGATTTCAATACTGTGGTGACGTCATCTGGACAGGAGCACTGTGCCGTCGTTATCGGAGAGAATTTCGAATTTCGATTTTGGTCAAATTGATGGGCTCCGATAGCTGTGCAATTGCAGCTGTTGCCGCCGTGCGATGATAACAGTAACTGATAACACGCAGAGCGAAGGAAAGAACATACACACTGCCGGAAAACCGACCACGGTAGTCGTGCACTTTACAAGAAACGAAGTCTCATAGGTTAAACTTTTGACGAACATTGGGAAAAATAAAAATGAAAGGTCTTCTAACATTTAAGAGGATCAAAAACCATCTGACCTTCAATTTCAATGCTTTTTGCAACGTATTATTCGGACAGATGCCTCCACCCGGTTAGTAGTATAACATTTTATTTTTAATTTCTATTCGCCAGCCGATTACAAATGTTTTTCGGTTTTCAGCGCTTTCTTTTGCAAACCCTGTCGAAACGCTTAAACCGTCTTCGCAACATCTAATTGACGTGCAACAGCTGTTCAAAAATTCTATTCTCTGGGCTGTACCCAAACACAGACGTACGATTGAGAAAAGGTTAGGCCGTAAATTTGGATATATTACTGAATTCTACAAAATGCTGATGCCTCGTACGGATCTATTCACATGTAACCACTGTGGTCATTATTATCAGAGACGTCACTTATGTCGTGAGTACTGATCAGATAAAATCACAATTTAGTTTTTATTCAACATTTTAACATTTTATCAAATTAAATCTTGGACAAAACTGTTCAATATTTAATTTTTTTTCCATACATGTAGTATCAGCCCAAACACTATAAAAAAAAGGTGTTAGCATTAAAACGTAGTATAAACCTGATGCAGGAGAGATCTTAAATATAATTATGTTTTTGAAACTGGTGTATACTAAGTTATAATTAAAAAAAATTAATGCATATTACATATTATGTTTAAGAAAAATGTATCTAAACTTTATCAAGTAGATTTTTTTCTTAGGATATTATAACTGCCTTGAATTATATTAAATTTTTATTGTTTAGCAAATTGTTATAAGCGAGTTAAGGATGAAACTACTGAGTTTCAAGAAGTTATCGAAAAAGAATTGGGATTAGACCCAATTGAACAAGAAGTTGTGGTTCTCTATAAAGGAGAAAAAACAAAAAAACCTGAAGAATTTTGGAAAGTAAGATTTTTATACGCTATTACTACTCTACCAACGAGTTTTTAATTTTTAAACTTTTATTTATATTTTCGTATTATAGGGTAAAAGAATTGTTGAATTAAAAAGAGAAAAACCAGTATGGTTTTGTAGAAACTTATTACAAAGAACCACAATTGGCAATTCAGATTGCAAAGATGTCAAACCATCCGAATTAGCTTAAGTCAGTTTTTCTTTATAGTATAAAAGTTTTTGAAAATTTTTTTATTTACATTTGTCTTGATCAATATATTTTTAGATCAAGTTGAATATTTAATACTTATTTAAATAAAAAAATAGTTATAAATTTAATGATTGCCATAAATTATTTTAATAATGTCCAGATAAACTATCTATAGTAGTTTCAGGTTCTTCGTCTGGAAAATGACTCGTCACATGTTCAACTAGTTTATCAAACATGCTATCTTCATCAGCACCTACTATGTATAACTTACATAGAGGGCATATACTTTGGTTATCTGGTTTTGCCCGAATTCCACAAATACAAGATTGACTCGAATCTAATGTAGATGTTGTTAGTGTTTCTGCATCTCTATATTCTGTGTTTGGTTTTATAACTTTAACTTCTAGATAGAAAAATATTTCAATAATTTGAATTAATAAAAATGATTACAAGTGACTTAAATAAAAGAGGTAACCTTCTACAAGCAAATTAAATCTTGAAGTGATACTAAGAATTAAATCATTTTGATCAGCTAGTAAATGTTTAGCCAATGTTAATTTTTCTTTGTATGTATTAAGTTCTGATAATAACATTGGCCAAGTTTCATCATCTGAACTGTACTGAAGACTTGCTACATCATCCTCTGTATCCTAATACATATTTTAAGCATAATTTAATAATCATATTAATAACACATTATTCTTAAAAGCTATAGTAGAATACTACATCAATTTGGTTGTATAGACTAAAAATATATAACATTTAATAATTTGTTAACATAGTAAAAAAAAAAATATTATAATATATAAAGTTATCAGTTTTCAACAATAATTTAGACAAATTTTATTTACTATTTACCAATAATTACTGAGTAAACAATGAGAATTAACAAAATGGTACTATTTCCTTTGTAAATTATAAACTAATCGGGCATGGATCTAAAAATTAAAAAAAGGGGAAGCTAAAGTGTAAAGTAAGTTACTGCCATAATTCATGCACATATCGATTTGGGCTATCTTGTCGTATGCGCTCTACCGTTTTCACCACTTTAATTATAATTAATTTAAGTAATTGTTATTTTTATTACACTTATTATTATCAACATTTTCCAAATCATCATCGACATAAGTTTCAGATGGTAAATCTCCAAGCCGAAGTTGTCCTTTATTATTCTTCCTTGATTCTCATAACAAACATTAGTCTACTTGGATAACTATTTTGGGTCCTCTTAATTTATTGCGATTTTCAAATATTCTGACAGATAAATCACGACACAAGTTCATCTAGTAACACATTGTAAGAACTGATCTACCAGTCATAATTGTGGACTGCTTTAAATAATAACCAATAATAAACTTATTCTAGTTGTGCTCCAATGCTTAATACACTATTATTACACCCATTTTTATCAATGTGTGTCCAAAAACTATCGTTCTTTCTAAATATATAAATAAATAAATATATAGGTAATTAATATTATACATAAAAAAATATAAAAAAAAAAAATAATAAAAATAAAACATAATACCTTACCTTATACTTTGATTGGTTTGACACCCTTTCCTTTAACACATCAACAATTTTCTTTCTTTTCCACATTCTTTTTTTATGTAATACTTAATTTCACTACTACATTTAACGCACAAAATATTTTCTACATTTACTAAAAGATTTTTAGAAATTAAAAAATTAGTAGCTGATTCTTCGTTTTGAATTATATTGTAAAATTCTTTTGTAAAATTTTTAAATGTGACGTGAAAATAAAAAACCATGTGTAAACCCAAGAACTGTCGACCAATGACTAAATACACAGTCAAAAATTTATATCATGCAGTAAAAGAGAGTGCTAATCTTTATTAGCATTAAGTCACAATAGTAAAGATATAAATTGGATAGTAGAGCGTGACAAGATAGCTTCGATTTGTAAGAAGTTTTTCTTACATCTAATTTTTTAAATATTTTTTGTACCTACATTCCATATGGTTCTACCTATTGTTTAAGGGGGGAAGGGGGCTTTAGCCCTCGTCTTATATCTATGCTTGGAAGTAATTATTCAGGTTTTATTGATATTGTTATAAAATACAATCAAAATTATTAATTTAATTATAATGAAATATAAAAAAAAAATATGTAATTATTTTCTGAAAAACTTGTAATAAATAAATCCTTATAGAATACTGTATATCTATACATATTTTAAATTATGATTTCAAAATAAATAAAATAGAAATAATAAAAAAACATACCATGATACTATTAGAATTCATCTTCAGATCAATATCTAAAAAAAAATAATTATTTAGTTTTGACCATTTAATATAAATACAATTTTACACATACCATTGTACTTCAAATAATTGTCAATGATTGCCAAAGAATTCTTTGGCTTGATTTTATCATTAGAATAAACTGCTGGACAATCTAATGCTGACAATTTTGTCCACAAAGTACGATTTTCATTAGTTACTATACGTAAATATTCAACCAATTGTTCCTTTTTACAAGATAACTCTTTGATATTAATTTGTACAGATTGGTTATTAACTGTTTGACATGTACAATGCGTTTTAATAGTTAAATTTTCTTTTTCAACAATATCTAATCGAGATTGTAGTCTTTCACATCGTTCGGACATTGCTTGGAGAGCTACACGCCATGCAGCTACAGATCCAACATCGTCTGCCATCTTACAAATTACCAGTATTGTAGATGTAAAATTAAAATATAATTAACACAATATTTAAAATCCTTATGCTATATAACAATTAAGGAATAAATTATTTTCAATTATAAAATTATAGTTTAGAAAAATATAAAAAGGAACAAAAATAAATAAATAAATATAAATTTTTTTAAAATAATATAAAGCAATTTATTTTGAAATCATATTTGTTGAATGCAGCTTATCTCTTATCAGTTTTATTAATTTTAACAATATTAATGATTTTAAACATTTCTTATCAAAAAATATAATAACAATGTGACCAACAGTTAGTTCATTCGTTTATTGTATGTATATCATGGCTTATAAGCTCCAGAGGACCAAATTATATTTAAAAATAATACTGAAATCGAGTATTGGTCCTTAGTTTGTTGCACTTATAAACATAGGCGTGCTCACGGAGGGGGGGGCTGCGGACTCTGGCTTTTTCTTTAATAAATGTATATCTAAACTATACAAGATAGCGAACATTTTTACATTTTACATGAATAAAGTAAAGCCAATTTTAATCTCATAGTATAGAATTGATATCTGTGAATAAATGTAATAAAGTTATTAGCCATTAATCAGACTAATCAGAACTTGCATATAATATAAAAATTGAAGATGTAATTGATAAATTCAAAAACCTTACTCCCGTGGACAGAAGGATGGAGTTGTAAATAGTATATTAATATTTAAATAAGGATTTCTTAGATACAAGTTGTGTACGTTTAAATAGTATTTTTTTTTATACTTCCATATTGAATTAAATAAATAATTTATAAAATTTAAAATATTTAACTATACTAGTAGTCTTTAGTACAAGACTCTTTGGTTCACTTTTTTTAAGGGACCCCTGTGGACAAAGTCTGGACACGCCTATGCTTATAAAATTATTATTGGTTATTTGACCACAATTTCAAAAATAAAATCTAAATTAATCTAATTAATTAGTCTTAATTATTCGAATCAATTGATTTCGTCCAATAGTTGGTATATATATAAAATTTGTTAAAAAAATGTTCGTCATGAAAACTGTTAAAACTCTGAACAAAGATCTATATTATTAATATAAAAAGTTGTATTTAACAGCATTAGCGTCCATTTGGTGTAAGAAAGGGGAACATTCCCTCCCTGGCTTTCCGTATCAATTTACATTTATACATCAAATATTATAATTAATAATTTATGTTAAATACTTATTAAATTTATTTTGTTAGCTAATATTATCTCTCGTGGACCAAACTTTACCATGGCAGAACGATTTCTGGGAATCATAGATACTAAGTATAAACCTATCGATAACCATCGCCGAGAGGTACCAATCACATGTGTCCCTCCCCTGGATATTTGATGATGTACGCCCTTGTTTAACAGCTATGTAATTCTTGCGTAAATTATTTAACTCTGGCATAAGACTATTTGTAATTGATTGCCTATACTTAACGCTCAGTCCACAGTTTTCTAGGTATGCCCTTGAGGCCCTCGACGGCATTTTGTCCGTCTTTTAGGTCTAAATCAACTACCTTAAATTGTAATCAATGAAATAA
Organism: Sipha flava; assembly: GCF_003268045.1. Classification (NCBI taxonomy): domain Eukaryota; kingdom Metazoa; phylum Arthropoda; class Insecta; order Hemiptera; family Aphididae; genus Sipha; species Sipha flava. Next base: position 5,822,979 of record NW_020272783.1, on the reverse strand, counting down.
AATAAATATTATAAATGAAAACAAATTACAAGTGAAGTTTATGGTAAACAGATACAAAAAACTAATACGCATGTTTTCAATCATTTTCAATATAATGTATACAATATATACAATATATAAACTTTCAAATCTACTCTTCAATCTTATTATCTTGTAAGTTCGACAAAAAATCGAGATCTGCAGTCATGGCTGTGTAGAAAATATTGAAAGATTAGATATTCTTTATACTGGTATAAGGAAGTTAAAGAATATAACAAATATAATTAAACTGTATGTTTAAATTTATTTTTTGCATTATTTTTGTCGAATTCAATAAAATACTTATTACTGTCGATTATCCTAAATACTGCTGATCGATAAGATCCAAAGTTCTCTTCTCTAAGTTTCTGACATCCCCAATATGTCCTAAATATGATCATTGGGATTGGCTCGATTTTAATTTCTTCCAGTGCTAACGATTTACAATACTCGAGTAAATAATGGCCCACAACATGTGTGTTAACTGCTGTCATCCAATTCTCGTTTGCGGAATAATTGTTACGTAGAAATTCTATGTAATATCGGGCCTATAAAAAAAAACAACAAATTAGTTTATAAACAAAACTCTAATTAATTACATAATTTTAATATTTACATTTGATTCTATAATGGATTTCGTATATGTGATCTTACAACAAAAGAAAATATGTAACGTAAAAACATCTTGTTTATTTTTTTTAAAGATTAAGGACGAAATTTATAATTGCCAACCCTTATGGAAACAACAAAGAAAGCCTAATTACGGAATTATGGAAGATAACAGATCAACAAAAGAAGTTAAGAAAATAATAGCTTTAGCAAAACAAGCATTCGAAAAAAAAGAGATAAAAGATGTAGAGAATCAACTTAACCACAAAGCAAATCATTAAGGTATTTACTACTTAGAACCCAAAGCAACTCAATAATCAATAAACGTATTTAATTAAAAAAGGTCAGCAATAGGTGAATAATTATTATGTAGATGAGGAATACCTAATTAAAACTCTGCCAACCGCGAATATCTACGTTGAACTAATTCTGCTTGACAAAGATCTGAGGTAGTATGCGGATCACAAATCACTTATATTATACATATTATTTTTTCCATCATATTTGTCCCTATAATAATAATCGCTCAAACGTCTTAACTGATTTGTTGTGTTCATCGTTTTATAACGGATGCGGTACATAACTTTGTTGGAACTAATTCACATGCGATTAATGATAGTACGCTGTTCATTCATAGATATAAATCGATAAGTGTGTTATTCTCAATTAGAAAAATGGCCTATCGATGGGAGGAAAAAATATATTATAATACATTATATACTATGTGTATAAAAGAAAAAATAAACCGTCACAAATCTACGTATTCACAAACTTCTTTACACTGTACTGCGGGTACACATATATAATAAATAAAGTACTTACACATTTATTTATTAGTTATTACCTGAAGATCAAATATCGGAAACACAAAATTCATGTTGATGAAGCCAATAAAGCCCATTGAAGGATTATTCATATTCACGATATTTTTATGAAGAGATGTGATTAATTCGTCATTTATTAAGTTGATTCCACAACTTGGCTTTAAAAAAGGCAATGCAATTTTGAATCCTATTAAAACATTAAACAAAATAAATAGAATTTAAAGAAGACTTATCAATTTCAAATATTTTACTCTTTCAATTGTAGCAAGTTCACTACTTTATTTAATATTTACCTGTGCAGTAAATTATTGCATCCAAAGCAACAGAAGTTTTGTCTATAAAACAAACTGTTTTTTCTGTAAAATATTCAATGGCTGGTTTATGTGCAATATTATCTGGAAATTCTTTATCCAATAGTTTTGGATTATTATGACTAAAATAAACCTGTAAACGAATAAATATTTTAAAAATAAAATAACGTACTCCATTACAGTATGTTGATTGACGATTGATACAAATTATAAAAAAACAAATTTAATATATGGTCAAGTCCGTGTTGTTCTTGATCTTTATTATTTTTTTCTTTTTCGCAGTAGCGACTCATAGTAAATATTCTGTGGAGACTTTAATTATTTAACATAAACTCCAAACAACAATGAACAAAAAAAACCCTTTTATTGGAGAATTAATTATACTTAATACTTAATTTAATATTTAGTTAATATTTTTAACTTAATTTAATTGTAAATTTTTTTTATCTGCGAATTCGCAGATGACCTTGTACAGCGACTAACGACGGCGCGATGGCAAGGAAATGTCATGGACCCAGTTCCCGGGGGTCATTAAAACCACACACCGTTTTTAACCGTACATTTTACATCGTTCAATACCGCACATATTTATTCTATTGTTAAAAAGGGAAATTTGAAAGGTCAGTTGTTCAAAACCGCACACATTTGGTTAACAGTTCCTTTCTCTCTGCAGACTTTACGGGTACACTTCACGTTGCTGGTTTCCTATGAGTCCCACATAAAACCTTTTTTTTTTATCCTAGGACCTACTTGGGGTGATGTTACAAAGGAAATTGAGGGATATTTTCGTTTTTAACCGTCCGAGCGAGTGAGTGACCCCGCTTGGTTTCGAGGTGCACTCATGTTATTTTAGATAAATGTATATGTAATTGATATATGTATACATTTATGCGGTATTGAACGGTTTGATTTGGCGAAAATATGTGGGATTAAGATATAAAAGTGTGCGGTTTTAACGATGACCTGTTTTTGAAAGTATGCGGTTATGATCGACACCCCCAGTTTCAATAGCGTCTATAATACGCGGATTATTCTCCCCGGCCTCCTTCGTCCAACAGGCCAAATCATTAAATGTTACGACTGAACCTGTCGGACGTCAGTTTCACTGAAACGGCTACTGTCGTCGAAATTACTAAAATAGTGTTTCCATCAAAATAACTATTTATAGGTTTTACATTTTGTGGCCATAAATTTATATTAATAAATATAGAAAACATATTTTCAATAAAAATAAAAATATTTCTATACATTTTTAAATATTAATTATTTACAAGTAGCTGTTTTTTCCCCTGAAGAACCGCCCCTGCTTTTCGGTATTGTAAAGTAAGGACGAAAAACTCTAACTAAAAAACGATTTATGGAATTGTAAATATCATGCAAACTAGAACAATTAATTTTATTTTTACTCCCAATAAGGCCGTTGATTTAATAAAATACTTCCATAATTTATATATTTTATAGAACATTAAAAAAAAATTGTAAAAATAATGAATTATATATTAAAAGTACGAATATTTAGTATATATTTACATAACAAAAATTATAATAATATAAAATAAAAAAAAAATAAAAAATTTAATTAAAATTAAAAATTATTACATGCTAAATACTCGTAAATTAATAAACAAATAAAAAAGTTTATACATAAAAATAAATAAGTAAAATAAAAGCTTAGTTTGAAGTATTATTATATTTGTAAAGTACGACTGGTTTCGAATTAAAATTCATCATTAGGTATGTATATACAAAGTCAATAAAATTGTGAGTGAATATGAAAAACAAAATCACAATAATATTCTTGACTAAGCTTTTATTTTATTTATTTGTTTATTTATTTTTTCTTCTTCTTCTTCTACTTCTTCTTCTTCTTTTTCTTCTGGCCTGTTAATACGTAGCTTTGTGTTTATTTATTTACATAGTAATAATATTACCTACATTAGAATCGTATAGATAAAATCTTCAAAATGAAATATCTACATTAGTTGCTGATTATTATATACTTATATGTATTATATGCAAAATTTATTAAATGTAACATGTTATAAGTTGCAAAATAATTTACATTATTATCAACCTCCAAAAGTCATTTTAAAATGGACGTATTATTATAGGTTACTTTAAACTTTTGAAATAATACAACTTATCAGCAATAGCCTAAAGAATAAGCCTTGTAGACCCGGGTCTACCTATCATTCTTTTGTTTAAAAATAACTTTTTCAAACAATTTTTTTATTTTTAACATAAAATAAATCTTGGCTATGTATAATAGTCAAGTTCAGGCCTACCCGTCAAAAAGTCTTGCTACACAGCCATGTAATATTATATCTGCCGTTCCAGATATCTAGAAAAAACTTAAATGTTACACAAACCTACTTGTAGTAACATATTAAGATACATATTGCAGATCAGTTATAAATTCTCAATTATAAATATTTTGTTATAAATATGTATATCATATAAAACACTTAACTCAATCTATACACATAGCAGTGTGTTAGTTTAGTTTTAATTAATTTCGTTGTAAAATATCATACGGTATTATGTTATATCTTGTGTATATAATGTTTTAATAATTTACCTGATTAGCAACTTTTGCAACATCAACGGAAATATCAACACCTGACGGACCAGAACCAATTATTAGAACATTCATATTTTTAAAAGGTTCAGGCACCCTATAATCATGACTATGGATCTGTATACCAACAAATTCATTCATCCCTGGCTTATCATCTGGTATACGAGGTACAGCGTTGTGTCCATTGCACACCATAACTGCATCAAAATATTCGATGCGTGCTGTTTTTGTCATCAAGTCTTCAACTATCACTTGCCAAATGTTCGTTAATCTTTCCACTGAAGTTACCAAACTACAAAACTAAAGAAAATGAATGAATAACCACAACCAATTAAAACTCAATCACAATTAAACACACCCATTATGTAAGATTATGTATAATTTTATTATTAAAAACGATGGTACACTGTATAATAATTTGGCAACAAGACAAGCAATCATAATAAAAACAATAGACCGTAAAAAAATTTAATTTTTAATTTTAATAGAAATAATATTAAAAGGCGAGTAGTTAAATTGTTTTTAATCGTTATAGTGTATGTTAATCCGTCCAACGCAATACAATTTGTTGATATTAATTTTAATAATGATTACGTTTTAATTATTAATTATTTTTTTTAAATAAACCATCATTACAATATATTAGGATCAGTGGTGTACTTAGTCCTGCATTTTGAGGTGGGTTTTAATTTTTCAAACAATTTGAAGGTCCTGAACTACATAAGACATGTCATAAACTTTAATAGATTATTCATTTTTATTCTTCATTATTTTTAATATATTTATGAATAAAAAAAAAAAGGAAATAAAGGGTACTAGTTCCGTTCGTCACTTATTTTGACCACTTAGTCCACTTCAATTTTTTCTCGGAAATCAATACCTAAGCTAAAAAGTATCTAAAAAGTATTATTACTTTTATTTAAAAGTATCTCTACTATGTACAGGTATGTACTATTGATAATTTACATTATCTAATAATTGTTTTTTATTATTATACCTATAAGTATATACATTTTCTAATAATGTAAAAACAATATGAATTTAGCATTGAATAAATTATATAATAATGATCATTTAATCTACAGCAGGGTTTCCCAAACTGTGGTCCGCGGACCCTTAGGGGTCCGCACGTATACCGGAGGGAGTCCAAGAACGTAAATTTAAAATATACAAAGTATTATTATTGTTTTTTAATTTTTATTTGTACTAAGGGTCCGCGATTATTATCTCTAAGGGGTCCGGTAGAAAAAAGTTTGGGAAACGTTGATCTACAGTATATATTTACACTATAGTACTATATACATAGTCATGGTCAGTTTTAGTTATTTCAAGCCCAGTGCAATAGAATTATTTTGGCGCCTCTTCCTTTTATAAGACTTAAATATATTTGGGGAGCTGAAAAGCCCCACTTATAATTAAAAATTCCCAAAATAATTTTTCAAATGACCATATTTGCCACATATTTGTAAATCATAAAGAGAACATAATGATAATAATAATATATTTATAGTTTATAAAACTGTAATTGTACCTACAAACGCAGCCACTTACATGTTGATATAATAATAAATAATAATAATAATAATAAAATTAGTTTTTACTAAATCACATTGTGAAAATTATTATTCTTTATACCTAGGTATAGGAGATAATTTGCGTCGCCAACGTTTAATTAAATTAATTTCTAATTTTAACGTTTCTCACGTGCCGTTCTGATTTTGGCGCCCTGTGCCGTAGCACATCTATCATATCTTAAGTCGGCCCTGCATATATTATTAAAATCAATGCTTACTCTTATATGCTGAATGAGTTTAAAATGTTTAGTAAATTGTTCAATATATTCTTGAACTTGGAACGGAGTTAAAAATGACACATTGTCTAAACCTTTGTATGGAAAGTTTGGATAATTCATTAATTCTTTCGGTAAATTAGTCCTGAAAGCAGTACAAATAAGATATAACATTAAAAATACACTATATTTAAATAATTTATATAAAAAAATACATACATCAGACACTTATACATGCTCGTGTGAATTGGCAAGCCAAACTCATCGAGTCCGATTCGTTCATCATATACCCAAGTTCCACCTACTCGCTTTGTCCTCTCAAATACTACACATTCAAAACCATTCTCCAAACATCTCCTAGCTGAAGCCAAACCAGCAACTCCTGCTCCGATTATAGCAATCTTCATAATTATGCGTTAATCACGTGCACTATATTATCGTTGAACATAAACGTAGGTATTTATGATGAATATTGATTGTTATCTATGAAATACCTATAAAAATATATAAAAACATAATCTAAAAATCTATTCGATATTTGTACATAAATAATAATAGGTATAAGATAAAAAATAGGTACGTAGGTATACGTACAAAATATATTTTGTCAATAGGGACACACCCAGTACATTAGGTTTTGGAGAATCGGACCTGTATTAATATTATAATTTTCAAACATTTCAAGGAGATAATTATAGCAACATATGCCATGCTGTGCATACACACTAAATTAAATGTATACAGATCTAGTATTAACTTTTTTTTTATATATAGTTTATGATAATATTTCATACATAAGAAATAATAATATAATATAATATAATAATCAAGAGTTAAAATGTGTAATCGTTTTAATAATACAAACATTATTTCAATAAATTAAATTAAAATTATAATTATTTAGATTTATCATTAATTCATTATTATTGTATGGCTAATCGAATTAATTCAAGTTACTCATTAACCATTCAATTGTATACTCGCATATTAAATGCTAAAAAGTACTGAAAGATACCGGATACTTTTCGATTTATTCGCTTTAAATTTTACTATAATTCCATGGTCGTTTAGTATTAAGTATATTAATGTGAACCTTTGAATAGAATGAAGAGGGGATTAAAATAATACATTCTGGTTTATTTCTATAAAAATATTTATATTAATTATTATCGAGAGTTAAACGGTTAAAGGACAAAATATTCGGAAACAAGTAACGTCATAAAATTATAAACAAGAATATTGAGTAGATACAGCGAATAAAATAAACAATTTACACCGTTTTACTGAAGGAATCAAAATTAAAATAGAACACATTATAGAATCAGTATCATATAATTAATTAATTTATAACATATTTAGTAAATATTGTAATATATGAAAAATGTATAATTTTTTTTTAAATTTACTTCAACTCATATTGATTTTTTTCGAAATATATAAATATTATAAACGATAAAATTGGATTTCAGCAACACGATTAATTTTGTATTTTTTACATAACTATGATCTGACTACATGCATGAAAGCCAAAGACTACCTATCGAATGTTTGCTATTTATTCAACGGCTTTTTAAAAAGTTACACTTTTGCCGGCCGTCTCGTATGAGTACGGTATGCTTCGTACGGTATTCCGCTTTATTCTCGAGGACGCACTGAGAGCACTGAGCAGCATGTCCCGTGTCCGTGATAATAGACGAGCGATTTATATTTCGAAAAAAGAAACGTCAGGTCCGAGTCTGAGCATAGTTATCATTGTCGTCAAATTGACGACATTTCTTCTGCATCCAGAAACGAGTATGTACCCAATAATGTCTACGATAACCGTATCCGTAATGTTTGCTTACCTTTTTTCCAACCGTTGTCCCGACGACCGATGGACGAATCCTGTGATTCGTAATTGTAAATTGCTCACCGATCGCGATAGTGCACTACTGTATTCTACGAGTTTTTCATAACGTGGGTGTACACTATACGTGATTAGTTTATTATAATTAATTGTAAACAAAACGCGCATAATTATTCATAATAATAATGGTTTTATTGCCACCGAACGGCGGCGGCGACGCCCCGAGATAATATTGTTATTATGTCGATTGATAACGTCTAAACACAACATTTCAAACAATTTTATCTATTACATTCTGTGCTTCAAACGCCGAATTGAACGTTTTCCTAGTCTCTAGCTAAATCAACTCGTTACGATATTATTGTGACTTGCGTCTCCTCCATTCACAATAACTATGTGACAATAAATTAGCTTACTGGTAAATAACTACAACACAGTTATTATTAAATTGTTTAAATCTATTAAATATTTTTTGTTGACAACGCTTTTTCCTGTTATTTATTTGGAACAAATGACATGCAGGTACTTGTAACAATCCAAAACTAAAAAGAAAAAAATAAAGATAAAGGGAAAAAGGAGAGAATAGAGATTAGATATGGAAATAGGTAGTAAATTTGGATTGATCACCTTCCTCCTTGTTTAAGGGAGGGCTTTCGGAGTAATAAAGGTTGTAAGCATTGATTTATCGGCATACGCTGACTATAGGTGAATATTCAAAAATATTTTTCTTTAGTAGTTCTATACAAAAGACCGCGGCACTACATATATGTATTATATATTATACTTATTATATACCTAGTACTGAACTGCAACTAAATTATTAAATGTCAATTACATATTATACTTAGACATTTAATAATTTAACTACAGTTCAGTACTAGGTAAGAATATAGTATCTACATTTTACGTCTAACGCAATAATATTAAATGCCGATAAACGCTAATATTTTTTGAAGTAATTTGAAAATGTAGTACGGGTTAGATAAAAAAGTACGCGGGCGGATGTGGCTTACGGACCGCCAGTCGCGCATCCCCGCTTTATAGTAACTAGATATTTATGAACTCATCGTAATTCATTTGGTTAACGCACAATTTATCAATCATATATCAACTATCTGTGTGTACTTTTTCACACTGATCATAAACGATGCCACTTGCTTGCACAAAATGTGCAGGTAAAAAGTACAGGTATACCTGTACAGACAATGAGTACACACACGTTGGGATAAATCGTTCGAATCATCAGTCAATCTCATCTATCACCATAACATGTACACAAGATGATGCGCTTGCAGTGATTGCTTTAGTTTATACGAGTATTAATTGTAAAAAAAAAAAAGAAGAAAAAAATCGTAAAATATGATGTAATGACTGGTTGATGAAAAGGAATCGGTTTACACACATTAGCTTAATGCAAGTATTTATTATAGAACAATCAAAATAACTGAAAAAAACTGAACTCAAAACTGAATATTTGTGAGGCAAGCATACATTTCGGTATGTAAAACTGTACAGGCAGAAAATATAAAATTTCAATTAATTTTGGAAAACTGTACAGTTCTCAAAATATGAACAGTTGCACAAAAATAAGCCCATGTATATGCTACTTATAAATACATAAAAAAAAGCAAAAAAATATACTTAGCAGAGCGTGGTTTCGATCCACGGACCTCTGGGTTATGGGCCCAGCACGCTTCCACTGCGCCACTCTGCTACAAGGATTGAAGGGTAGAAATAATTATTTTTAAACAAAGCATCCCTTAAAAATACATGTTACATTGGTTATATATATTTTTCAATTAATTGAAATTAAGTAGTAAATATTTCATTTTAAAAATGACATTATTGAAAATAAACATAGATAATCAATTGCATATTTTTAAATGACACTTTTTGTAAAACCACGTCATACTTTCAATCTGCAGCACATACAACAGTACCTACTTATATATTGATGTGATATAGATACTAATATTTTATGAACTGTCCTTCGCACGCCCTCTTCCAATTCCTTCTATTTAAATTTTTTTTTTTTTATGAGTTTTAGTACAAAAATAAGATATCTCATTTATTCTAAAATAAAAGTATATAAATTAACAAGTATATATAAGAAAATATATAATGAAAATTACTGCTAAATTGTAAGTTTGAACATTTTTACAGCACGTTAATAGTTTTTAAAGGAAATTGTTTACTAACAACACCTCATAACATTTATATATACATATTATAATTAATAATCTAGTAATTGTGTAGAACTATATAGAATGCTAAGAATGATATATGATTTAGAGTCATTCTGTTCTTTTTTGCCACTTTAAACCTTGGGTTTATTGTTCAGTAGATATTAATATAAAATGTGTTGAATTATTTGAATCTGTATATACTATTACTATACAGTGGCAGTCGAATGATTTTGTCATGGGGGGGATGTAGCTGATTTTTAACAAACACTATATATAAAAATCTTTATTTTTAAACATGAAAATTATATTATATTAATGATATTTATATTATTAAATCTATTTTTTTGGTTTTTTTTTGACAATCCGTCCAGTACTTCGTCTGCAGATACACTGAAAACCCCACGATGAACAGCCATAGTGGCTAAACCATTGAGACGACTCTAAAATAATATAATTACACAATTCATATAACAATATAATATATTATGTTAAGCATTAAGTACAAAATTTAAATTTCATACATTCTTATAATTTATCTATAAAAGAAATGAAAAAAACCTAAAAAATTTGTTTCAATTAATATTTTAGTGTTTAATTTCTGAACTGTTAATTTTATTCCAGTCTAGAGACTGTATAATAACTAATAAGTACAGTAAATTTATTTTTTTAAATAGAAAATAGATGAATACCTATATTATATTATGTATGATATGGATGAAATATAAATACCTATTTAAAAAAAGGTCATGGGGGGATCTATCTCCCTCATCATCACCGTTACTATATTATTATTCATACCTATATAAAATAAGTAGGATTAGTTATTATACAACAATTCATATTAGATTTTGGTTTACCAATAAAATGTATTATATTTGTAATCTGATATAAGATTTTATAAAATTGACGGTGAATTAATACATTTTCTCAAAAAATAATTAAGATAATTCAAAGAAAAAACATCACTGTTAAATCAATGTTCCTTGCATCAAGAAAATTCTAAAATAAAAATCAATAATAATGTATTACACATTGTTTCTATATAAGTGCCAAAAGGGTAAAAAACAATAATCATGCATAAACAAATTGCTTATATAACAGCAGAGTGTAGTTTTTGATCCACTAATCTCTGGGTTATGAGCACAGCACGCTTCCACTGCGCGAGCGGCTACAAGTTCAACAAAGGGTGAAAACACATATACTTATATTTATACAAATTTCATAATACTATAAATCTAATATAACAATTAATCATATTTAGACGTATATATTATATGCTACATGCTAAATTTATTATAACTATATTAGTTTAATATCAAGATTTCCTAATAGAGTGCTTTTAATTGAGTGTATGTGTATTATCAGTAGCGTGCGCAGGAGGGATGATGTGGGATATATCCCCCATAGTCTTTTTTTTTTTTTTAGTCTTAAACGTTTAACAACGTATTTAAGAAATACGACGGGGCAGTAACCGTTAAATGGATTGGCGTTAATGAACATGCATGTATGGTTATCTATAATCTATTTAATAAATAGTATTTATCATTATCTACAGAACAAATAATTGATGAATTTAATGTAAAAACCAGAAGGATGAATTTCCGCATTTATTGGTTTTTTTTTTTTTTTGTACAATAACAAAGAATAAATATTGATAATAATAAATTTTTATTTATGACATACCCCTCCCCATACAAAATTCCTGCGCACGCCACTGTGTATTATAATCATGATCAGAACTCATTACAACTACAAATTTTAAATGCGATCAATAGTTCTAATAGACTTGTCTGTTGTCATACATTCAGTTTGTATTTAATTTTACTTATAAGTAAAATATTATACACTCGAAAATATAATTTAAACACAATATATTGCGTCTATAAATTATGATAAAATTAATGATTACTAATAAATATTAGCCATAATTGTACCAAACTTATGAAAAAGATATTAAATATATCACGTAATAAAAATTTATAATCTTACGTTTATCAATTTAAAACTTAAATAGTTTTATAATTAATATATTTACAACCTTGTTGCAATATAGGTAAAACTAGTTTGGAATCTTTTATAACACACTTAGAATTATATACTATACAGCACATGTATCATAAAAATTGAATTTTAAGAATATAGGTCTACAAAAATTTAATACACACTGAAATGGGTCCACTCCAAAATGGCTAAGTAGAGATGGTCACGACTAGATGCCGATCCCTAGCTCACTGGGTTAAAACTACGCTCTGCTAAATAATAAATATTTATATAATATATAATTAAATTTATTAATTTTTGTATCCATTTATAATTTAAATATGTTGTTGCCACAACTTCAAACTGAACATTTTTACAAAATATTTTTTTGTAATTTATTTATATTTTCACCAGATTTATCAAAACTGCAATTATATGATTATTATATTATCTTCCATTATTTATTAAATATAATGTTATTTATGAATGTTATGTGTTCTGGTTGTTTATAAAAACAACAATTAATTATTAAGGATTACAACAAAAACAATTAGACAAAACTAAAAATTATTGCAATTTATACTAAAATATTAAATAGTGAAAATGGTTAAATATTAAATTTATATATTTTATATATATAATAAAATAGTTTTTTTAATAGTAAAATAAAATATACAATTATAACTTAAAAATAAATTAAAAAATATTGTAAAAAAAAATGCCAAAAATTTGTCAGAAGTGGGATTCGAACCCACGCCCTCAGATGAGGACCAGAACGCTCAACATGGCTCATCGCAATGATGAACAAGGTTATACCTTGAGTCTGGCGCCTTAGACCGCTCGGCCATCCTGACATGCGTACAAGGGGAAAATTTGTAGTTATTTAACAAGATTATACAACTTTTTTTTTCTAAATTATAATAATTCAAATAAAAGCCTTAGCTACCTATTATAAGTTTTTAATTATTGGTAAAAATAATTTTTTTTATAAATTATAATAAAAATTTTATTTGATAAAAAATTTTTTTTATTACCTGATACACACATTCATACATTCACAGGCAGTGGCGTAATTGTGGGGGGGGGGCGAGTGCCCTCTCGGACAATTTTTTGAGAGACAGGTATAATTTTGCCCCTCAAGATAATCCAACATTACAAATAGTACCTATTATTAATGAACTCTTATGGGTACCTAGTACCTGCTACCTACAATTTATGTTTATCTAAACCATAAAATGAGTTAAAAGACTTATGCAAAATCAAATAATTAGATATAGTGTATGAAATACATACAATTAAAATATTTTTTAACTGGTGAGGGTGAGGGGGAGGGGTGTCAGGGTTTTGGTAATAATAAATATATTATATTGCCCCTCCTGGATTTTTTCCCAGTTACTCAACTGTTCACCGGCATACTTTCAATCTATAACTTGAGATTACTAAAATCAATCATCCCAAGGTAATTCATTGGGTAAACCTAAGATAGGAAAAAAACCCTTCTATACACTGTTCATTTAATCGACACAAAATGTTTTAATTTTATTATAAAAGTGTACATTTTAACAGAAAAAAAAAATATAATAATAAGATCAAATGTTAGGTCTCTTATTATTATACTTAATTTACTTAATAATATAATAATATATCTAATACTAGATACTTTATTTTATATAGGTATGAAATAAATTCAAACCAACTTTTGTATTCATTAATATATTTTATAAATATACAATACATATATGATAATAAAGGTGGAAATAATATAAGATGTAAATATATGTATATACCTATACCAAAGTACAAGACCCGTACGGAATATCAATCACCTTATGTTAGGTTGACGCGATAATTAAAAATTTTCTATTTTATAACTAGGGCGCGGATTTTTATGTAATAAAAAAGTAATAAAATATAAATATTTATGTTCTTATTTTTGCTAAAATATGTATTAAAAAACGTAAAATATTTAACAAAAAATTCGGTATTCTACATTATTGTTTTATTATTAATTATTAATTATTAATTTGATCATCTTCATTGTTGTCTTCTTCAAACAATTGGATATGACGTACATTTAAAGATTTTCAAATTTTAATGTACGGCGGTTTGATTTCAATGTCAACTCATAGCGGCTGAGGATGCATTCAACGTCGACCGAGGTTAATGGGGCATATCTCGTATCACATATTTTGAATGGTGTTACTTCAATATAATTTGGCATATTTTCATTTTTATTAATAAGTTTTTCTCTTATATTTTAATTTTTTTTGTAAACTAACATTATCCAGTACGTAGCTTAATTAATTTTTATAATAAATCCGGATTCTCCTTAAACTTAATTTCACTGAATTTTTGCATTTTCCACTATCACGAAATTCTCAATTATTGTTAGATTTAATATTTCAATTTTTTTATTATTTTAACCGAGAAAAAAAATTGTGGAAATATATGCTAAATTATTTTGCAAATTATTATTTTATATAATATCAGAAGTAATAGCAATTGTAGTATCTGAATCAAGATTTGAAATATTTTCTTTCATTTAGTTCCAATATAATAATTGTAAATTAAATAAAAACTGTATTGAAATGGTATAAAAATGTGAAATATTTACAAAATATGTAAATATTTATGAAATATTTAAAAATATGTATTTACATCAAAATATGTAAAAATATATAAAATTTAAAAGGTCTCATAATATTTAGGGTGTTTTTGAAACGTACTTATTTTTAATCGGAATTGAGAAATTCATATTCAATAAAATTATGTAATAACATAAAAATCCACGCACTAATTATAACTAAATAATATTATTAAACAATATTATTTTTAATCAATAAGCGATCAAATTGATAGACAGTAAGCAAAAACAAAATCCTAAATAGTATTCCACTAATAAATACTATAAACAGACATAGATGTATACATTTCACGTACATATTATTAGTACATCACCAATCTTTCCAACAAAACTCAAAAAATGAAAGAGGAGGTGTTCGGATTTTAAGAACTGAGGCTCGGATTTTTTAAGGGCCCCCTGAAATGGGTGTATAGTATAACAAAGTAGCCTAAGAAATGAAAATAATACCAAATTTTTAAAATAATACAAAACAAATAAAAAGAAAAAAAATCTGGTGAACAACCATCAAACTTATAATGATAAACGATCGTTTGCCCTTTAAGATAATAGAAAACTAATTGGTTTTAACGATAATACTAATAGCATTTGAAAACTGAACATTTTATTATTGCAAGGTATGAAAACAAAAATATAGTCAAACAATAACTATTTTCTTAAGTATAATAAATTAATTTAATGATTGGTCATATTTACTATTTTAAATATGTTTAAATTAACGGTTGAAAGTCCTTTAAAAAAAGTCTTTTAATTCGAATTATAATTCACAATAAAATTGGTTGTATATTCTAAGTGGAAAAAACATTCTTTAGTATTATTTATTAATTATAATAATTACTTATAGTTTTCTTTTGGGTAATAAAGTTGTCAATATGTTTTTGGGCTAATTTTAACTCATTATAAATTATCGATTCGTCTGAGCTATTGGTATATTCTCCTCGTCGTAATTTTTCACCTTCTAAAACGAATCATAAAAGACTTATATTGTTTTGTATTTATTACGTTATCGAAATTAACGTCAACGATACGGGCTCGAACTTGCCGAGGCAGATACTAAAAACCATGGAATAAATAAATAGATATACCCACTTAGACGCAATGATGAACTAATGCTATCACTAGCTCGGGAGTCGGTTGCTAAAATACGTATAGTAAAATGTGAATTCGCTAACATGTTTGGAATCGCATGCGAAAAGTATCTCATCTACTTTTTCCTCGGTTATTCCTTCATCGAACTTATCAGTAAAGGAGAGGTATGATATTTTTATGTTGGCATACTGAATAATTGTACATGTTATTTGCATTTTAATTTTAAATATTCGAATATTATGTATAATATAATTATACTGTATTAGCTCTGTAAGTTGTATATAATAAATATTGAATAACGATGTTATTAATTTATTAATAACTTGTTAATCTACAAAATTGTTTGTTAATATAGAATATTTATTAATGTATAATACAGAATATCGTAAAAGAAAAATCAACGAAGCCCCTGAATTGCCTATGCAATGCGCCGTCTATAATATGTATATTTCAATATCATAAAAATATTATAGAAAACAATATTTCAATCAATATTTTTTTGAATGAAAGTAAATTACTTTTTGAAAGAATCTTAATTCTATGTCAACTCATCAAATTAAAAAAAATATATATCTCTTTCACTGAAACTATTATTTTTTTACTTTACCAAATTTTCTCTAAGTAAAGATGTAAACGATTTTCAGATGTAATCATTAATTTTATTTTTTATGTTCTGTATGTAACGGTATTTTACTATCTTAAGAAAACAAATAATAATATACTATCCTACTGTATGTGATGCGTAATCATAATTACGACCTCGTTGAGTATATTGTAATGATGTGCATTATTCTATTATATATAATGTCCAAAATAAATTGTAATGATGTACACTATTAACATGTAAAAACCAATAAATAACTATTCTTTCGATACGCACACATACAACATAGTTTAAATAATAGAGGTCTATCTCAACATTAATCTATTAAAAAATTAAATAGGTCAAAGACTCAAGGACTAGTCCAAGGTCCATCCCACCATACATCCATGTATACATACATAACAGGGACTAAAGATACACCAGACAGCTTCATTGGAGCTGATGTACCAGGCAAGTTGATAGAACGTTATTTCGCCATTGTTATTCAACCGAGGAGTAGTAACCGATAAGTTTTTATTCATATGTTTGCAAATGTAATTGATGCTCTTCCCCAAACTACAGAAATCAACATCATGTATACGAAACAATCTAAACCACAAATTTAGTAAACTTAGACCCGGTGCACGTCCAATTTTTGCCGCAGCGGCGCCGTTGAGTTGTCGTAAGTACGGCAAAGATGACATGTGATCAAATTGGTCAGTACACACACCTTGCAACGCCGCTGCGTCGCCTTGCGTCCATCTTGCGTGAATTGTCTACCGCATATAATAACGTCACCACAGAATCACCGCTCACGCAAATCCGGTTCGTAGTACATTGTTGTTGATCGATTGATGCACATGTCCGATTTTTCATCACAAAATATTAGAAATTAACGACGTTGACATCGAACTACAACTCGTATTCATAGGTGAGGTAAAAAAAAATATCATAAAATATGGAAAATCGCTGATGAGAACTACCACGATCAAAACAAAAAATGAAGTTCCTGGATTAATATTTTCCAGGTTCAACTTATTTGGCTTTGCTATACTTTACTAAAAGTAATATAAAAATTCACTTCTTAATAATCTAAAATCTGTATACGGGTGTATCCAGTAATACCTGTTGCATACTGATACATATTTTTTTATATATCAAGTATGTAAATATCGTTTTTTTTTTTATAATAAAATCCCATCGTTGGTGATTGACTGGCAACTGCAATTACATGACACATGACCACTGATCGTTTGACGTGCGTTTAAAGTAACAAAAAGATATTTGTGTATATTCAATCACTGTGACGACGCAGTAGTTGCGGTAAAAATGAACGTGTACACCGGGCCTTAATTTAAAATCAACCTCGAAAAAATTGCAAAACAACCTAATAATAGCAACATAGAAAAAGCCATGCACAATTTACAAAAATAATAGTAAGGGAAAAGCCGCGAATCGCAAAACAACAATACCATTATTTAAATGTGACGACAAACAAATTGAGCAACCAATTGGCAAAAACAATCAAATTAACGAAGGAGAAACCGACATGGATGCGATCCAGTAGAATATATACGGGCTCCGGGTCAGGAAGTTGACAATTTTTGTGATTATATTTTTACAAAAGTTCCGTGTATTTTAATACAAAGAAGAAAAAAATATTAATCAAAATGTAAAGCATTGTACAACTTCATAAACTATAAAGTATAGAATTCAGTTTAATAAATTTACGAAATTAATATATCTTGGTAAAAAGAAGAAAGAGTTGTCATTAGGATTTAAGTGAATTTTAAATGCAGAGTTAAAATTAAAATTAACTATATGTATGTCTATCAGTCTAAAAAAATAAATAATCCCTAATAGTGCATAATATTTAACAGTATTTTAAAATTATAACTAAAGATTTTTTACAAGGTTTATTTTGATTAAAATTAAAATATAACTAAAATCTTGAACAATATATGTATAAAATGAGCTTACAAATTATTGATTCAATTATTTCAATTATTAATTTCATAGTTTGCAATTTATAGTTTTTCATAACAGCAAAAAGCCTAAATAATCTATCATGATTAAAAAAAAAAATAATAATAATTTATTGTAGTGAAAATAAAAAACAATATATAACAAACATGGCTACGAAATTTGTTTATTATATAACACCACAAAAATATAACAGCACTTACCTTAAAGCATTTTATATTTTGCTATTACTCATACAATCTCAAATTTATTATTTTTGTTGTGATTTGGTATCATCTACGTAGAATAAATGTTAAGTATACATAATATGCATTTAACAAATGTCGACTGGAAAGTGAACAACATGGCCTCAGTACTACCACCTCGAAAATTGCTCACCATCATATATTTAAATAAATGTTATTCATCTTATATATAAATAATTCCATATCTGTTCAATTTCTAATAATATATCAACATTTTATATAAGGTGAAGTTCTTCATTATATTTTTTAAATTAGAAAGTAACTAATCTTATGCGACTTCCCGATCATCTGTATTAATAATATTAGCCCAATCTTTAGCTTGATCTATTTAAATCATTCGATTGCCCAGTCCGATCATAATGTATACTAATATTTCAGTATGTTCCCAAATTATTTATATTTTGGAAAAATTTTGGTGATAATTTTTGGTTATTTTTAATTCAGGGTCGATGCTTTATATCTTTCTTCTAAAAAATCAGTCATTATTTAGATAAAATAACTTTTTTTTAGTTCCATCGAATAAATTCAATTACTTCCTCCCATATTCATTGATATGGAGAGTAAAAAATGTAACCCGAACAGCCTATAATGAAAATTTTGATTTAACCATACGCTTAACATTTATTAAATCTAAACAAAATTTTAGCCTAGTTAGTGTTTCAACCAATTTGCACTTGGCAACGTCTATTATTTTGTTACGCAATAGTTTTATTTATTTTTTTTTTGCACTTGTTAACATGATTTCAGTCAGGAAGATTGTTTTGATCATCACAATTGTAGGAAATTCCTAATAGGAAATGTTGTCTAATTGAAACTTTGAGAAATTGATTTTACACATTACCATTTAGTTTTCTTAGTCTGTATGAAAAATGTATTTATTAAAAACTACAAAAAAAAAAATAAATTTTTCTTACACGAAGAAATTAAAATATACATAGTCAAAAGTAGAACAACAATTTTGTAGTGATCATAATTTCAAATTAAGGACATCATTATATTTTTTCAATACAAACATTAAATATTGCTATTGGAAAACACAAGCTTAATAAAGGATCAAAAGTAATTGGGGATTCTGTTAAGCTGATTTATATTTAGCTAATAAAAATTGTTGAATGTAAATTTATTTGGAACACATTTTCGCGATGGACAACAATTTATATGATATTTATCATTACTCCATTTAACATAGTTGTGATTAAAGTCTCCATGGATTGTATATAATTTTATACTATATACATATCCATGTTATCCATGATGAAGGTAAAATCAACTGAACAGCTGAACTAAGAAAGACTCGTAATTAGAAACCGGGGTAACAGAGGAAATATAAACAAAACGTACATATAAAATAGGTTACATTATTTACATAAATATAGATTTTCAGCATTATTTACTACGGTCAGTGCCGTAAAAACCGGGTGTGCAGAGTGTGCATAACACGCAGGCCCCAGGCCTCGTACCATATTACGGGGCCTCAAAAGGTCAAATGCTCAAAAATGTATAGTCTCAAGATTTTGATTTGCACACGGGCCTCAAGTAGTTCAGTTACGGCACTGACTATAGTAGATAATAATTCACACACTATGTCATTACTAAGGCTCGGGACTTATAGCATTTGTTTATTTTTATGATTTGACATATGTTTAAGAAATGAATGTCGTGTTATAACACGTTCAATAGCGAAATTTAAAAGTATTTTTTTTTTGCTTTTTTCGATGATTTTCTAAAGAAATGCTTGTTTCCTGTTTTTCTAATTATTTTTGCCTTTTTGAGTACCTGCTTAACTATAAACGATGATGTAGGCCACTGAACATACATAGGTTGTTTTCAACTATACGTTTACATTTTATTTTGCAGAAAATTCTTCGGAAAATCCATAAATAATAAGGCAAAATTTTCGAAAATCAAGGTTAGACTTTTTTTATAATATAAAGATTTTTTTTTTCGATTTTGTTATTAAAGTATTATAATATAGACTATAGATGTTTTTTTTTTTTATTAAAAATGTTTGTTTAAATTTAAGTATTTTAAATACTTATTTGAATGCTTATAATGGTGTTTAAAGTGCTATAAATTCCGAGCCCTGGTCTTTACAAATGGCAATGAGAACATTATTAACTCAGGTTAAATTATAAAAATACATGTAACGATCATCCCTAAATATTGAGTGATTAGACAAACCTAATTCGGGATCATAAAAACTATCACACAACCATGTTCCAGATATGCAAACAAAAATATGATTAAATAACTTACATTAACTACATTTGAAACCATCTAATTTCGTTCTAAGTCTTCTACAGTTTTGGTAAATGCCGAACGATTCCTGAATATTTTCATGAATTAATTTTGAAGAATTTAATATTGAAGTATTATTGTATTTTAGTTATGTAAAGTTATCTTAGGAAATTTGGATTTTTTTTTAATTATTTCTAAAAAATATTTTATAGTAATGATGAATAAATATCTACATACATTTTAAAATGTGGTGCAACTGTACATGAGAATAATCGAATCATTCGATTATATATTTTTCGATGATCAAAATAATCGAATGATTTTAATAATCTAAATAATGGACCAGAAATATATTTCAAAATCAAATTAATTGAATTGGTATTCGAAAAAATTACGTGTTTTACTCATTGCCCATTGGGTAGGTACTAAATTAAGAAGTCGACCGTCAGTATTGTATTATTATTTATTTCATTTTTAATCATTGGATAATTCCCGGTATCGGTAATCGCCACACTAATCGGTTTAATACGTATATTTGGATTGAAAATGCATTTCACTTCATATTGCTTATAGGTAACCATTTGATTAATTATACAACCAATTCAAGCAGTTAAATCATGAATCATTCGATTATTTGATTATTTTTATTTCGTTTACTAATGATTCGATTATTCCTATCACTAGGTGCAACTGTATTTAAATAAAAATAAAAAAGTCATGGCAGGGAGGGGATTTAATACCCTAATCTCATTTGTAACGATGTCACTGTTTTCTGAAATTCATATTAAAAATTCAATTCCTCAATTTTTATTATAGAATCAAAACATGAAAAAGTTTTAATTTGAGGGGTTATTGAGAACAAGATGAGAAATTACATATTATATAATATATAAGATATACTATTATACCATTATAATAATCTTGTGGCCTCTCTTTCTTTCTTTGTGCTTTATTTAGAAAAAAAGGGCATAAAATAAATATTATGTAACTGTAAAAGAATATTTTAAACGACTAAAATCCATAAAAATAAAAATAAAAAATATTCAATAAATTCATTACTAAAGAATGTTGAAAACAATTCAAAAATGTGTAACGAACAACAATACGACTATAGGTATATAAAGGCATCAAATGTCATCGAGACGAAGAAAAAACAGAATGTCATTGGCAGTGTTCCATTAAGAATTCTTTGTACAGTCTAACTGTCAAGAGGTCAAAATACACTATTTTAATTCGTTTAGTTGTATTTACAATTTTAGGATATTATATCAATCTTTCTTTACAAACAATGCTATGATTTCCTTATTTTTTATTCTTATGTTTATTCTAGAAATACATTTTCAGATTTGTCCTATACAAAAAGATAAAAAGATAACAAAAAAAAAAAATATAAAACAAAAAGATACAAAAAAATCTTTAAAGATCTTAAGGAAATATCTCATTCCTCGGTTAATGTGGCTTATTCAAATTTTTTTAATGAGCATTTTTCGAATTTCATTGCTGTTTTATATAGATAGATCTCTCTTTTCCTTTTCTACCGGCTATGTTTTCTATATTCTGGTGTTACATGTCTCTTTTACAAATAATCTACCCCGTTCATCTTCTTCCTTTTTGGCGGAGTGCTTGCAATTATTGAAACCTTAAAACTAATTTCAAATTTTGCTCCGAATAATTATTTAATATCTTTGACTCTACGTCATGCTTTCAAGCCTTAAACTCTAACTCATTCAACTCTCGTCTATCACCACTTGTTCTTCGCATTAGGTCACTTCTTTTCTCCTTAAATCAATCAAATTATAATATTCACTTCCTTGGTATTCCCAGTCACACTGAGATACCTTCCAATGAAGTTTCCGACAAAATAGTCAAATCCACATCTATTATTATCTGATCTTCTTTTACTCAACTTCCCCAGTCTGATTTTACCTCTTTGATAAAAATATATATTTCCGATCTATGGTCCTCCCACTGGAATAACCTACCTGCATGTTATATATATATATATATATATATATATATATATATATATATATATATATATATATATACGATATATAAAAATATTACTCCAAATATCCTTAAAAAAAACTTGGTTCAATAATTTAAATTTACATAGACCATATCTATATATATAAAAACGGAGCTAAAAATGTAAAACATTTCATCAATTGAGAACGGCTCGGCCGATTTGACTCAAATTATTTTTTAATTGTTCGTAATTGCCAGAAGGATTTTACGGAAAAAAATTGCTAAAAAAATGCTATTGTTTAATAAATCGTAGTTTAGTTTAATAATTTTTGACCAGGTCGAAAACTGCGCAATTGAAAATGAATTATTAAATGTAACTATTAAAAAACTATTAATTTTATTTTTGGTATTAAATGACGGGTACCTATTGCATAAATATTGAACAACAAGATCCCGCAACAGGTGTCAAAACAAACAAGAATGTTAGTTCAAAGGATTATTATGCATATCGGTTGATGATTAGACGCGATCAGGACAACGTTATTCTACGATGTCGTGAGCTTTGTGAACAATTCATGGTCGACATGTACGTAAAGATAGAGAGCGGACGATTTTAATACTTTTGATTCAATCAAAAAAAAGCTGCGTGCGAAAGATTCTTAAAACAATTAGATTAGATATCGGTGATGGGAAAGTTACTACAAATGAAACGGGATGCATAAAATTACCGATCAATTTCTGTACTAGCATTGATTCGCAAGTTACTCTCATTGACCAGATATTTCCCAATGTATACAGACAATACACAAATCATGAATGGCTGGCGGAAAGAACAATTTTAGCAGCAAAAAATATGCACGTTAACGAATTGAATCTCAAGATACAATATTTGTTACCGGGAGACTTGATGATTTGATGTGCCAATACAATTTAAATGCCTTCAATTTTTAATTAGATTGGCATTTGCAATGACTATCAATAAGTCTCAAGGCCAAACGATGTCTGTCTGTGGCTTAGATTTAAACAAATCATGTTTTTCACACGAACGTTATACGTAGCGTACTCTCGAACCATCCAGTTCGTTTGTATTGGCGAAAGATGGGATAGCAAAAAATATTGTACACTCTGTTGCATTAAAGAATTGATATTGTTTTTACTCTAATATTGTCATAATTTGCGATATATATAATTTTAAAGGATCAATTTTAATAAATTATTAAAAAAATAAATGTTTGATGTTTTTTCATTTTTATATTCTGTCACCGTTCACAGCGTTTCATACATCTTCCACTTACCACATATCACATCCACATACCACATCCTTACACACTTATATTAAATTTATTTTTTTCTAGCAAAATATTCTCTAGAAATAATTGATATGACAAAATAACGTTTGTTGGTTCAGCTAGTATTGTCTAATTTAATCGTTTACATATGTTCATACATAAAGTCACTCATTTAAACTCAGCCTAAATGATTCACCATTCTGCACACTTTATTTAAATTAATGTACCTGTGACCTTCCATATGTTTTATATTATTGCCCTGCTCTACAGGCTAAATTCTAAATCTTAATAAATTATCTTAAAAATCACATAATTTGTTTTAATCTTCATTCCTTACTCAATAGAAAATTTGAAACTACTATAAAAAATGTTAATTTCTTTTATTTCAGAATCTGGCTTTAAATATAAAATACCTGTAATTTATATTCCTTGTAAACAATATTTTTTAATCGTTGAGCCAACATAGTTTTATATTAAAAGCTACAAATAAAAAATAGAATAAATAAATTTTAAGTACATACTACGAATGTATTCTGCTTGTATTACAGTACATACAAGTATAACCAATAACAAATGTATCATTGTTCATAATGTATGAGGTGTGAATAAATCCATACAGTATTACTGATGTAATGATACTTATTTAGTATTATAATTATCTCAATTTGTTTTTGTTAATTAATTATAATTCCATCGACTTTTAAGTGCAATTAATATTTTATGGGTATAAAATAATTTAATAAATTCACAATTATTTTTGAAATGCATATTAATACCAACACACTTATTATAATCATAGATTAAATATATAATATATTGCATATTTAATCTACGTTATAATATACTAATATATTAGTTACATGAAATAATTTAATTTAGTTTAAGTTAATTGAACGTATTGTAAATATTTTGAATATCTTTTCTTAATATAATGAATTTCAATTATTCAACAGTTACACATATAGCTAAGAAGTTTTATATATCTACTTAAAACATGAAATAAGTATCAAAGTACTTTTATAAAAAATAATCCTGACAAAAATGTCTTACTTGAATGAGGAAACATTAGTTATGATTTAAAATTATGATTACGACATCATTATATAGTCTAGTTTATTATTAATTTTTAATCAATAATTAGTTTTTAATAGCAAATTGTTTAGTAAAAATAAAAAACTTATGTAATTAATGGAAACAATCAGTTATTTTATAGTTCAAAAGTTTACATTTACAAAAAAAATTGACAAAGCCAAATTCACCGAAAATACTCCAATGCAAAATAAGTATATTTTAAAAATAAAAAAATTCTCAAAATTAATAAAATTTGTAATTTTTCGATATTTTTCTAGTTGATTAATTAACTGACCAAATAAATTGTTTTTGGTGTTCAATATCTGTATGATACATAAAAGTATTACAGCTGTATTAGCTAAAATGTAATTATCAAAAAAAAAACACCAATGTAAAATTCTAAAATAATTATATTTCTTTTTTTTCCTCAAAAATTTAAAATAACAATTATTTAAGTGGTTAATTTTTCTATTAAGAAACGTGAGCTCTTGAAGACTACAAAAAAAATGAATTTTTATGTTTTTTTTAAACTTGTTTATTATTTTTCTATTGTTATTTTTTTTTTTAAATTTGGCTCAATGACGAATATAGTGATTGAATTGAATATATAGATATATTGTCAACAATATAGACAACAACAAGAGATCCAATATGTTTATATTTTTAACGAATGTTTTTTTAACATTTAACATTTAAATAGTGAATTTTTATGCCAATTCGATAATATATTTTAACTGTGAATTTGAGTATAAAGGACAAATAGAAATAGTCTTATTATTATCGTGCAAAAGGAATTTTTTAAAACATAAACCTTGACCAGAAACTTAAGAAAATACTTATGAAAGAAATATGCTATTTTCACCGACCCACGCATGTTGGGACATCTCACTATTAGGCAATTGAAACAATAAAATATTAGTGTACTAGCATTAAAAAAATAAAAACACGTGTACAAAACTATCTGCGAAAAGCTTAATATCTTACATGTATTTTATGAAATAAGTTATTTGCTCTTGGGTTAAAGCCATTAATACGACCTTTGAGAATGATTCATTATTTAATCAACAAATAATAAATTGTTAACAATATATAACAATACGATTTTAAGCAGCGCAACAAAAGTGCAAAAATGCAGATATTTAAGGAAAACAAAACGAGTTATTTTAGTTTTTGATTTTGACACTTATGTAAACATTTATTATTTAAGTTTTTAATTGCTTATATATAATTAGTAGTGCAGTAGTTTTTAAAAATATTATTAACTATTACAATTAGTAATAATTATAGACTTCTAGAATGTGTATATTTTTTTTGAAAGATATTCAATAATATATTTTATAATTTTTTTTTTTTTTTTGAAACATCAGTAAAATAGAAGAGTCAATCAAAAATACTGAATCAAATTCTAAATTTTATTTTGCGTATATTTGCATATTTTACAGTTTATAATTTTTAGAGCATATTTTAACAGTATGTAACTTTTAAGAGTTATAAAAGGTAATATTATATCATACATACTCATATATCTTATTATATGCACTACGTACTTATATATTTGATTGTCCGAGAATCTAATAAATTATGATTAATTATTTTTAATTCGTACCACTTTCTTCGGTCGATGTAAAACGAAACTTTTCAAAATATAAAAATTTTCTTACAAATAACTGATATAGATTTATTTTTTAAATCGTAAGAAAATGTTTAGTAGTACAATGCAATTTTCAAAGTACTAAGTTATTAAATAATTTAAATAATTTAAATTTATTTTAAACTCATTGTTCAGTTTTATATTTCAGTCCAAACAATCTAACATTGATTTTGATCAATTACTCTCAAATCAATAATAGCATAAATTTTGTATGTAAATACTATTAACATTGTGACGACTAAAAATTATATAAAACTGTTCTCTGGCATTCGAGTTTAATATTGCTCATTATAATTATTAATTTGCATGTATGTGTGATAACACTTCCTGTCCCGTTCGCTAATGACGAAAATTTTCGAGTCTGGACTTTGAAGAAACAAAGGGAGACATGTGTGCACACGCCACACTGAAAGATGTTTTCGTCATCAGCGAACGGGACTCCAGACCATACCCGACTGATATAGTGTACGAGTATATAAATATCGGTCAATTAATTACTAAATAATTACCGACCAATTACCTAAAAATAGGTCACTCTCTCTCTCTCTAATTATCCATTGTTTTCGTCACATATCGTTCGTTTTCACGTAATTTTGCGACTTTTGAACGACGTGCGACGGCACTTATTTTTGATACACCGGTTCGCCAGCATGAGAACCCCGTTCCCATCGTTGTGCAATTGGCAACATAAACGGATACACGGAAATGGTATTAGTGATATATTTTTATTTTTGTTATCAAAATTATTTTAACCGTAGTCGGTATTCTTTATCCTCATCTATTTTTATATTATTTATATTGTTTTGTATGCCGTGTAGGTCATCATAAGCGAAACTACGGGTCAGGCTAGTCAGACCATAATACTGATATAGCCTGACCTAATACTAACTAAAAATATGTATATTATATATTTTAATAACTATTTAGACGTTATAAATAATACATTTATACATTTGTACGTTTCATATAATACTATAATATAATATAGTATATAGATACAATTAGTACAAATAAGGATTATAATAGAACATAATCGGAGCATCCTAGTTGGGTCCCAAGTACTAGGGGCTAGTCGCAGGTAGGGTACTAGTTGAGTCCCGGATATTTATAAGTACTACACTAGTTGGGTTCCGGATTTTTATAGGTACTAAACTAGTTGGGTCCTGAATTATTTTAGGTATTACACTAGTCTGTTCTATGTATTCGAATAATCGGTTTTATTAATTATTGTTTAATTTAGACATTTGACGTTTATATTTATAATTATATTATAGGAAATAATAGTTAATTTTATGTAATGATACTTTTTATATTTTTCATTTGGCCTGACCCAATAAAAGTGTCTAGTTTCGCCTATGTAGGTCATATTTATTATTATTATTTCTATTTTCCGGTAGCCGCCCAGAGGAACCGATGAGAAAATTACTAATTTTTTGTATAAGTTGTTTTAAATTTGTATTATTCTTTCTGTCCTAGTTCTTTCGAGTCAGATAAATACAAAGTCAATAAAATCGCAACTCTTCATCTGACGATGAATTTTTAATTTGAAACCGCTCGTACTTTACAAATACAGTAAAAGCCGCATATTAGGAACACTTTAGGACTAAGGTGAAATGTGTCAATTACCCGATTGTTTCTAATAAGCGATTGGTTTTATTTATTTTGAAAAAAATGATTTACTATAAAAAAAAATGTATACGCTAAGTAAAATATGCGTTTATCTTTGTCTGTTGTTTTGCGTCGAGTAACTTGATGATCATGGTTTCGTAAGAATAATGTTGCTTAAAGCCTTTTCAATTCACATGGTGTAAGACTACTCTCCTGAGGACACTTAGAACTTCTAAAATGTCTTTACTTCATAGGGTTGCCTCACTTTTTTCTTTTTCATTATCAGTGACAGCATGTTAAATTGTTTGAGGATTCATAACCACATTACAGATCTCTTCTTCTGTTGGAACCTCTACAACATCGAGGTGTGAGTCCACATCGATCCAATCTTCGTATATTTCTTCCGAGAGTTCGATTGGTTTCGATTGTAACGACATAAGATTAAGTGTTGTATCACAATACATTTGTTATCGCCAAATAATCGATATTTTTCGATGACCTTGGCTCTTATTGTTTCAAATAACCGATGTGTTGTTTGAATAATCCGATTGATATACATTTTTTTAATATACGGCCAATCCGTCCCCAGAAATTTTGTTTTAATAACGCTATAAAATTTATAAAAGCATAATGCAAAAACATAATTTATCCATATTCAAAAAATAATCATCAACTTTGCATACAAACTGTGCCCAGTTGTTTAAAATTATATAGAGTAATAATCAACAATTGGTAGACTGAGTTATATTTCAATTAACTTAGAAAAATTTATCATTATAATTATACTATTTTTCGAGGTTATTAATTATTTTTTAATAATTTATCGTTGTAATATTGTAGATATAACTAAGCATTTTAATGTACTATGACAATTTATGGTTTATATATGGGCGTCACCAACTTGGTGTAGAATTTATGTGCATGAGACAAAAATAAATTGAAAAAACTCTTGAAATACAAAAAATGAAGAAGAAAAAAGTATACTGAAATAGTGGAAATACTACAAACAAAAACTCCATATAAATTAATATTTTATCTGACAAAAATAAACAAAAACTGGAATATAATACATAAATATTATTAAAATACTTAAATATAACATTTTAACCTAACACAATTTATCCTAAATCATACTTTTAGCTGCAGTTACATGTAAACTGTAAAATATAAAATTATATTATAACTGTATTATAAAATTATAATAGTTGGACATTTGCATTTTTCAATACAATCGCATTAATGAACTAATCATAAAATACATTTAC
Source organism: Sipha flava (assembly GCF_003268045.1). Lineage (NCBI taxonomy): Eukaryota > Metazoa > Arthropoda > Insecta > Hemiptera > Aphididae > Sipha > Sipha flava. The sequence goes on along the minus strand of NW_020272783.1, from coordinate 5,793,207 downwards.
ATATATATATATATATATTTATTTCATTTCGAATCTCGAAACCTATGTGAAAAAAATGAAGTTGTTTAATAATCAGATGTTTGATTATTATTTTCAAATTTCCAATGTGGATTTTGGTGGATTTGAATTTTGGCTTTTATTCGAGTTATGGATTTTAATAACATACTTATTTAAATATTTTCGTTTAATTTTATAATATTCCTTTAGCTCTAAAAGTAAACATTATTTTTCAACAAGACAGCTCTCCAGCACACAATGCTTATTTAGTTCGTAACTATTTAAATGTGCAGTTTCAAAGTCGATGGCTAGGGACTTATGAACTCTTTAAGTGACCATCACGATCACGTATCTAAATCAAATAAATTTTTTTTAATGTTTTTTATATTTTTTTAAACACTTGTATATGCTGATCCTCCTAAAAAAATCTTCAAAATGTAGATAAAATAACAACAGCATGCAATCAACTAACTGATTAATATATAATAAAATAGATAATTGATGATAAATATAGGTGAAAATGTGAAAACCCTAAACAATCTTAAAATAATTATTTTCAGAGTTACAATTAAAAAAAATCGCGCGACTTTTAGTATATTTTTGTTAAACTGCTGTAACTTGGTTAATTTTAGACTCAGAAAATTATGTAACTACCAAAATGCGTTAAAAAATTAGGCGAAAATAATTAATGATTAAAATAGATGATTGCCATTTAAGAAAAAAAATTGTACAACACTTTATAAAAAATTTTTAAGAAATTCAAAATTCATAAAAATTTGTATTTTTATTTAATAACAATCAACTAAAAAACATAATAAAAAATTTAAGGATCTATGCAAGGATGTTAATGGTTTAAAATTATCTTTTACACACTGTATATATTATAGAGCTGCGTGTCGTGAACTTGATTTCATAGGATATAGATAAATTAAGTTCCAAAATAATTTATTGATTTTCAAAAGCGGTTGAGCCCCATGTATAATAATTAAAACGACAAATTAAATTACAAGTAGGTGTAATATTATTTATGTGACACATTATCGAAAACAAAGATAATAAATACTGAAGTTCAAGAACAACAATATTACTAGCCTCGATTTAATTATAATTGATTTATTTATCCGTTTTATATTTTATTTATATATGTACAGGTATATTGAATTATTTATATGATTCAGTGGCGTATAGAGAAAATATTTTCAGGAGGGGCTACTATGGACAGAGTTAAATTACCACTGCTATCTGTATCTTTATACAAGACACAGTAAGTACTACTAATCTACATTTAATTTACAGAATGTCTCAAAACGATTTGACGTTGGACGCAAATTCTAAATAAGCATAAAGCACCATTAAAATATAACATACGTTTAAAATAATTTTTAAGTTTTTTAAAACATTTCAGGAGGGGCTGTAGCCCACTAGCTCCCCCCTATATACGCCACTGATATGATTTAAAAAATATATCCATATGATTAAAATTGTTATCAAATGATTAAATTGCACATTTCTCTATAAATTCACTGAAAAAAAAATAACATTGGTCAATTTAATTCCAATTTTGTATAATTGTATAGATATGTTACTCAGTTCACCTACAAATGATAAAATTAGACTCAATTTACCGTTCGTGTTTTGACAAGGCTCGAAAATCTTTGTCCTCCCCATGTCAGAGAACCTATATGTGCCATCTGTTATTATTGATTTATACCGACCACCATCACTGATGGACCATAGGCCGTAGATTTCTATACATCGCGCTCCGCCGCTGGACGCGGTCCAAAACCGTACAAGGTTTTTTTTTTTAATTCAGCACGTGCTTCAGACACGTCAACCGCGACGTTGTAATGACCGGCCTTCGCACCACGACATTCCAACCCATAAAGCGTCCGGAACGCTGTTTCGTTGTTCACGCTCGTATTGATGCTACGGCGTCCCGCGAACGCCAATATCGGTACGACCTGTGGATCATGCTTGTCCTTAAAAACCGATCACCCATCCTTTGAATCTCTTTGCAATTGTCTGTCCTTAAACCAACTGTACGTGCTTGACCATTTGATAAGTTGGTTATATACAGGGACGTATCCAGGGGGGCATTCAGAAGATCAGCTGACCAACAGTTAATATTTATTGACAAAATTGACCTCTTCAAGATTTGTTATATTTTTTAAGTGTGCTGACTATAGGTTGAATATTAATACTAAATTAGTGTAATTGTTTCAGTTGGCACCCTCTAAATGATGTCACTGATTTAATTTTATAGTACAGTAAACCATTTCTATGCCCTCATATTTTTCGACAGTTTGAGTATATAAATCTGAAGCCACAAAGTAGATCTTTTAAGACATGACTTAATTAACTTCATCAATTCTAGTTCTTTTTGGTACTACTGGTAGAGTCCGCCTAAATTCTCCAGCCCGCTAAACCGTTACACCACCCTTTAACCTTTTACTTCCTCTTATATCCTTTAGATATCAATTTAAAGCCTCAACACCACCCTTATGTTCCATTGTAATTTCGTCCCACACTATTATTTTTGTATTTTTTAAAACTTCCGCAAAATTACTTTGTCTTAATATATTACAAACGGCAGTGACCGAAGTTGTTAGATTGAGTGGTAGTTCAAAAAATAAAGTTTATTAACAATGTTTATTTGTTTTATAGAGTATGAATACTTAATTTTAAAAAAATCAGAACATAAAAAGTTTTAAATTGTTATCCCCTTTAACCTTTTTAACCACTTAAACGTGCGTCCACATTAGAGCAAATTTGTGTATGTGTTGTATTTTAATCTCGACGTACACTTGTTCGTCGAAAATTAGGTAGATTTTTTAACTGTAATTGTGCATTGTGCGTTGTATTTTGACACTCAGACGTTGCGGCGCAAAATTACGAAACAATTTGTTGTAGTAACATTCTGTAGGTACCTACTTATTGATAACTGTGAAGTGTGTACCCGCAGTTTAAGTATATTTTTTAGTTTATTTTTAAAAAGCTCAGTAGTTATGAATGAGATTGAATTCCAAAAAAAAAAAAGCCGTAACATTTATAATTATTCACTAGTTGTTAACACAAAAAAATAATATAATACATTGATTTATTTAAAAAATATTATGTATAAATAATTAATAATATAAATTGACTATCATTATAATAATATGTTATCATTATAACAGGAACATTAGCTGTAAGTAATGAATTTTAAATTATTTTTAAGTTTTTATCAATGAAAAATTAGTTTTGCCCTCTCCCCCCATGGCCTTAACTCAAATACGCCCTTGGTGAGTTTATTGTTTTATTTATACAGATTAACAGGATGTCACCCGCATGTGTTGTCTCCGTCTGACATACGTACAACATAGCAAATTTTCGTTCAGCGATTTAAATGTAGTAAAAGGAAGCTTTAATATTAGAGTAAACTGACCTATAATCAAACTTCAAGGGAAGAATATTATTTATGTTTTGTTGGTTGGCTTTTTCCGATATTTTAATTTTTAAGCGTATTATGGGTGTGAAATGTAACATTTAAAAAAACATCATAACTCGCTAAAAAATTGAAATATCGAAAAAAACCGACCAACAGAACACAGATAATATTCTTCCCTTGAAATTGGATTATAGGGCAGTTTACTCTAATATTGAAGCTAACTTCACTATATTTGAATCACTGAACGCAAATTTATTATATTGTACATATGTCAGACGGAGACAACACATGCGGGTGTGACATCCTATAAATATTATTATTTTAATATTTTGATAGTAATATTATAATAATATTAATAATAATTTTAATATTTTGATTGTAAAATCTAAAAATAAAACTTAAGATAATTATTTATCTTATATAATATTTATATCTTATATAGTATTTAGATAATTTGACACAGATAACCAATAAATTTATCTAAATAAAATAATATGTAACCACTCATATTTTATCTAGATAAGATAATTAAATGAATAATATTATCTATATAATTCCCAACACTACCTATCACTACAGTAACAATAATTGCGATAAACGTCAAGTGCTATCAAAAATAAATTGAAACCACTACAACACAAATACTTTTTAAAACTAAAATATCTAAAAATTTTACAAGAACTGTCCAAATTGTCTACTTTTTTTTGCGAAATTTAAGTGTTATAACCAATTTTTTTTTTTTTAATTTACATGTATATAGATATGTTTAGAGCATTCCAGATGATTTTAAGACTAATAAGTGACTGAAGCTTATATCTATGAGTCTTATAAATAGTGTCTACTGTAAGTATATGATATGTATGTGTACTATTTCTATGTTTCACTCGGAATCGGTTTTCAAAATTTCATTAAACTCTCAGATCCAAAATTTTTATTCCACCGTAACAGCAATAATATATATATATACATTTATTATATTATAGATGTCTCACCCCTGATGATTTGCTTTCATGTTCAATCATAAATAAGGTTTTTTTTTATGAATTACGAACATAGCATAGTATAAGCATACAAAACTAAGCTAACCAACACAATTAAAAACGTTATAGAATACACACAACAAATGTTATAACAGATCAAAACTCAAATAATTTTAAGTAGAACGTTTATATTACTGTTGTTTATTTAATATAGAGCAAAAAATTCTTTAAAACTATATAAATACAATGTAAATATTGAATTAATAAAAAGTACTTTTTCATATTTTTATAAATCAAAAAGAAAAATTAAAATGGAATAAAAGCAGTCTGCATGAGACTTGGAGAGTTGCCAGTTATGTATCACCACTAAAAAACTAAAATGTGTAGGTGGTAGTTGGTAGGTCACCCATGTCAAAGGAATGCCCAATCGACAATATATTTCTAGATCGGTGTTATAATCCAATCAGATAAATGTTAAAATGAATGGTTGCATACTTGTATACAGTGCAAAATATATGATGCGTATTAACTTTTACATTATTGAATTGAATTTGATCAAATCATGATTAAAAATTAATAATGGCAATACAAGTTTTATTATAGTGGTAATAAATAATCAATAATAAAAAATAAAATTAATAAATGTTTAATACACGTAAATTAATATATAATTCTAAAAATTAAACAGTTTATAAGGCATATTATGATACAAATAAATACGTAACTGATGTTAATAAAGGTTATAAAATAATAAAATAGCAGCTGTGCACCAAAAATTTAAAAATATGAACATTGTGTAATGTTTTTATAATTGTTTTAGATTATAAAAATTGAGGTTGAAAATTAATCAAAGTTCCACGAGGTTATTGTAAGATGCATCTGAATATTAATCTAGAATTTATAACAATAACTATATTTGAATAATGACGATTAGCATTAAATGCATATTCTATATTCAATAAGCATTAGTTTCGAAAAAACACTATTATCAAAAGAATAATGTAAGAACACAATTTTTTATTAAAAATGTTTTATATATAATTTTAATTATTATACTGTTTATAACCACATAATAATATAAATATCTATAGTTTTTACTATTATATATAAGCTTGAGAATGATTTATAACTGTTGAAATAATGAAATACAAATACATAAACATTATTAAGATTCTAACAGTAGTATAAATATTATTAGTCATCATTAGCTAAAAATAAATCAATGGTAAAATATTTTAAGTTTTTACTACTATAAATAAACGATACAATACACATAGTTTGTACAAAATATAGTACATTAATAATTTTTCCAACTTATTTTATCGTGGGATGATAATTAAAGCTATAAAGTACAAGCGTAAAATATCCAGCTTAAATTTTTTGTAAATGCTAGAGAATTATAACCATTATATTGTATGAAAATAATTATAAAAAAATAAAATATTTATTAATATATATATAATAATATACTCTTATGTTTTTGGTACCAACACAAAAATTCTAAAAAGTATTGCGCAGTGTGCAAATGTAATTGCTAAGTGTACATTAAAATAAAGCATTATGCACTTTAGTCGTTGTTCAAGTACTTCAAGATGCGCATTAAAAATACCTACACGTTAAAACTTTTTATAAACATCCAGTAACATAACTATTAATATTAATATAATATAACAAGTATAACATAAATATTTTACATTTACCTATTAGATAAAATCACGAAATAGCATAAAACATAAAATTCAGAATATATTAAATATTGCATTTTATTTCAGTATTATCAATTAAAAAATAATAATAATGAAGATTTAAAAGTTAAATTTATTAATAAAACTTTACGTTGTATAACACATTTTTTTTACCAAACCACTTAAGTAACAACTTACTTAATCTGTCAACTCTTCGGTAAATTATACTCAATTAAAACCAATGAAAATTTTTAAATGGTTTTTATGTTCTTTGTGTTAAAGGCGTTTAAACTAAAAGACAAATAGTTATTTTAAACAATATATATGACTATAAATTATAAAAGGGTGCTTTTAATTCGGGTGAAATAAAGGGATGGGAGAATGATTTTACTGTAATGGTCTTCTAAACTTGAAACTTCTCGAAATAACAATAACTATTAAGTAACCAACTTTTAGAAAAAAATTATTCTAAAATATAAAAAAATCAAATATTAATGAAAATTTCAAATGTCTATAAACATCATAAACTTAATTTAAATATTTCGAAACGATATAATATCTTTATTAATAAATAAAAAATTGATACTGGTATTCAGTAAATCTTTTAAGTTAATACTGTTATTTCCAATAACAACTAAAAAACTAATATCGTTAAATTAAAATTCTTTAAAATCCAATTTCGTTAAAATTACATTTTTTAATGCTTAAATTACTTTTTTGTGACTTTCCGCTAAATTTTTTTATGTTATAAATAAAGTCTGATGAAAAATATTGTATCCGATTAATTAATTTTTTTTTTATTCTTAAGAATAAAAATTAAAATTTTTATACATTTTCAACTATAACATTTTGTAGATTTTCGTCGTATAGTCAAAATTTAATAATCAAATGCTCAAAATATTTTTTTAGGATTAATGGAATTGCACAACATTTTATTTTCTTTAACAGTATTATATACGTATGAAAAATGTTGTATTAAATTTTCAAAATTACTTGTCAAACAAAATTTATTTTATCTAAATTTTCGATGTTATAAACATTCATTGAAAATTTCAAATCTCAGCGATTATTTTTTGTGTTACAATGAAAGAAATTCGACTTTGTTAAAAATCCATACACCGTAAATATTTTCGGTTTTTATAACTTGTTGTCAATATTTCACAATTATTAAGAAAAATGTTGAAAAATTCATAAAATGGTCTTCTCAAAGTACTATTTAAGCCAGTAGTCTCAAAAACGCAGCCCGCGAGCCTTTTCGATGTGACCCGCAATGAATATTTCTTTAACAATTTTTTTTAATTTTTTTTTTTAAATTAGGTGGGAAACCAAAGATACGTCAGACAGCTTCATTGGAGCTGATATACCGGCCAAGTTGGTAGAGCGTTATTTCATCGTTGTTATTCAATGGAGGAGCATTAGTAGTGGTATTTTCAATTCCAAACACAGCAATACGCTGTCTTTATTCATATACTTGCAAATCTATTTGATGCTATTCACAGGCCTAAACATTAATATAAGCATTGAATGTTTTGCTCAACAAAGGCGAATATAGTACCACCCAACTAACGATTGTCAATTACAATGTCTGCATTAATTGCAATTAATTATACTAATATTTTTATTTTTTTTTTTTTTGGTCCTATCATTGTTGTTCATTGCATTCAGCTCGTGCTTCTGCTGTGATTGAATTTCACACAATCGCGTCATACTTACACGAACATTCGTATTACCGGATTGGATTTAATCGTCTGTTCTTTGCTCTCTTCTATTTCTCATGTTTGTAGCTGCATTTGTTCAAGAGCCCAAGTTGGCTCTTTGCGACTGCTGGCGTTGTGCAAACAGAACAATTAATTTTTTTAACTTTATTTATATACAAACAATATTATTACTTACTACAATAAGAATATATGATATATGAATGGTTCCGCCAAATAATAGTCTATGTCTGATTTCTCAACTTTTCAGGAGCACCAAAAAACAATGTTTAACTTAATATAATTAATTACAATGTCTTTTGGAGTGACATGGGCCCTTATTCCACTGTAAAATTTGAAAATAAAAACCTGTTGCACATGTAGGTATATTATGTTTGTTTATTGAATAAAAAAAGACATAATTGAGATATTATATGATATAACATATTTTGGTTATAATATAATTAAATGATTAGGTACGAATGATAAAAAAATGACGCCGCGTCTATATGACATAGGCCCTTTTACTACTGAAAATTCTGTCATTTTTGTATATATAGACGATTCTCGTGGCTTTTAGTGGTTTCTTTTAGTATTAAAATCTATAGAAACGCATTCTACATATGATATAGGACATTATTCCATAATAAATTTTTTTTGACAAAATCCGACATAAGACCTTATTCGGCGGAACCATTCATTTAAAATTTGCAGTTGTCATGGATATTAAGCTAATGACCGCCTATATTATAGGTGTACAATTTATACGTTTGGGGTGGGCCACCCTTAACATATAGGGGTTTAAAAAATTGTTTATTAGCTATTTTAAGATCCACCAAATATACACAAAAAATGTCATGAAAATCGGTCAAGCCGTTTCGGAGGAGTTCAAAAACACTGAGATAGGATAATTTTATATATAAGATAATATAATACATATTAATAGTAATATTCATATTTTTCAGTGAATATTTGAGGATAAAATAATAAGTTAAAACATGCTATTTAATATTAAATACTTTTTGTTGATGATTATCTACATGCATTTATAAATTACAATTAATCTAGATAAATCCTTATTGCGATGTAAATGGTAGATGTAAAATCATTTTTCCTTACTGTTACACTCTGTAATTATTATATCCCGTAAGTTTATTTTTCCAAGTGGATTATATATTTACACAGCATATTAAAATTTGCAATAAAGTATATAAGGTTTAAAATTTAAATAATTTATATTGAAGTAATAGTAATACTAACAAAAAATTAAAAACTGAAAACATATCCACCGAGTAAGGAATAACATTTTAGAAAAAACTACGTATGTAAAGTATGGTATTTACGAGTATAACCTAATTATAATAAAATATCCTGCAAATGTCATCAGATATCAGCTTAACTATAATAACCTAATATTTAAATTTTTATTTTTTCCAAGAAGCAGACGTTCAATAACTACATCTCCATAATTATTAACAAACTTGGCAAATAAAATTATCGTAGAAGATATTTTCACGGAACACCACAATGGCCTGGATTTGAATTATAAGCTATAATTATACAGTATGCGTAAACACAAATTTATATTATATTTTTCAAATACTTACTCATTAGCAAAATTATTTTGATAGGTACATAATATATACGCTGAGTATAAAGTCTAGAATTAGACTTTATTTATACCCAATGATAGATCTTATACATTTAATTTTAATTTTTATATTCTATATACTACTTGTACAACAAAAAATGTAAATTATGATCATAACAAATGGTGAGTTATATGAAAATGTAAGTTGTTGTCGACTGATTAATATGAACATTTGCCCATTTTTTTTTTTCTCAAATCACATTAATAAATTATTTGCCAAGAAATTCGCAGAATAAAGGCGCCACATGAGCAGTAGATATTATCCTGGTCTTGATTAATCAGAGTTGACTGTGATAAATAAACATTAAAGTTAGTTATGATGTGTACACGAGCAAAATATTTTTTAATATCAAAGTTCAAATAAAGCAACAAAACAGCATTTTTAACATGTATAAAGGGTACCGAACCAATATGTCTATCACACACTCTAAAGTTAATAGTTTTTGAAAAACATAATTAGTAAACAATTATTTTTTAGTATAACATGGAGATGAAATGTTATTTTTTATATATATATATATATATATGGGATTTAATACAAAATCCATTAAGAATAAAACGTGGGATATATCTGCCACGATTATATATCCAACACTTAACATTATTAATGCAACAATAACAAATTTGTCAAAATCAGACCCTATAAATTAGTGCTAAAGCTTTTTCGTATTTATATTTAACAGTTGGCCAAAATAATTTATTTTTATTTTTAGGCAATCTTTGGTATACTAGATACACACAAAGATAAGATTTAGCTATAATATTCAGACTATAATATAATGAAAATAAATGACTTGACCAATAATTTTATTGGACATATATTATTTACGTATAGTGTCTGTTTATGCAAAGTATTACAAAAATTCGACATGTAACTCAGCCTCCATAAATCAACACTATCATCATTATCACCAACAATAAATATTAATACAGTGAAACACGTTTTTACTGCTTAAATTAATTTGAAGCTATATCTTGAACTTTTTATTGAAAAACATTCTTATTCATTGACCAATAATGGTTATATAAATACCATAATATAGTAGGTCAGTTACAAATGTATAACAAAATAACGACTTTTAGATTTTAGTATAGTATTATTATTACAGAAAATATTTTTACGAAAAACATTCATAGATATAAATGCATGTAGTAAATATTGATATTTTATTAAACATTGTTTACCATTGTCATTAAATTATATTTATTTTCAATATAAATAAAATATAAGTCAGTAGTCCAATAAAATAAACTTTAATGAATTAATAAAATGTTTTTAACTCAACAAATTTAAAACTGTGTTAGTTTGGGTAATTAACAATCAATAGTATTATTTATTTAAAGTAAATAACTCATTTAAATGTGTATCATGTGTAATATTGAACACAGGGCTAAAAATAATATTCTCAAATGACTTACGTGACAATTATCATAATATCAACCAATATTAACTAGAAATATTTAAGATTGATAATTTTAATTTTTTTTAATTTTGATACATTTAAATAAACTGACATGAATAATATGAAGCTTGAGATACATACACATTATTTATATACTGCAAAGAGTTTTAGGGATATTTGAAGGAAGCACTCATTACCTCTTCAAGTTTTAAATAAATTTCCGTCTTATTTTTTTTATTTGTGAGTGTGAAATATAACAATAGTCTTTAGATACTTTTAGAAAAATGTTTTAATCATTTATTTTATTTCATTTTACACATGTATTAACGCTTCACAACTTTTGTTTCTAAATAGAAACACCTATTATCCATTATGATTTGACGAACTCTCAAAGTCCAAATCTTTTTGAATAATTATGGTTGAATTTAAAATTTAATTATAGATTTTTCCATTCTTTTCTATTAATTTAATTGCAACAAAATTAAAGTAGTTATAACTTAGCAATTTTCTAACTTCAACATTAGTGGTTTAAATTTTAAACATCAATTTTCTGAAAACACTACATAAAAAATAATTTGTAATCAAAAATTCCACAAAAAAATGGTTTTATTTGAAAACTAACCTCGCTCATACACCATTCAAAAACTGTTAAAATTAAAAAAAAACTGAATATTTTAACGCTCTCATGCACATTGAATGAAAATTTACTTATGATTTAAATAGTGTTATTGAGATGTTTCATTTACCTCGAACACGCTGTATACATGCATTGAAATTATTAAAAGTAGGCTTAATAATGGATTTGAAGATATTCATTTGAAGGATGGTTATTTTTAAATAGCCTTTATAGCGAGATGTTATAATTTTTTTTACAAACATCAAATTAATAATAAAATAAAATCACTTTTTCGGCAAAACATATTCCATGTGATATGCAAATTAAGAACGGTTTTTTAGGAATATGTAAAACACACATGTTACATGCTTTAAGTTAATGAATATAATGTGATTTAAAATCTATCATGCAAAAAGTACGCGAGAGATTGACGATTGCTGCAAGTCGCATTCGGTGTAGGTAATATTAATTGATCAAGATGAGAAAATCAATGCACATAAAAAAAAATGTTATTTTGAGAGTATAGCGATGGACACTTGTTACTGATAAAGAGATATTAGCGAATTTTAAGATACTAGGTGTCCAGAATATTCAAATGAAAGGTTCCAAGTATACATTTTGAACAAAAAAAATCCAATTTTCTATCCTAGTCTATTCTCATTCAAGTTTCTTTTACAGAAATATTTTATGGTTTTTTTAAACTAATATAACTTTTCATCGATTAATTGTATTACTATTTAAAAAAAATAATAATAATTATAGGACTTGATACAAAAATCGAAGTATGGAAACATCGACTGAATGAATTTTCGGTCCTTCGCCCATTCACACACATACATTAGTGTATCCAATTGGTATAATTTTAACATTAATTTTCTTTCCAGATTAATTTTAAGTACTATCTACATACATAAGTATTATGCTGTACATGCGTAGGCTTTCAATTCGTCTCAGTTTAACTGGGACAGTCCCCGTTTTAAAGGTATATCCCGGTATCCCAGCTAGTCATTCAGTTGTCTAATCTCGTATTATATTAATAAAACAGAATAATATTCTACATTATATTATTACATTATAATTATCTAATCGGTATGGTTACATACAATAATAATGTATTTTTGTATTAGTTAATAAATATTTAAATTATTAAATTATTAAATTACCATATACATATTTTTGTTTCCATGTAAACGTTACGTCAAAAAAAAAAAAAAAGGGGGTCTTTCAATGTGACGTCACGGTTTAGGGATTTCAAAATCTGACAACCCAAGAAAACATGTAGTTGTAATAAATTGTGTTTTCGTTTTAAAATAGGTAATAATGTGTGATTAAAATATGGGTGATTGTATTTTCACAGTACATGTTACACGTGTTACATAAGTATTGTGAGTCTTAACATAAAAATTTCAGAGGAAGGGGGAAAATAAAGTCCACCCCCGACCACTTCGTCTGTACACGGTCTTGAGCGGAGATTCTAAGACGATTTCCGGTTAGAAGGCAGCATTCCAGCAGTCGGGTTGGACGCACCTGGGATGATCGCCGCCGCGGCTGGTGGACATATGGCGCCTACCGGGGGTCAACTATGGTAAACAAGAACATGTCATGCGGAAAATATGCAAACGATTCGGGGTCCGTAGGTCGGGCGAGGCCGCGCGGCGGGGCGCGAGAATGCGGTGCTCTATTTTCGTCGACGCATTCCTCGAGGCCTCGCTACGACGGCCGCCACACGGAACGCGCCAAAAATACAGAATACCTATACACCGCGTGCACCGTAATCCGCGTATGGCCAGTTGACCGTCGCCGCCGCTACGCAATTATAAAAAGCACTACGCCCCCGAGTCCCCTTAGCGCGCACACGCCCAATTCATTCACACGTGTTCCCCCCCCCCCCCCCCACGGCATCACGACTACGCGCTGTTTTCGGAAATCTCACGGCTAACTGGACAAAACGAACCAGCAACTCCGTGCAGTGCACTGTGTCTCGTCCGACACCGATTTTTCACGATACAATGATATATACGCGATGCCTATAGCATATGAGCGAGACATGCACATCAACATACATATGACAGATACGACTTCGTATTATTATAAGATGTATTCAATAACAATAACCGAAGATGAAAGATGAGTAACGATTATTGTCGATGGTCATGAGGTTCGATCGGTCGAATCACTGAAAAACTGAATCTAGGATTTCTAAGTTATAAGCAGTAGGCTTTTCGGCAAATTTTCTGGAAAACTTTAAAAAAATCTTACCTGTTATAGAATATGTTATGTACACGTATACATTTCTTCTGAAAATACTGCTAACTGTGTGCACGTTTTGGCATTTTCTGAGTCTGCAGTAAACATACATATAAAAACACTGAAATAGTAATACATGCAACAAATTTTCATATTCTATAGATTGTCAAGCACTGAACAGTAGTTTCAACTATGTTGGTCACAGTCTTACAGTGTCTGTTTTTAAAATTCGAGTATGTGAAATCGACGTACGTAAAATGCACATCTCACACAACGTGAGTTCCTATTTGTTAAACCAAACGGATGACATAGGTATTTCGACCTAGAAAGTATGGAGTTTTAATGTACTCAGGATGATACGACTGTTTAACCGTGCGTGTACAATGTTTATCATCAGGTGTATAGCTCGGAGTCGAATAACGAAACAATATTAGTTACAATCACACAAAAACGTTTCTCTGACCCAAACACAAGACCTTTTTCATCGACCGTTACGGACAACGCTGAACTGCAAGATCAGACCAGATCATAGGGAATGCCAATCACCCTTTGTACAAATTATAGAGGTTTTCCAAGTCACACATCCTTTTCCGATCCGAGAAAACTTAATCATTGAGTTGTAATCCTAACCGAAATCGAAAGAAGGCTTGAAAGATGTAACAGCGTCAAGACTATCAATCGGCTGAGTAGGGCGGATTTACCGCGTACGCATGTATTCTACATCATGTTTGGGTTTTTTTTCTCCGTTTTATTTCAAAATTCTGGATTTCGTACCAATTATTACGCGTTATAAATAAATTGTGGTCATATACCTATCGGTTAACAAACCGTATTGAACTTAAGAAAGAAAACAAAATGGAAATATGTTTACGCCGCGTGGGCTGATAGCCAGGTCAGGTCAGTAGTGTGGTGTTAGGCCATATTTAAATAATAATAACGGTAGCAAAAACACCACCAACAACAACAACAACAAACGTACGGCGGCGGTGTCAACGAGAATCTTTCGCAGGGAGCCGATCCGCGGGGGTGCGCGTCGGTCGACCGGCGGCCGAGTAACGCCGGATAAAAGCTCGCGTCTATCCGCATTCTCCGAACACAACCGACAACGAACAGCATGGCCGGCGCTATGGTACTGGGCAGGTGTTCACCGCCGTCGTCCGCGGAACCGCAGCACGACGCGAAGCGCAGAGTTCCCGCGGACCGCGCCGGCACCATAGCGGTTCTCGACAAGTCAGACCTGTGAGTATCCGCTCCGCACACCTCGTTACTGTTCGCACCCGGAACTACTAGTATTTCGTCGAGATATAAAAAAAAAAAGAATAAAATCCGTTTCAAAAGCGTCGTTCGATTTAATTTTGTTTTTTTTTTTTTTTTGTTCTCTTTTGGTTTATTGGTCTATTCTGTTATTGATTTATTTTTTTCCTATTCTCCCGTCAGATTCAGGGTGTCGCACATCTGTCCAGGTCTGGCGCTGTGCAGCGCTCTATCCATCTATACGGACAAGGAGACCGTAGCGGTACTCAGGCCCACGTGTCTGGTCAATTGCGCGGACGAGCTTCCGGACACGCCGCTGCCGGACACGGTGCGTAGGTACCACAAGGTACCAGTGACGGATACCCCGGTCACCGATCTTAGGCCTCACATGGACACCGTCGCCGATCTCATACACCAGGTGAATGCGAATATTTTTATTTTTATTATTATTTTTTTGTTATTTTCGTAAAACGATGTTGAGCGGGAAACGTACGTTCCGTTGTTGAACAAATTTGTTGAAAATACAACGCTGTTGTTAAACCATCATTCGAGTTCAATCAATTAAACATTTTTACAATCGACATGATTAAGTAGATACTTATACGTAATTATATCGTTATTGTTTCGATGTTGAAAAGCAAAAATTCCAGTTATAGTATATGTATTAATACCTGTAATAAGTGTATTGATGTATGCTTATTGTTAATTCTGAAAATTTTCTGTAAATTGATCATCGAGTTTCGATCAATTTCCCATCCATTTACCAAATTAAGGGGGGGGGGGCAATGTCCCTCTTCTCTCTAGATTTCCGATTCTGTCTATATGTTTGATATAAAAATCAAATAAAATTTTTAACTTAAGTATGAGATACAGTATAACACATTATGATTTCGCTATAAGAGGAACTATGTAAGTTTTATATGGAAATACTTAAACTATCACGAACTTAAAAAAAAAATTAATTAACTGATTACAAATATTAAATGTTTTCCAACCACTAAAACAGGTGCGTATCGATTAATAAAATATTATAAGATCAAAATATACATATAAATGAAAATATGCCCATGTACATGTGCTCGTATTGAATATAGGCCAGGGAACACATAGGATTAATCGTTTGGCGTCCATCCCGGTATGCAATTCCTTTGGGCCGTTAGCCCGTCACACATGCATGAAAGAAAACGCACTGAAAACCGGAAAATAAGCTGTTGTCAGTCACAAACAAAAATGGCTGTCAACGGTGTTTTGAAAGGTTTCTGCCAGAAATTTAAAAAAAAATGAAAATCAAGAGGCAGATATTTATAGGATAACTACTAGTGAAAAACAAACATTGGGTATATTTTTAAAATTATAGAGAATACGACAGGTAATATTTATATGTTGATTCTATTTATAAATAAACAATAGGTATATAACTAATGCTCTCGTAAACAGAAGCGTTCATTTACGTTTATGGTGTAATTCAAGAAAACTAGAAAATCAAAAATATAAATAAATACTCAAGTTGTAGTACATAATAATATTTACTACGTAAAACACTTATCTTAAAATTTAAATTAATATGCATACTGAGTACTTAATCAAATAATTAAAAAATGTAATATTTTAACTATAGGTTTTAATTAAATAAGAGTTCTAAAAATGGGTTGATAAACATTGCGTATCTTACCTTAGTATTCTAACCGGTAATCAGTTTCTAAAATAAACTTACCAAAAAAATTAATTTATATATTTAATTAAATTTTATCAAATTTATAAATCGCATAATTGATTAAAATTATTAACAAAATGTGTTAATTTTTGTTCACAGGAATATGTTTCTGGAGGTACAACTATAATTCATTGCGCAGCTGGAGTAAGTAGATCAGCTGCATTTTGCATTGCGTATCTTATCAAATATTGTGGTATGACCATGAATAATGCATACCGTCACGTAGCCAAATGCAGACCATGTATAAATCCTAATCATGGATTCATCAATCAGTTATTAGAATTCGAAGGAAAATATAGAGAAGAATAGAAGTGAAAACAACACTAACAATAAACATTAATCATTCCAAGTATTAAAATGTATGTATAAAATTTTTCTAATTCCTGTATAAAATTATAATTTTTGTTTAAAATGTATAAATTTATTTATTTTATTTTTATCGATGTACTTACACTTGTGTCCCTTTAAGTTTTATTGCATTAAAAATGAATATAACATTGAAATATATTGAAGTACGAGTTGTTGTGTATAATATACTTTTAACTGCCAACATATATATACATTCGTTATAATGTCCTCTATTAGATGAACAAAAACAAAACTTTTTTCAACAACTATTTATGTAGATAACATGTATGCTTCAAATTGTAAAAATAGAAAACTTTTTTATAATGTGTTACAATTAGTAAATTTTAACAATTTCAATATTGTTTTGATATCGAATAAAATATTGAAAAGGTTTGTATTAATAAAAAAAAATGGGTAAGATACGGATTTCGAATATAATTCTTTGTTTTTGTTAGTTGTTTTGTTTATATAAATTAAAAATAAAAAAAAAAGTAAAAAGTAAAAATAAAAACCATTCAGATTAAAAATTGACATAAAATTGATACAACGTATACAAATGTTTCTATTAAATCCTAAATAAAATATTAGTAAAAATCAACTACGACATATTAAAATACTTTAAAACCTTAGATAAAAAATTTAACTGGCCAATTTTCCAATAAAATATCTTAGAGTTAACTTGCACTGGTACTACATAATCACATTATAAAATACAAATTTATTAGTTTAAGTTCTAGACTCAGGTGCTTCTGTAACACGTAGTCAATAATATGACATTTTTTTTATTTCTTTTTTTGTCTTTTTAGCCCAATAATGTTGGTAAAAGTATTAAAATTAAAAAAATTATTTCGAAATAAATTATCCGTGAGTAACACGCAAATATAATTCTAATACCGTATGATCGCTTTATTAACTATAGTTGTATAAATAAGACGAGATAATCATGAACAAAATTAGCACACTTTAAAATATGTGGGCTTAAATATATCGTGTTAAAATGATAATGTTACTATTGTCTAGCTCAGGGATGGCCAACCCGTGGCCCACCTTGAAAAGTTTGCGACCCGCGAGATTTATCAAACATTTACGAAAAAAATGTATTTTTGTCCCAATAAAATATTCTGGAATGCCCGTACAACATGGAATACGTACTATTAACAATGTAATCGCAACAAACTGTTTGATTCATTAACAAAATCTTTGTTCTCAAGTATTGTCGATGAACCATGTTATGCAAGTAGTCATAAAAACAGTGAATGTAATTCAATCACATGCGCTTCCGCACCGATAATTTGAAGAGTTCTTGAAAGTATTGGATTCAGAATTCAGTAATAAAAACAATAATTTATTCTGTTTATTTAAAATGATTAATACACCAAAACTTATATTGTAATAATAATTAATTCTGTACTAATACTAATAAATAAAAATACTAATACTAATTAACGAATACTCCACATTTATTTTTATTGGAACAAAATACTAATATAATTTTATATGTGACCTGTGGGATCGTTATGAGTTTCCAAAGTGGCCCGCAAGATCATTTGGGTTGACCACCTCTGGTTTAGCTGAAAATATATAATAATCATGCATTTCTTTATTTGGATATTAGTTCGTTTTTATAATTGTACTCGTATAATCAATTAAATACATTATTATGGGGTTTAGTTTATAACTTATATAAGTCACAAGTGAGTTGCTCTTGATAAATCGTAGTAGTGATGAAATAATGATAGTAATCATTATATGTTTAATAATAGAACACAACATAAATAATTATTAAAAATTAATCGTATTTTTCCTTAATATACATTGTTGCACAAAAATAAGAAATATTAACGATATTAACAATTTTTTTTTTAATTTTGATTAAAAAGAAGAAGAATGACCAATTTGTTGAATAATATACATTTTCATGGAAGGGGCTAATTGGACTCCCCCCCCCCCCCGGTGGACTGTTCATCCAACAAAATCATGCCCGAAAAAAAAAAGTCGTGCGGTCTATACTCAGTACACAATACCAGTAGAATACAGTACAGTAGTATTATGCAAGTGACTTTTTTTTTAGTTTTAAATGTGTTTTTATTGTTTTACCTTTATGGTCTTAATTAAAAAACATTCCCATCATTACAAGTTTCTTAACATAAAAAATTAATATTATTACATGAATAAAAAAAAAAAAGGTGATTATTTAAAAATTTGTTATGCCACCTCGGCTATAAAATTCTGAACACGCCTATACTAAAAACGCGATATTGCATTTGCATTGCCGTTATTTTGAACGCATGAGAGATATTTGGACCACGCTCAATATTTAACAGTGGGAATATCAGTACGTGTTATTAAATATGCTATAATTTTATTTTTTTATAACATTGATAACAATAAAAATATTTTATAAAAAAAAAACTTTTGATTTTGAAAACCATTAGCGTATTAATTGAATGTATAGTAGTATTTATTAATATTAAATCACAAAGAATTTTTAAATTCTCGATTTAACTTAATGTTGTATCAACGTGAAAGATTAAGAAGATTTACATTTTGTTTACCAGATCGAGTGTAAACAATAACGATTATACTTTATAAATATGCTGTGTCCATTGCTCGTTTGTGTTAGAATACCGTTCAAAATTAACATAATACAAGGTATAGTCAGTCAGTCAGTCGCAATGGAATTTGAAAGATAATAAAATTCAAGACTTTAAATAGTAATTATTAATTACTTTCAATGAGAATGGGTACATAAACGATAAAGTTGTTTAGTTGATAAAGACTACATTTCTCTTACTATACACAATAATTTAACTAAGTAATTATTATTTCATAATCAAAATAGTGCATATATATATATATATATATATTATTTAGTACGCAAGGGCGGGATGGGACCTAATTTCGGCCTTGGAAAATTATTTTGCCGGCTTATCAGCTCATCGGCTGATTGTATCCGGGGCTAACCTACGCAAAAACTCAAAAAAAAAAATTATTCTATATCTATCAAATTTATAAAATTTAACAAATACGTTTTTTGTTTTAATATTTTCATCTAGTACATATTCATAATACATAAAAAAAATATACATACAAGTGTCATAAAGTGTATTTCGATAAATCTAACTAATAAGAGTAATTTAGAAAATAATTTGAATTTTTTATCAACTTTATTTATTATCATATTATTATCTAAACTATAGACTGTTTTTCAATCACCATACACAAATGATTCCAAGTTTTTTTTAAATATTTTAAGCTGGAAAATGACCTTTCACAAGTCACTTGGTTTACCGACAAAGTTAGTAATTACTGATATGCAATGACTAGTGTATGATAAGGATTTGAGTAAAAATTATACTTAATCAATGCATTATAACAACTAATACTACAATTTTTACATGGTTTTGATATGTTCTTATCCTCATCTTCATTTTCTATGTCACTATTTAAGTACAGTTCTTCAGCATAGGTATTCATCATTTAGAGATTTCCTTAAATGTTGTCAAGATTTTGAATCTCTTAAAATTTCTTCGGATAATTTATATTTTATGTCATTTTCACTGTCTTCATCAAAATAGTCTTAATTATAAAGCTAATTTAGCGAAAGCATTTCGAATCACAAAATAATCAAAATTAATAGGTGATAATTATGATAAATCAATAAGTTTTTCTTTATTAATTGTAAATCGGTTTTCCATACTTTCTAGAATTGTATCAAATACTCTATTATATACATCAACGATAAACTTTTTTCAACGTTCATAATCAGTAGCTTCATAACTTAACATTTTTTTCTTTCTAGAAATACGTTTAACTTCAAATTGACTTTGAACTTCTTCAATTTCCATATCTTCATTAGGTTCATTAATCTATGTTAAAATTATAGAATGTCATTTTAGATATAAACAGATATTTTTTTTAAATTCAAATAAAAACACTTCTACCATTTGTATGCATTTAAGAATATCTAATCCACTAGTTTGTATCTTAACATTTAGACAGTGATTGAAAAAATCTTTATAAATATATGTGTGATAAGAATTTCATCATATTTTAACGACGCATTCAATAGGTTAAATGCTTTTGTTTGAATGTCTGGTGTAAATTATTCTTTTGAACAAATTTGCCTAAGTACAATAATTAAATCAGGGTACATGGCTTCATCATACATTCCACACTTACTAAAAATCCTATTTACTGCAGTTTGTTTCAATGTTCACCTCCAATTAGTTGTAAACGCTTATGACGAATGTTTTCATTATTTTTTTCTCTTATATTTCACTATATATTCATTCATTCGCTTATGATTCTTTTATACAAACTGGATATTCATTGATTAAAGAAAAAAGTTAATTTCATAAATTACTAAGTTTAATATGTGACTAAAATACCAAATATGGACAGGGCCGTCCCGAAGATGAAAATCAAGAGGGAGGAGGGGGTGAATAATATGTAAGCAGTAAAATTAACTATATGTAGTCGTATTTTTACTTTTTAACATGTATAAATGTGTCAGTGTCGCACGTTTTTAAAATTGATAATTTAACTATATATATAATAATAATATTTTATATCGTATAATAAGTAGTTATATACATTTTATTCGTGTATACACTGTATTACGAAATATGTAATATTTATTTTCCGTAAGTAAAGATAGGTCCTTTTAGACCAGGGGTGGCGAACCTATGGCACGCGTGCCAACGATGGCACGTTGACCAAATTTTAATGGCACACGCAAAAAAATTGAAATTATTAAAAATTGTACACAAAAAAATAATTATACTATTTATAAAATGTTGGTTATAAGAAATTCAAAGAAACGAATTATATATGTTTTAAAAATGACAATATTAATTTCTCATGTTTTCATATTTTTCGTCAAATTATGTTTGTGAAAGCTTATTCGCCATAACAAATTTAATTAAATCGAAGGAAAGAAATATTTTAACCGATGAAACAATTTCTGCTTGTGTTTCACTAAGAATGACTAAAATGTAATAAAAATAATATAATAAATCTGTAATTTTATTTTTATTCTTAGAAAATATTATTTTATTTGGGCACTTAAACGATTTTTAAAACCTTAAAAGAAAAAATTTGGCATTTGAATCAAAAAAGGTTCGCCACCCCAGTTCTAGGCTATAATGAAACAAGTCCGACTGCCGATTGTTGTTTTTGTTGGGATGAGGGGATGAGACACCCCCTCCAAAACCCCCCTTCGAAATGGCCCTGAACATGGATTTATTCTGAAAAAACTCTACTTAACCATGTAGTGAAGCCATTATAAGGACCTACATATTTGCATCTCCATCTATTGCGTTACCAATGCATTTTTATGTACCAATATTATGATAATCATGATATTAAATTTATACAATTACATTACGTACACTTCACTTTATGATAATTACAAGATCTATTTGTAATAACTTATAAGGGTCAAATATTGAGGCCCACCCTGGACCCCCCCCCCTTAATTCGGGCTTGCTATCAATCGGACGTCCCGATTGATAATCGAATATGTGGTGATATCAAAGCAAATGGGCGTAACGGGTGAGATCGCGGTAATCGTGTGACACGACATGGTTGAGTGTTAAAAATGAATACATTTAGTATTCGAAAAAGAGCCTTTATGGCACGTTAAATTAAAACCAAAATATACCTATAGAAATACATGTATGTATACCGTATGTATTTTAGTAAATTTTAATTGAAATCCAGTAGTAGTCTGACCATTTCGGTCGGCCGAATTTAGTCTCCGATAAACAGTCGAATCATTTGGCAGATGCTGTCCGAAAATTATATTTGGCCAACACCGGGTCTAGTATGACCGTCGACTTAGGGTACAAAGCTACAGAGTTTAAATATTCTCAATAAAAAAAAATTTTACAGACCGAATTTTTTTGAGGACCTTAGCAGTGCTTAAGTTGTTCATAGGTTAATCTCGGCACTGCGTGATTATTTGCGTATAATTTAATATTCGATAAAATAATAAGTACGCCAATTTTAGACTCTTAACGTTGTAAAATACAATTAATATAACATGCAAGCGAAATCAACTGCACATTGATTGAATAAAATTGCAATAACCGTACAGAATTTGTCAGAATCGTTGCAACTTTGTTAGTGAAAATCATAAGAAATATTTTTTTATTTTTTTTTTCATGCGTGGGTCACAATTCAGTTTTAGGAACAATTTTACACATTTGGCCGCGTAAAAAGAAATTAATCGTGTATAACATTTGTATTCATCGCAAATGAAAAAATAACAGATTAAAAAACAAGTATACAAATGTTATACATTTTAAATTTAAACAAATGTTTACATTTTAGAAGGCAAGTTTGAAATAGAGTACCACCGTATTCTTTTTGGCCGGCTTTGTGGATTAAATAAATAAATTATTGTCAGGGATTTTCATTTACACTACGCACCAGTACCATTATCAAAAACACAAACACCAACAACATCGATAGGAACGAAATCCATGATAGCTGTTACGCAAGATTGAAAAAATCCATCAACAATCTGAGATAAAAATGTAAAATAAACAGTTCAACCGTGAAATACTATATTCGTTTTTCATTTCCGTTTCGGTACATCTTGGCAGTAGCAATATAGTTTGGTCATTGTGAATGGTATTACACGGTGACGGCAAGTGACATTCAATTACGTCACTGTTGCACACATTTCTCCGTTTGGGGCTAACCAAATGCATGACGAAAATATACCTAGGTTCGGTACATTAACCCCTCAAGTCAACCATAATGCCAACTTCAATTTTTTACTGTATTATTTTCTTCATTAATTTTCCCAACATTGTGAGTGGGATAATTTTCAACAGACGACAATGTTCCGTCAAAAAATGTTCATTACCTACGCCAACGATGATCTTACTAACGTATATTTTTAGACAAATAAAATACATAAATGTAAAACGTAATAAAAATTGTTCTAAAAATTTGAAAGCACAAATCTTCACAGTATAAAATACCATTTTCCTTTTAAAACTTTATAAATTATTCAATGACTGGAGTAATGTGAATATATTAATATAAGTATGATGCCACAAAGTTCCAAAACGAAAATTTGCTAAACGAAAAAATAAGGAATATCAAAGTAAAAAAATAAACTTTTTAATAATAAGATTATGAAAACATATTAAGTTCTTAGGATTCCTATTGAGATAAAAATTAATGACATATACTTGTTGATTGAACATTAAACTTAAAAGTGTTTTTTTAAATTGTAATCTTGGTAATATTTTCAATCAACATAATGCATAACCCGTCATGAATCCCATATATTTTAACTATATGCTCAATTATTCTTGGTACATACTATAATTAGTAAACAATTAAGTTTTTTAGGTAGAGTATTTGGTTATATTTTTAAAATTAGGTTTAGACATATAGCGACAAGCAAGGGCATCACTGCTCACTAATTTTATCGAAATTCTTTTTTTAACGTTTTCCATGCATTTACCTTACACACTATTGATTAACAACTTCCAGAATTGACGTTCAAAGTGATTCTGAGATTTTACTCTCATACTAATACAAAGCTCAGTATAAGGCACCATCCATTTTGACTGAATGAACCTAATTATTGTATAAACTTTTGTGACGATAAGTCCGTTATTAATGGTTTGTTTTAAATGTTTATAGTGTACAACATATTTTTGTTTTGATGATAAATTTGTTAAATGTCTTATTGTTTTAGAACCTGGTGGACTAAATTTTGTGGTAAAATGGTACCTAAATTATTGTGTTTATTATGAAATTCTATAGGATAATCAACATCGACCTCATAAATATACCCATTGTAGTCGTCAAGAACTGATAGTACATTCAATGTCAAATTTTTATACCACTCAAAATCTTTGAACGGTAATGGTTCTAACATCGAACGACCATATCAATTTACACAATCGAAATATGTGATATATAATTTTATATAATAGTTATTAATCTCGCATTTCAATAAAAAAAAATAATATTTGTCTTAAGGGTTTGCATTTCATTTAGTTGTAGTCAAAAATTAAAATTACCTTGCTTTATATAAAACACAAATTTGTATATATAAAAAAAAAAATATATAACAGTGACAAAATATTAAATTAATGTAATGTTTGGATTGTTTCCCGAAAAATCCCATATGCTTACAGTAAATAAAATGTACGGTTTTAATTTGGAATTTAACATTGTTTAATAGCATTATCATTTGGTCGTATTATAAAACCCAACTATTGTAAGTAATACGTTGATTACTTAGGGTGGCAAAACTATAATGAACAAACTTGTACGGAAACTAATATCCGTCTAATAATATATACTTATATATAATAGTTTCGATTCTAGTAGGAGGCTCCATAAATTCGATGCTGAGAAAAATCCAAAAGAGGTCTCGATGTACGTTTACGGTGAGTTATACTGCACTTGAGTCAATATATTGATTACGATTTGTTTAAAAAAATGTTCTATCCATATATAGTAGTAAATAAGAACGCACTATAATGCCTTTGAGATACTTCTTTATTGGATTGGAGAATAATAATAATAATAAGATAAAACGATTACATTGGTTAAAACGTACAGTCAAGGCCGACTTTAGGTCTTTCAGCACTCAGTGTAAGAATTATTTTAGCAATCCTTCATCTTAAACGACAAACATATAACTTCATTAAACATATTATACTTAATATTTAGCATAATCATAAATGCTCAAAATAATTGTTCAAACGTGCATATTTGCCACATTTTTTTTTATATTTTAAAGAAATTTACAATCTGTACATAAAAACAAAAACAATAAGTAACTGTGATAAATATTATGAATAACAATGGCATGAATAGCATGATTGGGGAAGAGGCCCATTGGCAACACCCTCATAATTTGTAATTTGGCAATTTATTATAATAGGTCACGGGACCAGTTCCTTTTTAAACGTCGTTTTGAGTTTCCAGGTAGAACGTGAGAGGGCATATTTTTTATAAGAGGATTTTTATGGGAGTCGAGTTTGGAATATATCAATTTCTTTTTCGAATAATAAGTTATGAAGTTCATGTTTGTGTTGAATGGCACCGTTTGCGTTCCAGAGTAAAATGTTTAATGAGGGATGGGATTGGGTGGAGTTATTCATTGATTTTTATTAAAAGTTTGATGATAACCGTTGTGAGAAGTGAAATAAGTGGATTAATAATTAATTTAAAATCATTTAGGAATGAGGTGAGCTGTTTGGAAAAATAATTTGTGGTTTGTTAATGGATTTTTGTATTATTAAATTGACGAGAGGCATTTGCGTATGATTGAGTGTGAGGCTGATTATTAGTATTAATATTATCATTTGGAGTGGTGCAATAGACCTCTTTAACAGGTATGGGATTATTGTTACTTAATAATTTAATATCAGATTGGAAATCTTGGTTAATTTTTTTTTTATTTTTCTGGTGTCTTTGTTGTAGATTTTTATACACAATGCAACCTCGATAACTTGCTGGGTGTTGTCTTTCGCATAGTGCGCATTTTGGTGGTTGGTCGATAAGTTTTAAACAGGCAGAAGTATTGTGGTTTTCCCCATAATTCACGCATCGAGGTGCGTGATTACAGTATGTTCTCGAGTGACCAAAATCTTGGCATCTAAGACATTGTGTTATTTGGCGTCGGGGGTGTGGCTCTTCAACTTTAATTTTGGTGTAGCATATTGAAGTTAATTTAAATATTTCTTTGTTATTTTGGTCAGGTTCAAGGTCTATGAAAAATAGGGGTAACGATAGTTTTGTTATTTTATTTTTTACATTTACAACTTGTCTTGCAGTGAATCCGTTTTCATTTAATTCTTGGATAATAAAATCGATAGGCGTGGTATGATGTAAGTTCCGAAAAACGACTCTGTATGGTTTATCTTGTTTAACTTGATAAGTGTGAAAATGAACTCCTTTTTCTTTGAACAGTTTAGTTACTTTTCGGAATGAATCAGCCGATTTTGTTTGAAGTTTTAGGTTATTGATAAGACTTTTGCAAAAGAATTCTTCGGGACCGATTAATAGTTTGATAGTCACAGAAATTTTTGTAGTTTAATTCAGATTTGATAAAAATTGGAAATGGTAATTGTGGTTTGGTATTTGGTAATTCAAACGTTTGATCAGTATCCATTTCCTGAGTAGATAAGTTTTCAGAAAGTGAGGCGTAACGATTTTTTGTTGTAAACTGACTTGATGTTTTGCTGTGTTTGGTTTTGGGAGACGTAATAGGTGATGGAATGTGCTGACGTTTTTGGGAGTGAGGAGACATTACCAATGTCCAATCAACAGATGATAAATCGTCCGGGTCGGTGTTTATTATTTCATTTTGTTTAATTATTTGATTGCCATTTACAATTTTAATTGGAGTTATCGGTTTGTTGTCGTTGTATGGCTTCTTTTGTGGTGGCGTATTATTTTGGTTAGAGATTTTGTGCAACGGTAATTAAAAATGTGATTTTTCTTACCTTGGGGCTGCACAGACCCCCGTAGTGGGTAAGATCTGAAATACTAGTGATTCGTCTTTTTTTCCCCTTTTCAACGGTATTAATTTTGTTAAAATCGACAAAGTTGTATAAGTGAAACATAAAAAGAATCGCGGACGTTTAATAAACATGTGTGCTCGATAAGAGCTGTGCACGGAGAGTGCCACATATTTATAAATCATTCAGAGAACAAACATAATAATACTTGTAATAATGTAAGAATAGTTTATAGAACTGTAATTGTACCTAAAAGCGCGACCAATCCTTGCATGTTGATGAATATTAAATAATGATAATTATAATAATAATCAAATCTATATTGAATCACATAATGATTTTTTTTTCTATCCATAGTAGATCGCCAACAATTGATCAAATTTAATTCTAATGTTAAGGCTTCTCACGCGCCCTTCCGATTTTGGCGCCCTGGGCCGTCGAACGCGTCGATCGTATCTAAAACCGACCCCTGCGTACAGTGGTAAAAATATTACAAAAATATCGTTAGTATAGGTATTATAAATTAATTATAAATACAATTTATAAATAAAATTGTGAACGTGCTGTATATTACCTTAATCTAAACAAATTCGACTATGTAAAAAAATAAAACATCATAGTTTTTGGTATGAGTAATATTATAAATTTGTTAATGTATAATATACTAAATAGATAGTTTTAGTATTTGTTACAAAAGGGACTAAAATGCAACATGAACAAAAATTACATTTACAAAAGTAATAAGCTACTATTAAAAGTCTACATTTATTGAGCAGTATTTTGCGAACAAGTTATCATTAATTATAGGTAAAACTCTAAAGACATAATTATGATAGCAATATATAATAGATGGCAATAATTACAATGACGAAAAATAATAAGAAAAAACCGTTATTTTTATTTTAATTTTTTTTGTTTTATTATACAATCTGTAAATATATTATTTTTACAATGAGCATAAGTGTTGATAAGATAGAAATAGAATAAAATAAAATAATAAAAAAAAAGGGGACTGATGATTTGAGGCGAAGAATCCATCCAGCGATGGAACTTCTTAGAATTGTGATTGGGTTTTATTCAGTCAGGAGATCCCAACACCATTTGCGTTTTAAACGTCTTCCAGGGTCACCTGGGATTCTGAGGGTAGATAGGTTTGAAATTAGAGAATTGCGGTGGTTGGAGAGATTTTAATGGGATCGTTTATACAGAGTTTTGGCTACATGTTGTACAGTTGGAATTTTAATTTTAATTAAAATTTTAATTTACGCTTATAAATTCTAAAACGTTTGCAGACTCAAAAAAACCTTCCCTCTGTTTTCTTAAGTCTCTCTGATCGATTTAGACCTCTATAAATGGTCAAAAATAATGATATGTCTACATTCAACACTTTACCGGTAACATATATATATATATATTTACATCCTTATGGGAAAATGTTAGTAACTCAATTCTGAAAATTATCAATACAACAAATATAAAGTCAGTGAATGACTAGTTGAATGTAGGTATTTTTTTTTCCTAAATATATTTAAACCAGTATTATGTACGGTTATCCTTTGCAATTTAAATTAACAAATTCTTAAAATAAAAATAAATAGAACACGACTTATTCTCAACAGATTCTGTAGGACGAAAAGTATAGAGATAATGTGCTTTCACGATAGTAGTGTTTTTTTTCAGCGGTTCATTACCACATGCGTATAATTATAAATAGTACCTAATCTATTTCATTTTTTACATTGTAAATTTTAATAGTATACCTTTAGAATATACGCTTAACACCCTACATCATAATATAACACAAATTTTTCTATATTTTTTTTTTTTTTTTTTTAAACAGCTAACAAAGAACCGACGTTTAAATAAAAATAAAATAACAAATAAACTAATATAATAAATGTCCCCACGTCCTACATTTTCCCTGGTTTCATAATATTCCTATTTCCCGTAAAGTCATCATCTCTTTTTCTCGCCTCCGGTTCGGCCACAACCGCCTCCCGGCCCACTCATTCCATTTATCTCTTAATGATTCTCCTTTCTGTACTCGGCACGTTCATCCTGCTATATGCAATGCTTCGCATCTCCTCTTTAACTGTCCAGACCTTCTCACTAAACGCCAGCTTCTCTCCAATATCTGTTCTTCCTTTAATATTCCATTTACCTTTCCACATATTTTCCAATTTCCTAATGCATTCCTTATTACTTCCATTGTTAACTTCTTCCTCTCAGAAGGCTTTTTACTTTAATTATGTTCATTATTTAACTTTTATTTCCTAGTTGTTTTATGTAGTAATTTTAGTAATTTTGTATTTTTATTATAATCGCTGAGGCAAATATTTTATGCGCCTCTAAATAATAAAAAAAAAAAATATAATAAATTACCTTAAATAACATAAATTATCATATAAATGAAGCCAATAACAATAAATGATTTAACAATATTATATTGACATAATATAAAAAAAACCAATTTAAACAAAATAAAAATTATAGAAAATTGATGGAGTAAATGAAGTGTAAAATAAACGATGAGACAATGCTAAATCGACCTCATTATGATGCACAAAACTAATACACAGATAAATATAATGGTAAAAAAAGAAGAAGAAGCGTCTTCCATCAAAACTTGTGAAGTAAAAAACTTGCTAACGGTAAAACACATTAAAATAAAAGTGTAAATTAGATATCCAGACATTTCACCGCAATGAATTCGCCGCGTGACTATTCACCGTCAACATTTCACGGTATTTACAATTCACCGCGTGCACAATTCACCGCGCGTACAATTCATTATATATATATATATATATATATACAGGGCCAGCGGTAGAAGTATTGGCGCCTTGGGCAAAACCATGTTTTGGCACTCTTGAACCCCCTTGAATCTCCCTTCCAATCCACTTAATTTGAGTAGTAGTATAATAAAGTTTTTTAATGAATTTAGTACATATTTAGTATAAGTAATAATATTATTACAGTAATCCCTCGTTATTCGCAAAGGTTACGTTCCAGCAAACCTGCGTGGATAGCAAATCCGCGGATAACGAGACCAGAAATCAATGTAAAAGGGAGGTTCGGTTTAATTTTTTTTAATTTTAAAAATTAATAATTTTTTAATTCCTACAGCTAATTTTTTTATTATCTTTCGTATTGTTTCTTAATTTTTACTTATTTCTCGAACACTATGTTCATTCATTTTGTACGTTCTAGCAAGTGATGCTACAATATCACCACTTTAATTTGTCCAAAATTTCAATTTTTTGAATGAGTAATAAAACATTTCTTCTCCTTTTTATTGGCATTTTACATTGAGAAGCCATTAAAAAATATTTTTACTACTAAATTCATTAAACAATGCTGTACACATGTCACGCGTAAATATCATCTTACAACTGAGCAATTGACGATTATTTATTAATCATGCAGGTGTGGTAATCTTTTCTGTTTTATCTGCAATAAGTATAAGTATGTATAATGTATATGTGTTATACCTAAGGCGATATAACAACAATTATCTACAATTATTGTCAAAAATAAATTTCTACAGAGTTCGTGTAATAACGGTAAAACGTTATCGCAATCGCATTAAAAATATGTTATCGTAAACCCAACCGCGGATAAAAAAAACGCGGATAACGAGGGATTACTGTATCTACAATCGTGGGAGCCATTCTTGTAATTATGCTGATAAGATTTTTTGCGTAAACATTTTCAAAATTATTATAATTTATTTTTATCATTGATAAATCATGAACCAATATTATTACTTTATTATTATCTGTATCACAAACGTTTTGTATGATTTTATACTTTGATTTGAAGTGTGTATTTTATTTAGTATTCTTGAGTTTAACCTAACCTAATCATAGTAAAATGAAAATATTATTTTACTATAATATGTAAATTATTATAAATAATGATAAAATATCATAAAAAAAAAATCTGAGGGGTAGAAACCCTTTACACCAATTCTTCAATTATTTCTCCATAATCAATTTTCATACATACTTCTCGTTCGATTCTCATAAAAAGATGTCAATACGATCCTTGACTCGTACTAGTCTAAAATTTAGACTAAAATATGTAGTTTAGAATAATCTCTCTCGCATGAACAACTTGTAAATATACCCGATACTGTTTTTCACTGTTAAACCTTAACTTCTAATAAAGAGAATGATATATTTGTTCTGTTTTTTTTTTAAGATAAATAAATTATAAAATATTTATAGAAGATTTAAATTTGGGGTTATTTTTAAGACACTCTGAATAATATAATATAAATATCAAATATATAATTATTTATATGATATGTAATTTTTTACTTCTAAAGAGGAATTTAACTAATTAGCATTGCACATATTTTTCAAAATATATGAAAAATGTAATAAATAATTTTAATTTTATTATTCATGGAAAATGGTTTGCACATAATTAGTTAAAATTAACCTAGATTTTGAACAGTGAAAATATGCATAGTATTAAAATTAAAATTACTAATCTAATAGCTTGACTTAGCCATCATTAAGTTAGAGGAAATGCAATTAATAGAAGATAAATAATAATTGTCAACTATATTTAAATAAAAATTATGTGATTGATGACTAATGAAACAAAATTATCACAATAATTTAATTGTATAACTATACATCTTGAATTAAAAATAGGTACATGCATTTGAAAGTATATTAATTTTATAGTTGAATAATATTTATGTAAAAAGTAACTTTTAAAATAAAACTGGGATACAAAATAAAATTTGAGACTGAAGGGTTAATAAATCTTAATTACACAGCTTCGGACGGAACATTCTTGGTCGTGACATAGGTTTTAATGGATTATTAACTTACATTATTTAAAACCAAGTTTGGTGTAACTGTTAGTGATTATAAAACAAATAAAACGAAAGTTTGAATGAATCGGTAGTTTTCGTGGTAATTACCTCTGAATTATCGTATTTGGCGGTTTCAATGTTTTATAAAATCCCTTCTTATTGCATGTATTGAATACCGGAAAGACCTCCATGACAAATTTCAAGTTCATATAGTTTTGAATTGTAGCGATGATCAATGAATGAGTAATACTTGACGTTGTCCGTTGAGAAAATTGTGAGTGTTAAACTTCTTGGGTGTTAGAGTTGAACCTATGTCTGTTTAAGTATAAATCATCCAAAATAACGGTTGAAATAATAATTTGTTGAGTAATGTAATAAGCCTAGGTAAATTTTAAATATTTCTATGTCTATCACGACTTGCTGTACCGTTTACTGTATTTAAACGTATACTAAAATCCTTACAACAGTGTTCAATTTATTTTGGATCATTCTTTTTTTTATTTATTCATTTTATCGAGAAAAGTCTGACAATCCGAGGTTTTAAATAAATGCTATTTATTGAAGTGCAATTGGATTACACAATATTTTTTGATTTTTATTCATTTATACAGTTTAATATTTTACATAATTCTTAATCGGTGATTATTAAAATCAACATATTAAACACATCAAATATTTCCTAGGTAACCAAAATATAAAAATTTATACATCCAGCCCGAAACTGTTTCGACCCTTAAATATGCGATTTTCTAAAAATTCTTTCTTATTACAGTGAAAGTATTAGAAGAACCACTATACCAAATTTCAGGTGTGTACATTGAATAGTTTTTTGAGATACAGTGATCAGTGAATCAGTGGTATTTGGTTTTTGTATATCTACCATGTAAATAAAATAGGAGTATTTGGGAACGGGCTATGTATTATATTTATCGATTAACTTTTAGCAACAATTCATATCCTCACGCCTATATTAAACACACAAAAAAAGGTTGTAGGTTGCTGGAGATCCGCAATAATAAATTTAATTAATTTGTTTGAATTTGTATTTAAAGGTACGTAATGTAACATGATTGAAATAAATCAATTACCAAACAATGAGCAGAGTAAAACAAATTAGCCAAATAATGAATAAAACAAAATATATAAAAACAATGTGTATTAATATACACAGCAAAATACATTTTAGGTAATGTATTTATTATTAGATAAATATTAATATTGTAGTTATTTATGTTCTTGATTTAACTGCTCATCACCAGACAATGTTATTAAATACCCAAGAACATTTTAATAATAAGCGAAACTTTAATGTTAATTTAATTATTATATCATCAATGGTAGTATGCTTTAAGTATGAAAATTATAACATTATCATTAAAATAATAAATTAAATTGAAGAATATTAAGTAAATAAAAAAAAAAAATCCAAATAACATAATTTTATTTCCAAAATGAGTTGAGTGAACAGAATCATATTAACTGTTAAATCAGAACAAAGCACAAATATAATTAAAATTTATATAATAAAACACTTATAAATTTCAATTAAATTAAAAGTTAAAACATAAAAACCATAAATGTAACAAAAATTAGTTAACAATTCATAAGATATACAACAATGTATGTTTAATAAAATATATTTTTATACTATTAATAAAAGAACATGACATTTATGTATAAGATAAAAAACATAATTTAAAAAGCTTATGGTACTATCAGATATATCTGTGAACATATAAAATATTATAGTAAAAAAAAAGTAATCAAACAACAATAGTATTTTCTAACATGCATACATAAAATATATAAAATCCTCCTTTGATACATTTTTAACAAAATGTTATAACTAATAAAAAACTTAAAACTCAAAATTATAAAATAATAAAAAAAAGTATATAAAAATAATTTAGAGAACGAATACAAATTTAATTGGTTGTTGTTAAATTTTAATTGAAATTCTTTTTAACATTATTAACCTTGAACTTAAGAGTCTCGGCTAGTAATGTAGTTTTTTCAATTTGATGTCTCATGAACGTTTGGTTCCCAATAATTAACAACGAACATTCCAAATATTTATTTATGGTTGTCCCAAGTAAACTTAGGGAAATAAGAATTCTACTAGCCGCTAGCTTCTCCAACACTTGATTTAATGCTTTTTCCATGATGAGAACTATGTCCTGTTGCAGTTGGTCACCAACAACACAGTTCTTATTTGGAATAGGATAATGTAGTATATCCCGCATGTACGTCATATACTCACATAATTCAACTAGAGTGACTTCTAAATCCAAAGACTGTAATCATAAATTGTATTTTATTATAATAAGTATACAAGTAAAAACTAATCAAAATTTCATTTCAATAGACGAAACTTACCAAAATCAAGTCTTTAAACTTTTGCTGCCGATCCCTCAACGCTTTAGTTGATATACATATCTTCTTTTGTGCTCCTTTTGGTATGAAGTTTACATTAACTTTAGATATGAATCCTTCAATATTGTCTTCATCAATACATTCAATTTCCAAGTAACTCAGGCCATTAAAGAACCATTGATACTTGTGAAGTTTCAAATAGTAAAGCCATTGTATGAAGGCTCCATCCATATCTTGGCTAACAATTGTTAGGTTATGTTGTGATTGCGAAAAGTTAGATGCAGGTCGTCTGTTGACCATGGCATTTATCTCAAAATGATCATAATCAAAACAGTTCACTATAAAAGTAATAATAATTTTTTTTTTTTTTCTAATAAAAAAAAGTTATATTCAATATACTTACAATTGAAGCGCGGTAAATCATGAACCAAATTATAATGTGTAGGTTGAATGATTGATGGCCAGATTTGATTTTTATGTTGGGCACCTTGAATGTGTAATTGATCAAAATCATTTTTTAGTGTTGATTCAAATGGATCATTCTGTTCAATGTTTCTCAATCGAGAATTACGTTTATTGTTTTGCAATTTTTTCACTTTTTGAATAAGATGTTTCAAACTTCTAAAAACATAAAAATGATGTTTTTTTAGTTAAAAAAAATTATTCTACACAAAAATAAAATTGTATGAATTTCAATTTACTCATAAATAGTTGACAAATGAGCAGATTTTTCAATTAACCAGCAGATTTTTACAGCATCTCCAATGTTGGAACCATTTTCAATTGTTTGGTTTAACATATGTCTCAAATTAAATAGATAAGTTTCCTTAGCTATAATATTGTTACTTTTTAACAATATCAATGCTTCGTGGAGTTTGACATAAGAATTAGATTTTGAAGTACTTAACCATTTAGTAATTTTATTTGTATCATTATACTCAGTTTCTCTCTTTTTCATCTCTCTAAACAACATAATGTACAAATGGGAGTATTGAAATGACAAATGATCAAGTGCCTCATTAAGATTTTGCTGTCTCTCTTTGAATGATTTACATTGCATTAATGACTTGGCTAATTGTTCCATTTCATCCACTAAAATATAAAAGAATATAATTAAGGTATTAATTTTACATATAATTAAAATTACATATTAAATTGATACATTTCTGATATACTACAATGTGCTTTTTATATAATTAAAGAACAAATTTAGATGTGTATATATATATTAAAACAAGATAACTAGTTTAAATTGTATTTAAAAATTGTGTGATAGGTCATATATCATTTGTCATCATTTTATGTAACAGATGGAAGTTCATTTTTTTTTTTTTAAATTTTTGTCAATTATCAGAAATATAAAGCACTAGAAGTACTAATTTTCTTCAATACAATAAGGTAAAATTTAAATCAATGATGAGTATCAACTTTTTACCTTCACTCTGTTAAATGAATAATAATTTTTCAAACTGAAATTTTAATGGATGATAGTTAATAATCTTATAGATTAACACATTTAAGTAAAATAACAAAGCTTTAAGTACTATAATTTTTAAATTAAGTTTTTTCATGACAATATAAAATAAAATTAGCAGTTTATAATGTTTATAAATTTCAAAGCCGTATTAAAAAAAAAAAAAAAAAAATTAGATTTTGTAGTATTACAACGCATTTATAAAAGTAAATACAATTTCTTTAGGTACTTTTGTTATATACGGAGGCCACTAATGCAATAACAATGATAATGTTGCAATAACAGGGCGGCAAGATATAAATATAACACAAGTGGCCTCCCTATATAACAAAAGTACCTTTATTTTAGAGTGCATGGATATTAAAAAGTTTATAACTTTAACATTATGTATGTACGAGTATGTATGTATGTATGTACTTACATATATCAGAAAAAAAAAAAAAAACTCTTGTCAATTTTTAATGCCTACAATGATTATGATTATTTATAATATATAATATATGTTTTATTATCATATATATATATATATATATATATATATATATATATATATATAATTTAAATCATTAAATCAATATTGATGGATCTATAGTCACATATGTTAATGATAATTGTCTACTTTTTTTTCATTAGTTTTGGAGTGGCGTGTATGAAAAAACCTAGAGGTTTAAGTCAGATAATTGATAATTTAAATGATAGAAATCTAGTTTTTAATATGGAAAAAACTGTATTCATGCCTTTCTCAACTAACAAATATATTGTTAATTATATTACTATGATAATTCATAGCTGTGGCAGAACCAAAATCTGCAACTTAAAAAAATGTAAAATTATTAAAAAGTGGAAAACATTTAAACTTAAAATGTAATTTACGTATTAACAACTTATTGGATAAGATTTGTTTCATAACCTACAAATTAATCAAAGTCAAAAATACTGTTGCAAAACATACGAGAATAATGTATTATGCACTGTATCAGTCAAATTACTAATGTGGTATATTAGTATGGGGTAGACTTTAAGATAACATACTAAATGCACTAGTAATTAACCAAAATTATTAAAATTATAGGGAATTTGGTATTTTACCAGTAAGGTACTTATATACAAAAATAGTAATAATGCATTTATTGAAAATTTTTAAATTAGATAATCACTATAAGAACTTAGGCAGTTAAAGAGAATTTAAAATGTATGACTTTCCTGGTAAATATAACAATAAAAAATATTTTGATATTTTGGTCAGTCTATTGCAGACTATTTGGGATTAACAAGTTCTAATTCTATGCCATATGAATTCAATAAAAATAATGGGTAATAATACATGGACGGGTTTGAGGGGGTGGCTAAGGGGCGTTAGCCCCCCCCCACCCCCTTAGGACTAAGCTATCTATTTTACAAAGCAAAGTATTATTATATATTAATAATTATAATATAATATCGTTAATGGTCATTGATGAATATGGTACCTATTTAATATATTTTTTTAATAAATAAATAGCTCACTTTTGTTGTTAATTATATGTATTTACCTATATTTTAAAGTGGTTTCAGATTAAAATTGATACAAATACTGTTACTATTTAACCTTTTTCATTGTGAAAAAAATGACTTACTTATGAGGGACTCAAGAACATATTCTGCAATTTAAAATTTTATATAGATTTAAAAAAACAACTAACTAAATTCTTAAACCTCCATTAGCCCCTCCCTTGTCTAGTGATACAACCCACCCCTTTAATAATATGAATATTAAATATGTAGTACATAAATATATATTTCTGGAATTGAAGAAGAATGCTATGTGAAGGTAAAATCTATTTGTTTATCTTTATCTTTGTATAAAATATTTATTTTTATATGTATGTAATATTAAGTATAAAATATACTATGCTTATACAATTGTGGAAATGTCTATTTCTTATTCATGATTATATTGTTTATATTACATCATTATTTTATAATTCAAAATTACATAATACTTTTTAAATATAATTCTTTTTTTTTAACACAAGTTTATAAGCTCAAAAGAGGAAAGTTAATCAGAATTATACTTTATAAAATGATAACTATGTTGAAATAAATAATAAAAAATAAAATAAAATAATAAAGGCAGTAGTTAACTTACTGGTTTACTCGTAATGTTTGGAATATTTCGTCAGAAATAAATTTGTCAGCGTAACGAATTCAGCAAAGAACCTTCAAGTAACAATGCCGGACAACGATTTGAATCCAGGATTCAGGTCCATTCGGACGGATAAAATGTTACGTGTTGTATTCCCCCACTCGTGAGACATTTTCAAGCATGTGATTGGCCGATGTTTGAAACCAATTATAACAGGAGCAATGTAACATCTCTAAGAAATACAATGATTGAACTCTTGACAATGTTTTTTTTATTTGTAAATGTTATAAAAAGTTATTAAAATAAAATAATTCCAACCAGGATTTCATTTAATAATCATATTTGACGTTTGGATACACTTATCAGAACGTAAAACTTGTTAACAATTATTTTTCAAAAATTCAGGTAGATAAGGTACAAAGAAAATTGCAATTGAATTAAATATGCAAGGCAGTCCCAAGGTTTTTCGGGACCAGGGACAAATTAATTTGGGAGCCCTTCGACCATAAGATATGATAAACAAAATACTCACTGAAAATAACAATATTCTTGCAAACATATTTTTCCAAACCTTAACCAATCAAGCTCATTTAAATTCATATACTAAATTACATACTTACATAATATAATTAAATATTATTCATATTATTTATAATTTAATTGTTCAATGTAATGGGACAAGTCGCTACACGCTCACACATGCGCGACCTTAATCGCCGACACGCAGCGGGTAAAATTGCTCAGTGTAATTAAGACTTTATTATTAATTATTATACATCAAGACTTTATGAGGGTCCCCTAAAAAATATTCCAACAATGGAGCCTGGAGCATTTTGGTCCTACCCCCCCTCTGAACGGCCCTGTAAATATGTACATATTTTCAATACATTATTTATTTGATTGTAAGGTTTGACGAATAAATAGTAAACTCCAGTTAAGTGTTATATCTAAGTATCACATAGAAACAATATTCGTTTATTACATACATGTATTACTTATAATATTTTACGAAATGTACATAACTTAAACATTTTTCAGATTAAAGAATTTAATTTTTAATTAAATTATAAATATTTACGTTTTAACTCTTAACTAAGATTTTTAATCAATTATTTAAAAAAATACCGCTTAACAAAATAGATTTATAATACTTGGTACTACATCGATGACAAAATGTATATTAAGTTATAACACTACAGCATTGGTTTCAGTTCTGTACATTTTTAGTTATTCAGTGGAATTAAGTTTACTTATTTTTAACTAAAATATAATTAGATAATTAAGTAATAGTGTTCTAATAATTCTTCACGTTTATACGTTTTGCCCAGGACTGACGAGAACTTTTGAGGGTTCCGAGCCTGATCGGTTCCAGGCCTCTTTACTTGCATTGGTTTGGCCAAGATATACATACTACTTGTACATAATTTAGTACAATAAAAATATTGTATAAAAAGCTGAAACGACAAGCCCTCTCGGTCGTACCGGCTCCGGGACTTTATTCCTCCCTGCCACACCCTCTCACAGAATCTGGTTAAGCCCGTTTCTTACACGACGATTTCGTCCGTACTGATTTAATTTTCAGAAAGCACACGAAACTTTCATGAAGAAAGTAATCACATCGGGACAGTGGACTAATTTTTTTCTTCTTATGGTCGTCGTGATACAGTCGTGATTCAGTCAATAACTGAAAAGTACGGCGCCGGACCGTCGCCGTTTTATCAGTGGTCTCCGTAAATAAACACATGCTTTCAGAAAGAACGATTTTTATTCGTTTTTCGTTTGTTGTCATTTTTTCGTTATAAAAACACGTGGATACTGACACAGAAATGTTAATTTCTACCCTGGAATTCAGACCTATCTTATGGAATAAGTCTCAAGTTCTTTACAATGATAGAAATAGAATAAAAAATGCTTAAGGAGAAGTGTGTATTCATTAATTGGGTATAAATACTATTACTACGTCGTTTTGTATCGTCAAACGATGATACCAAAGTAGGGTTGCCAGACGTCCCGTATATATGAGAATGCCCCTTTTTTTTAACGAGATGTTCCGTTGTCCCGACAACTCTTTTTGAGACTCTAAAATGGCCTGTTTTCCATAAATGTACTCGTATAATAAATTATGTTTCATTTTCGTACTGAAATAATAAAATAAAAATATATCTTCATTTGTTTTCATTATTAAATTTTTATTTTTGTGTGTCAAAAAAATATATAATAATTCAGTTGATATTAAAATGTATTATTCTTTACCACCCATCGGTAACTTGCCGAATACCGATTTCGTTTCTATTAATAAGTTGTTATAATTTTATAATATTGTAATCGGCTTATAAAATAGACTATATAGTTGAATTAAAAATGTTAATTTTATCTGATCTATCATTACTCATATTTTGAAAATTGTATGTTTATACTTTAATAATAATTGTTCTACAATTGAATTCAAGATACCTTTTTAAAAAAATGTCTAGTGTTTTTGATACAACATTCGGAATATACATTTTTTTTAATCCCATATTTTGAATTTTAAAATTTGACACCTCTACAAGCCACATGGTAGTGGTGCATTTCATATTGAAAAAAAACTGAGTTTAATGTTAAAAAGTAAAATATAACTATACGTACATGACTCTAGGGAAAAAATCGTCATAGGTGAAAAAGACGGAAAAATTCATATAGCTTTTAAACATTCAGATGAAACCGTTGTGTGTGAAACAGGCCAATTAATTAAATGGATAATATAAGATATATTATTTATAATACAATGATACAGTGAAAAAGGACACGGGAATAGGTAATAAAATATTCCATTTTAGACCTATTATGTTGCGGATTATCTTCTAATATAATAGGTAAACAAAATATAATTTGTTACTGGACCAAATCAAAAGTCCGTTAAACAGGTTTTCATACTATCCCACAGGTTTTTCTGTACTTGACCAATTCTGTGAAAACCCGATAACAATAGGTACATCAATTTGTATTATCATTTTAATCATTAGGTTATTTATATGATTATTAATTTTGAAGTATTAAATAATAACATACACCTATCAATTTATCTGTCAATAATCTTAAATTTATCAGCAAATCGACAAACCGATTGTTCCGTGTATGACTCGTTAGTTATATTTTGTACAATGCATTATTGCTTGTTGTATACATCAATGATAATATCTATAAATATACATAATGAAATATCTTTTATCTTATAAATTAAATTTATAAATTTTATAAATTTTACTATTCATATAAGCAAAACGGTACCAATTATTGTTGAATTTATATTATAAAATCAATCCTATTATTACACACTTATTATACACTTCCAGTTTTCACTTATGAAAAATTTAATGGATATGAACACGTCAGAAAGAATTTTTTCAAATACGTAGAGAATGAAATTCAAATAGGAAATTTCAGTACCGAATGATTAAAAATGTTTAGTTAGATTTTAAAATATGATTTTCTAGAATATAATTTTCTATTTGAAATATCACTAGTATGTAATTTTAGTCCTGAGCAAAAGTCCTAAGCCCTCTCAAGCTCTCACCTCCTCAAGCTATCTCCCCCTCCCCGATGCCCACCTATGACGTTCATCCTTGATTGACACTCTTTGAGTTGTGAAACATAAATTTTGATATGTTCCTCAATGTAAATCTAGTACCTACATTATTAGACCCCCACGGCCTCACAATATAATTTACAGCTTTAATTTCCGTTTGTCCATAAGCAGCTTATTCCACTTGCATACTCCTCTGGGGTAAAATATTTTTTGAAAGCACATAATATGAACAAAGTCCCGAAAACTAACACTTTTGGAAAAGAAAAATTAACAACATTTTTGTATGTACGTTCTATGTTTACGACTAGATATAATATGATCAGAATTATGAAATTATTAAATGCTTTTCATTTTTAATAAACACGTCAGTATAAAATTATTTTTTTTAATTTTCAACAAAAAAAAAAATGAAAAATCTATTATTTTCTAAGCAATAAAAATGGATATCCTTAATGGAATTCTAAATTCTCATTGTTAAAACATTGATTATAACATAATTAATTAGGTATTAATTAAATTGATTAATACATAGGAATAAGACTCCTAAAATCAAATATATTGCAGTGATCTATTTATAATTATTAAAGATTTATATTGGCTTCTTTGATGGCGTCAACAAGTCATAATACAACGGGGTAAATCCTATGCCTGAAATATATCTAATTTCGAGTGTATTTATATCACGATAAGTCATTAAAAAGTACATAATAGTGGTGTTTAAAATTATATGTAAAATTATACATTAAATAAATTAATATATAACGTAGTATGCTCTACCGACCAAGTATTTTAAACGACGATAGAAAATTATATAATCTACAAATGCATATAAATCCTGTATAATAATTGTGTTTTGATTGATTCTGCAACCTTCTGTATATGTAAAACAGTAAGCTGATTGACTGCAATCAACGCACAGCTCAAACCATTGAACCGATCAAGCTGAAATTTAGCATACAGATAGCTATTATGACGTAGGAGTGCGCCATGGCTGTAACTGGAAAAAATTTCGGGGAGGGGGTCTAACATTATTATTTAATACAATTTATAGTTAATAAACTATATTCACCGCTGAAATGTTTATACTTTTGAAAATTTCGGGAGGGGATGGACCCCTAGACCCCCTCAGTTACGACCTTGGAGTGCGCTAAGAAAGGAAAGGCGCTAAGTTGGTTAAAACGACTAAAAGAGATTACAACGTTTTTAACGTTTTTTTTGTTCTGATTTTTTAAAATTAAGTATTCATACTCTGTAAAACAAATAAACATTGTCTATAAACTATATTGAATTTCAACCCCTAAAGGGTTGAAAAGTGTAAAAATAGAAAAAATCACCAAGCCGGAACCGTTGAATCTAAGTATAATAGTATGAAATTTAGACATCTGTAAGAAAGGATTTTTTCAAAATTCAACCCCAAGGAAGTTAAGTTAAGGGTTAAAAAGTGTAAAAAATGAAAAACTTTCTTAATCAATTTGATTTTAGCGAAAGTTAGAAGTACTCGCGACATTAGCTGTAGCATTTTCTACACTGCTCGAGGATGGTCAAATTGCCCATGCTACCTTCAAACTACCACTCAATCTAACAACTTCGGTTACTCCCGTTTGTTATATATTAAAACAAAGTAATTTTGCGGAACTTTAAAAAAATACAAAAATAATAGTGCGGGACGAAATGGTAATATTTCATGGGGAGGTTCTCTTTGCAGCGAATAACCCGACATCGAATAGTCCAACGGCGAAACGGTAGCAGCTAATAGTCCGGCAGCTTGCCGGAAAATGTCCAAGACCCGCTATAATATGATCTAAAAAATATTCCCATGAGTGCTTAAATATGCACTAAAAAAGGGCATGTATCAGTTGCCCCCAAAAGTACATTTTTTTATACCAATTCCCCCCAAATTACCTAGAGCAAAATGTACCAGTTGCCCTCACATGTTAATATATACACGATTACAATATATAGCCTGTAAAATAGGGGAGGTAAATATACAAATAATAAATAAAATTATTTATAAAAATAATGTAAGATAGTGTAAAACGATAAAATCAAATTTTGATATTTGCAATTATATATGCTATTCTATTTTGTAATAAATAATATGAAAAAGTTAATAAAATAATAAATATTATAATAATTATGTGGCATAATTTGTCAAAAAAAAAAAAAATAGATAAAATATTCGTATGCTTATAATAATTTCATTTTATCCATACTATTTGTATAATATATTATATTTATTATTTATTACAAAATACAATATCATATATAATTGCAAATATCAAAATTTGATTTTATCATTTTATACTATTTTAAATTATTTTTATAAATAATTTTATTTATTATTTGTATATTTACCTCCCCTATTTTACAGGCTAGATATTGTAATCGTGTATATATTAACATGTGAAGGCAACTGGTACATTTGGTCGAGGGCAACTGGTATATTTTAAAAATCTCGATAACAGCCGTGAGGGGCAACTGGTCAACACCCATAAAAATATTAAAATATGCGAAAAAAATAATATTATATAAAACAAAAATTTCCCACGTTAAAAAAACTTGTTATGATCATTCGCTTATCGATCGCGTCGCTATATGATATAAATAAATATATAATTTATATCATATGAAAAAAAATTCGTTAATTAACATGAATTACAAATATTCAATTAATACCACTAAACCTTATTAGGTACTTATTATTTTTAAGAAAAAATATTTGAAAGGCTACGAAACTGAAAAATACTTAAAAAGCTAAATAGCACTAATATTTCCAAATATGCAGAAATATGTAACCTAAAATTTTGTATTTAGATTCTTAGTTATCTAAAACAATTTATAGCTCACATAGACATCTCAAGAACCTCTTGAAAAAATGTGCAAATGCTAGAAGTTAC
Source organism: Sipha flava (assembly GCF_003268045.1). NCBI lineage: Eukaryota > Metazoa > Arthropoda > Insecta > Hemiptera > Aphididae > Sipha > Sipha flava. Next base: position 5,748,418 of record NW_020272783.1, on the reverse strand, counting down.
AAGCCCTGGTTATAAATTACATTAAAGGAAAATCTAAAAATGTCACACACAATATTTTAATTATAATAAATAATAGTATATAGACCTATTGTAATCTATATAGTTCCACGTAATAATACACTGAATTTTGGATATTTTTAAATCAATCTTATCTGAAATTCGTATGCAAGTGTAGAAGTGAACCATCTGGTTTAATAAATTTCCTCTTATTCTTTGTATTGTTTACCTACATCAAAGACAACCCGCCATGCGGGTAGCCAATAGGTATATAAAGAATTCACAACAATAAGAGGAAACCATGGGAAATAATACCTATTTTGAAAGAGAGATTGTGGCTACGTTTTTAATTAAAATATAATCTGTTCTAGCTTATCGATGAATTTCTTAGAAAAATTATTTACCGGCTCTTGCAGATTATTATTGATGTTAAACAATAAAAGATAAAAAAATAGTAGGTATCAATAAATAAATAATATGTATTATTTAATAGAACTATGGGTAAATTAGTATGGAATAGTTCTAAATTTTACTTACAATATGATGTACATTGTATAGTAAAATCGATAAATGTGAGATCTTAATTGGTCACAATATCTACTCAAGAAAACTTTTATGTTTAAGTTTTTGGTCGTTTTCGCCTTCTCCGCTCTCTCCTAAATCTCATCATGTAAAATTGTTTTCTAACTTATTATAATAGGGACTGAAAAAAAAAAAATATCAACCGTATTCAGCCGAACTCGGTCATTTCGCCGACGACATTGGCGTAACTAAGGGGGACTTAGAGGGGCTTAGCCCCCCCCCCCAATGTATTATAGCCCCAAAATTTTTTTGATTATTAAAAGTTTAAAGATAATTTAAGCATGGGATAGTGAGATACATACTAAATAATATGAGTATATGACGCAGAGATTTATTCAAAAGTAAATTGTATAAATAAAATATTATTATTATAGTTTATTTTGTAATACCTACAAGCCTACATAATTAATATTGTTATCTAATAAATGTGATGGACGACGGTAGAATATTGCGGTGGTTCACTGCGACAACGTCTAATAATCGAACTCCCGGTATTTCTTACTATAAATAATCAGTCGAATAGTCGATTGGTGTTTTGGGATTCTCCGCGGCCCGTGCTAAAGGCCCCCATACACGATCAGTTTGCGCAAGCATTTTGATCGTGTATGGAATGGATTGAGTAGTTACGCAACTGTTTGAAACCAAGCTTGAGGTTTTCAGTCGAGTCCGAAATATTTTGTGCAACGCCCGATGATTGATAAGCGGTTTGAACGTGTATGTCAGTGTTTGACAAGCGTCAGTGGTGGAAATATCCTATTGTGTTGCTTAAAATTGTTCGAAGTAAATTTAAAGTTCCGAATTTTATTTATTTATTTTTATTATTTTTACTTTTTTTAAGTGTTAACTAAAATATAAATATTTATTATTATTATTTATTTTAATAATATAAATATATAATACAGTTATTAGTATGGGAACTAAAAATGACGAAGACAGAGAATTCTGGTGTGAATTTTTCTTACTTTACCAAGAGTTACCAGAATTGTGGAAAGTAAAAAGTGAAGTGTATAAAAAACAGAAATAAGAAGGATGCAGCATATGATAAAATAGTAGAATGAATCACCGCTTACAAGATATCTTAAAGTGGCCAACAATCTTTGTTCGGCCGATATTGGTATCCTCATGAACGTAGTGTTTTTTTCTATTAAAGGTGTAGCCATTTCTAGTAATTCTCCAAACGTATTAGCATCCATTCGAAGATAGTTTTTGTAGTCAACTATTGAACTTAGTTTGAGTTCTGATACTAAACGGTCATGACCAAATTCTACCCTTTTAGCCATTCCTTCATCCGTATTCTCTGCTTTCTTTTTCGTTTTTCTTTTTTCTTTTCGGTCAAACTGGCAATAATTATCGCGACGCAAGCAATTTCTGTGTCGGACATTATGTCTACGTAATATACAAAAACGTACTGAGGACTGAGGTTCAAACAAACCGCTTGACCGTGTATGTACGTGTGTTTGCACAATCATGTTTTTGCGCTAACTGTTTGATCGTGTATGGGGGCCTTAATGAATTGCGGATGTGCAAACCGATAGTGACGATACTATACTGAACTTCTGTTGTGTTTGTGTATTGCACTACTAGAGACCAGTGGCGTAGCCAAGGGGGGGGGGGCTAAGGGGGCTATAGCCCCCCCATGGGCCGTGTTTATATGTATAATGTATCTTGACTATTTAATAGAATCAATGGATGCTCGTTTTAATCAAAGGCTTATTGATGTTATGCCACTTGAAGGACTTATTCCGGCCAATTTAAATATGTATGACGATAAAAATATTATAAAAGCTGCTAAAACATATGTCCAAGATCTCTATGATGATACTTCATCTACAATCAGAGCTGACCTGTTCATATGGAGGCAACAATAGAGTCAAAATACTATTCCAAAACCGAATTCTGCTTTTGATTCACTCTCTCATCGCACCAATCTTCGACTTAACATTAAAATACTTTTACAATTATTCGCCACGTTACCAGTTACCTCTTTCACTCCGGAAAGAACATTTTCAGCACTTAATCGCTTAAAAATTTTTTTAAGAAGCACTATATCGGAAAACAGACTGAATGGGTTAGCTATGGCTTATATAAATAAAAAAGAGCAATTCGATGAAAGTGAAATAATAACTGAATTTGCCAGAAATTCGCCTAAGAGGATGCAGCTGTCAGAGTGGAGCAAGGGACTGAACACTAAAACCAAAATTATTATTATTATTATAAATTATATATTAATAAATATTTTTAAAACTATACAAAAATGCTTGAATTAAGTTTAGAAACTTGGTGGTAGATGGTGGGGGAGAGTTAAAGGTGAATTCTCATATCCTCTCTTACCTTACTTATCCAAAAAAGTGGTTAGCCCACTTGTTTAAAAATCCTGGCTACACCACTGCTACAGACTGCAGTATTATTTAATATTTAGACCTTGGAAGTGTTTTATTTTTATGTTATACTTTGGTGATTAAAAATGGACAAAATAAAATGTATTTAGTATTTTTAATAAACCAAAAAAAGTATACAGTACTAATACAGTTGGTATTATTGAAAAAGAAAATAATCCAGACGATCCTCCCAAGTTTATTCAGAAAGCATGAAAGTAAGTAAATTTAATTATTTTAATATTGTTACATAACCAAGTAGCCCTTTGTAGGTATATGTATATAAATATAAATTTGAATTATAATTTATATCTGGTCACCATACGCCCATACCTAAAGTCAAAGGATTTTAAAATCTTATCGGGTTTCAATTAAACTTATATGTAAGTTTTTAGACATTAAAATATTCTAGTTTGTATTTTTAATTGTATAGCAACTAAAAAAAGAAGTTGATTGTATGCCAACTGATATGGGAGATTTTTCTACACACTGTTAAAGATAATTTTGTTCGAAAAGGTTTCAAAAATTGGAAAAAAGTATGTATACATACTATAAAAATAATTTGAAATTCTCATGGTATTTTTGATTGGTTGATCCTTACTTTTTATTGGAATGACCTTTTTAAGAATATGAAAATAATACCATAGCAATTGTCAGTTTCATATTAATTACTAGTTGTTATTATATGTTTAAATAAGTGGTTCTACTGAATCTGAATCTATTCTAAGAAGTCCAAATCAAAGCTTTGAGTTGCATGTTGCTTGTAAACAGCACCTTGTAAGCAGAGAAAAATGGAACTCTTATAATTTGAGCAAAAAAAAAAAAATGGTTCAGTTTATGCCGTGCTATCAACTGCTCGTTCAGAACAAATAGAAAGAAATCGAAAGTATGTCAAAACTTTAATGGACTTAATTCTATTTTTAGCCCGACAAGAATTGGCTTACTGTGGGCATCTAGAGAGTAAAGATTCTAATAAACAAGGTATATAAATTTGTACCTAATGATAATTAGGAAATCTTAAGGAATTGTGTAATGTTATGGCCAAATATAATCCGACAAATGTTACTCAGTATGCATCGCAACATACAAATTATTCTAGTTGGAAGATTCAAAATGAACTGATAAACTGCTGTTCTAATACTGTGTTATTAAATATTATTAGTTATATCAATGATTCCGGATATTTTGGGTTAATGTGTGATGAAGCAAGGTATATCACCTGTAAGATGTTGAATGAAGCTATGTGTTATCATATAATTGATGTATGTGTAAAAATTATTTTTAGGTGTTTTAAAAAAGTACAATTAACCTTATGTATTAGGTATTTCAAAAATCTTCACATTTTTGAAAGGTTTGTTAGATTTGTAGATGTGTCAATAGGTAAAAATGCTGAAGCATTATCATCTGATATTTTATCATTTCTTGACAAATACAACATTCTGAATGTACCTATCATAGCACAAAGCTATGACGAAGCAAGTGTTATGTCAGGTGACCACAATGGAGTACAAAAAGAAATTAAAGACAAAAGCCCTTTTTTCTATTTATATACACTGCATATGGCCCACAGAACTAATTTAGTGGTAATTGATACGTGTAAATCAATTAAGGTATGTTGGTGTATATTTTAATATCTAATGTAGTAATGTCTCTATGTAAACTAATTTAAATGTCAAGCTCTAAAAATTGTTTTTAATTCTTCGGGATGCTAGAAATCTTTTCAATGGGTTAGAAGCGTTGTATATCCATTTTTCAATCCCATCAAAGAATATATTGTTGGTTGATATACAAGAGAAACTTAGAATTAAAAAAACAAAACTATGTTCAATTAGTGATACAAGGTGGTCTTGCCGTTTTAAAAACTGCAAAATGGTGATGGAACTTTATTCTTCTATAATAAAAGTTTTAAAATATGAAATAGAAAAAAATAATGACAAAAACGTTGCAAATGGTATAGGTTAGATTACTTACTCATACATTTCCATTTAATACAAAATTACATCGTTTAGTATATTTTTATAGTTAATTTTTTTTAGGAATTCTGTACACAATGGAAAAAACTTAATTTCTTGTGAATTTATTTTTTTTACATGAGATTTTACTTATAATCAATATACTAAGTAACTAACTCCAGGAAAAGTCTGCAACGTGGGGTAAAGCACCTCAAGTACAATAGTACAATAAGTACAATAAGTACAATAGATTCTGTTATTGCCACCCTAGAAGCTAATCGCTGTGAAGAACATTTTTTAACAATTTGAACTCAAATAACTGAATTTTCTACAAATAACTACATACTGTTGGAGATATCCATGAATTATAGATTATTAATAAATAATAAACTTCATAATATATGATAATATATTATGTGCAAATATTTTTTAGTTGTTGAAAATATTTATTGAAATTAAAAAGCTTTTTATTTTATTAGGATCTAAGAGAAAAAGAACACGGCCAAATAAACTAAGTAATTATATTACTGAAGTAAATACTGGTGAAAGTGAAAAGCCTAACCCAAACAGTGGCGTATATAGGAATTAATTTCGGGGGGGGGGGGTGTTATGAAAAAATATATACTAAATGAAGGTTATAAATTAACTTATTTTTAATAACTATGAAAATTAAAATACATAAATTTAATTACAGGACAAAGTCTAATTTTCGAGGTAGATTTGCAAAATTATTTATCACTTCTTCAGTGTTTATTAAAATACTTCGATAAATTGACATGAGATAATCCTGTTAGTCGATTTTCGCTTGTACTATTTCTCAAGCACGACTTCAATCTTTTCAATATCGAAAACGATCTTTCTGATGACGCTGTTGAGACTGGTAAAGTTACTAATATTGACATTAAGCACCATATATTTGGAAAAAAATCAACGGATAGTTTATTCAAAGTATCAATAGCAGATTTGGATTTCTGACAAACCACGGAACATTTGCAATTATTCTGAGGACTTTGTTTTGGACAATTTGCATTTTTTTGATGTGCGAGGATGCACGATTACCCCATACCGGGCAAGCGTATGTAAGAATTGGGCGTATAATTTGCTTAAAAATTAGGAGAGAACATTTTTTCCCATACTAGACAGTTTCTTTTTAATTAATACATAGATTAAAGAAATGCACACGTGGGTCGTACTAACCATAAATTTCGGGGGGGGGGGGGTTGAACCCCCAAAACTGAACCCAAATGATATCATGACATGCTATCATGTCAATTATTTATTTATCAATTTATTATTTTGGACACTTTAATAATGAATCTTAAAATGAGATTTTCTAAAGAAAGTATGAAGTTGGCTAATATTGTGGATGGTTTTTAATGTTTGATTATTCAAAAGGCCTTACATTTCTAAACCATTATAAATTAAATTAATTAATTGTTTTTAAATTAAACATTAATGAAAAAAGAATGGTAATGCTAATTTATTTTTGTATAGAGTTTATTGAATATCGATATGGAAAGTTTAAAGGCAGTAATGATGGTTGCACAAAATCTTAAAAAAATATCTACCGACAGTAAAATGATGACACCTGCAGAAATGGCTGAAATTGCATCACCTAACACTTTTCCAAACTTGTATAAATTGTTGAACATAGCTTATACAATTCTTATTAATAGTGTTACTTATGAAAGAGCATTCTCTGCTATGTGGCGGGTAAAAATTGGCTACGTTCAACAATGTTACAAGACCATTTTTCAAATTTAGCTTTATTAAGCATTGAAAGAGACTTAACTAATAACATAGACAGTAATAGTGTCTTAGAACATTTTATAGCTAATAATAAAAATAGATGAATAGATCTTAATAAGTAAATTACAAATTATAATCTATGAGATTATTGATTATGTCATTTTACGTAAAACATACTACATTTTTTACCAATTTACAGTTTAATTTTACATTACAGTAAATTAATAGCTATTGGAATATAAAAACAAAATAGTTAACAAAAATTTTCAAACACCTATCAATATAATTATTTAATTATCATTATATTTGTATAGTTGTATATTTTAAGTTCAAAGCGTAATAATGAAAATAAGAATATATTACACGTCTTCAATAATAAAACTATTTTCTTTTTTTTTTTTGCCCTGGGGGCGGTTTGAACCCGGATTAATGCTAGAATATTATATATTTATTTTGTGATTTACATAATAATAGCATTATTTTACATGACCTTTTAAAATTATACCTACATTATCTTCAAGACTTATTTTGATTGGTAAACATAATCATGACATCAAAACCAGTGGCACTTACAATTTCAAGAATAAATCCAATTTCAGAAGTGTGTTAAAAATATATAGTTTTATCATTATTTACCCATTAATTTATTTGCTCATTGATATAATTTAATTTTAATATTTCAATAACTGAACAATTAAGAGGACGCATAAAAATATGAATTTAACGTCATTAATATTAAACCCGGTCGGAATTAATTTATTTGAAATAACTTTTTATAAAATGTATCAATAAAAAATACGTTTTCATGAATTCGGCCATTATAGTTCCAAAAGATGGCACGAATCGTGTATAAGAACTGGTTTCAAGCCTCGGCCTATCACAAGCTTGTACATTTTTTTCGAGTGGGAGAATAAATACCAGCATTAATAAATATCATCGGACCAACAGGACCCAACAAACCTGAAGACAATTCGTGTGTCACGTTATGAGTAGGACGTTAGTTGTGGAACGTTCTGCTGCCTACTGTCTAAATAATTTTACAGTCAAATTTGTTCCGACGATTAAAATCTTCCCAACACATTACGAGTAAGTTAACTAATATCTGTATTATTATTAATTATAATAATCGTAAGTAAACTCAATAAAGTAAAATATTTATATATACTACGGTTATTATACATATGATACTACCTATTTATATATATTTAAATGTGTTTTTATTTATAATTTATAATATAAATGAACATACAATATAGGTTCAAACAATTTCAAATATAAATTTAAGTTTCTATTTCTGTGTTATCTATGTATAAATAAATATTTTAATTCCATATTTTCACTAGTAAGATATTAAATGTTCAAGTTTTAAACCTATATGGGCTCAAAACAAATAAAAATGTTAAATAACTTTATAAATTATTTATAACAAAGCTATTTTGCTTTATGTTCACCAATACAATTTTTAATTTTCTCCAGCAATAACTCAAGACATTAATAACTTCTCCTTTAATACAGTGAAATTGAGAAATTGTTATACATTACCAAATTTAATTTTACCTTTTACATTGAAGGAAAAGAAAGCTAATTACCAATTATAAAAACATAAAATACAATTTAATTACAATTGCATGTAAAAAAGTATATGGTGGGTGACAATGATTATATCCAATGATATCCCATAATTCATTTTAGAAGATTTTAACTAGCTATTTACTAACTATAAATACTAGTATTTATGTATTAATATGTTCTTTAATTATATTTATTAAAGTACTACTAATTCTTTCAACATTTTAGTATTAATTATATTTGGTATGTAATTGTTATTTTAAGATTGGTAATACTTATGTTCTTATTTATTAATAATTAAGGATAAACATATTATAAGTGTATAATATCACATAATTATTTTCTTATATTTTATTCTGTATTACTAAAGTAAAAATCTGTTAACATTTTACATATTCATTTAGAGAAACCAAAAGATAGTCATGTCAGACAGAATCTATTTTACTTGCTGAAATTTAGAATATATATTTTTAGAAAAATGTAAATTCCGTACTTAAATATTTTTGATTTTCATGTATCAATATTAAAAACATTTTGGAAACTTGTATCATTTAGGGTAGATCTTGGTGAATGCTAAAATTCTAAAATGTTTTAAAATGATGGATACTACTATAAAGTGTAAGATGAGAATATAAACATAATATTTTTTTGGTTTTATTTTATTGAATACTATTTTACTACAATTTAAAAGTTATTTTTAGGTCAATATAAATTACAACTAACTTTAAGATTAACTACCTACATTAGGATTTTAAATCTTTATATATATAATATAAAAAATATGATTAATAATCTTCTTTATTATTGTTTAGTTGCTTAGACTACTATATAAAATATGACAACAATAACTCTTGCTAAAAATTAAATTTAAAAGAAATTATTATAGTATTCATTTTGTACAATACAAATTTTTATTTTTATTTACAGAACTTGGATTTTTTTTTTTTTTTTGTTAAACCAAGGATACTTTGGAAGCCAAGTTGCTATCAATTTAAATTGATATATCTAATTTTATTTCTAAAAATTCAAATTTTAATTCATTTCATTTTATATATATTTTTTTTTGATTCAACCTTTAGAAAGTGTCCTTCATGATCTGGGTAACCACTTAAATTTATTTTTTTTTTAATTTTATACATTAAATATTTAATGGTAAAAAAATAAAATTTATTTAATTTACATATAATATCTTAATACTTTTGAATCATTTGATTAAAATTAACTAATAATAATCAACTCTTAATAAATAGCGTTATTCATTAAAAAATATAACTCAATTTAAATTTATCTATCTAATTTTGATTCAAAATATTCAAATTTTAATTCATTTCATTTTATATTTTTTTTCAGAACTTGGATTTTCAATTCAGAAGGAGCCTCTGTCCCGTCTTAAGGTTTAACAATTTTGTGTTAAGTTAGTTTGTTGTACAGAGATAAATTTATTAATGATTTACAATAAAAACCAAGGTTTGCAAAAATATTTTGTCAAATATAAAATCACGTTAAATAGAAGTTTGTTATAGAACAGTTTCAATTTTAAGTTTAGAGGAGTTTACATACGTAAAATTGAGTAGCCACATGTTTCCAGAGGAGTTTACATAAGTGTAATTTAGTAGCAAAATATTTTTAAGGGGATTTACAATATTTTAGGGGAGCTTACATGCACCTGGTAATAACTATACTTTATCACAAATTTATCTCTGTGATTGATAGATTTTTATCATCAACTAAATAAATATGATAACTTTAAATGATAAGAAATGAAAATATTGTTTTTATATTCTTACCTGAAGAATTTTGTTAGTTTTTATTCTGTTTATTATTATAAATTAAATTAAATATCATTTAAAATACTTTACCTTTCAATAATTAAATTTTTAAAAGTCTTGAATTTTGTGATTGGACCAAACCATTTATTTTTGGTATTTATACAATATTTATTAATATGCGATTGCTGATTTTATCAATTATTTTTAGTTTTGGTAATATGTTATCTTTTAAATTTCTTCTAAAGGTAAATTTTTAGCTAACAATTGTTATTCTTAAAATGTATCAAATATAATTTTATGTTTTATACTAATATTTCATTACCAAACCTACTTGTAGTTAGTTTCATGGTTCCTGGATAACAATATAGAAGACCGTAAAATAAGAGATAAAATAGTGCATTTAAAAAATGAACAATCAAAAATTTCTATTGTAAAAGAGTTTGCTAAACATGCAAAGTTGCAGCGACAAATAAATAAATCAAATGACCAATTGAAAAATAAAAGTATGTTTCTATTATTATTATATCTAATATATTTATTTATGAAATTATTATAGTACTGTGATTTAATATAAAAATTAATTTTCAGTCCGAGAAAATGCGTCTAAAAATTTTAAACTGAAATTTATTTGCAAATTATCATTATATATTTTCTCTGTAAGTATATTCTATGTATTGTATAGAAATATATTTTTTCTAATTAAATTATTATTTAATTGCATATTCATTGCTTCTAAAATACCTTTCCATCTCTCCCTATCCAAGCCGCTCCCATATCTAACAATGGATTGAATTTTTTTAGGTCTTTTTCTATTCTATCATTCCATCTCTGCCGAGGTCTGCCTCTTGATCTTTTCCCTGTTATTTTGCTTTCTGTGACTTAATTAGTGTGCCTTCAGCTCGCCAGGCATGACCAGCCCTTTTTTCCAGTCTCTTTCTGACTAAGAAGTATCATAGATTTGGCTTATTGTATAGTTACCGCAGATTTTCATTGTTTCTTCTTTCAAATCTTTCAAAGTCATTATTGTTTACTGGTCTATATATTTTCCTTAATATTTTACTCTCAAATATCTGCAGTTTTTCTTCATACCCATGGGTGCTAGATCATGTGACATTAATTGCATATTAGTTGTTTCTAATTTTATAATTTTAAACTTGTTGATTTTTGTTAAGCTTATTTTCTTAAAATTAATTTGTCGTATACTGAATTACTTTTAGGCCATATAACTTGGTATTATATTATTTCATAAAAAATATTGTTTTTATATAAGTTAAAATATTTAATTCAAATAATTCCATACATTTTTATAATTACCAAAAGAAATTAATACTGGATTTGAACATAGAAAACAGTAGGCTCAATATAATTTACCTATATATAAATCTATATTAGATTTTTTTATTAAATTAATGTTATACAAAATCAAATTATTTATTTTTATAATTCTCAATTTTCGTTCTCATTCCGTCATCTCACTCATAATTTATTTCATCCTAAACGCAGGTTTCCACATTTAAATAATTTTATTTATATTTATTGTAAAATATCTATAAGATATAAGTTTACAAATATAGTTGTATCTAATTTCTGTTCCTTGAAATAGTTTTAAAAATGTAATATTTATTTTAAAATACATTTAATAATCATTGTATTAAATATAAGATTTAATTTTCAAATATATGCTTAAACATTATTATTAATATTTAATTTCCCATTTCAGGCAATTGTAAATTTCATATTTGTTTATTATAATTATCATCAAACTGTCCTGAACAATCTACCTTCTAATTGGTTTTCACCATTATCGTGGTTAGTTAGTTGGCCATCGTCTCAAGTTGATACAATGGGTTTTATTTTTTGGTATAGTATCACCAACTATGTTGCTAAAGTTACCACTAATAATTTATTATAAGAAATAAACATTTGTATATATATTGAATTATTGATGTTAAAAAATCTGTAGATAAGATAAGAATTAATTTAAACCTTTCAAAATAACAAATACTATTTGTGTTAAAATTAAATTATATTTTGTAGTTATATTTTATATCCTCTCATTTTTTATTAAATAATTAAAAATTCTTTAAGTATTTCTGTCTAGATTTTAAACCTGTGTATTAATATCTGGTGTTTTGTTGACGACGAATGGTTGATAGTACTTATATAATAATTTGTAATTTCTATAATATATTATTTACTTATTTTTAAAATATGTTTGTAATGTTTGTAATTATTCATTTTAAAATTATATAAATGAGTAGGTAAATATAAAACAAATAAACAATAAACAATTAAATAAATGCACAGTACACAGAAGTCTGTATTATCACAGAATATTATGTAGTATTATTCATGAACAAGTACTGAGAAAAAAATGTATATTATACATATATAATATATATGGATTCTTCACGCTAGTTACTTTAACAGGCACCAAAACCTGCCATTAAATAAAGTGCCCCATAGGCGTAATTTGAGGGGGACTTGGAGGGGCTTAGCCCTTCCAATATTAAAATTAGCCCCTCCAAAAATTTATAATTAAATTAAAATATCAAATTCTTTATTAGTTATCTAATCTACATAATACAGCAAACGAGATCAATCAATTTTTATGATTTAATTTTTAGGATCTATTAAATGTGGATGTAAATACACTTCAATCAGAAATGCTTGTGGTAAAAACTGTGTGACCCGTAGAAACTCCAGTTTCATTTTGGAAGATATCAAATCAATCATGGATGCAGAGCTTTATCCTAATTTATATAAACTGTTATCATTATCTTTAACAATTCCAATTAGCTCTGCAACATGTGAAAGATTATTTTCAGCAATGAAAAAGATTAAAAATTGGCTTCGAACATCTATAAACAAGATTTACAGATTTGTCATTAATTTATATAGAACGAGATTTATCGAATGAATTGTCTAACGAAAAAAAATTAAATAAATTTGCAATTTCTAACCGAAGGTTCCAATTAAAATAATATACTTAATAAAAAAATATAATATATTACATTTATTTACCTAAATTTTGTTATTTTTTTCATACAAATATTTTTAGTTTTATTAATAAACGCATTATAATATATTAAATGTAGGAAAGTGGGTGAGAAAAATATGATATCGCTATATCGATAATTGGGGTGAAGGTGGAGGGCAGAGCCCCCCACGGGTTTGTTTCATTTAAATATGTTAAGCCCCTCCAAGTTAAAAACTGAAATTGCACCTAAGAAGTGCCCGCTAAATACGATTTAGCGATGAAATTTTACGTAATAATTGTATTAATGAAATATTAAAAAATAGCAGGTAAAATGTGTCCGCTATGTTAGCGGATTGTTTAGCGAGACATTGTAATAACGGCTCTAAAACTACTTTTATATCATTCCACATACTATATATTGACTAAATCTAAATATGGTTGTACAGTGGTAAAATACGGTAGAGCAGAGATTCCCAAACTTCTTATAGTACAACCCATTTTGGAAATTATTTCAATTTTTACGACCCAAAATAATATCATTGATCATTTTAAATTGAAGAAAAATATTATATTTATAAAAAAAAGCTTATACTATGTAATTTAATTACTAAGTATATAATTTTATCGTGAAGGATTTAATTGTTTCCTATTTTTCATAACTGGATTAATATCTACTTTTTTATTTTGATTGCAAAGAACTTGTTGTAAGCTCATCATCAATTAATTTTCTTTTTTTAACCGCTGACTCAGATATTATCTCTGTTTCTTCAATTTTCGCAGAACTTGTCAATGACTTTTTATTTCACCATTTGTCCATAATAACTGTACAAACGCACAAAAAAAAAAAAAAAAAACGAATTTATTAGTTATTTATAGTTATAGAAAGATTTAAATTGCGTGCATGTATCGTATTCAATGTACCGTTTGTTACTGAAAATAATCAAATTATTTGAACGTCATTCAGGTACTAACTTGTTTTAAATATATTGCTATATTTTCAATAATCATTAATCCGATTGCTTTGTGTTGACACAGTCGAGCATAGACATATAAAGAAATATTATTATGTCTATTGGTCACAGTAAATTTGCAATTGTCACAAACGCAAATAACAGTTAATAATAAAACTAACTAAATAATTAAACATCAACCATAAGTAATAGAAACACATGAAAAACATAACGCGACCCACTAAAAATATAATTGCAATCCATTTTTGGGTCGTGACCCACGGTTTGGGAACCTCTGCGGTAGAGCACATACTGCAGTCACAATGCTGTCATTAAAGTGCATACCAATAAGATAACCTTTTAAAATTAAAAATTGAATTTATATTAAACTTATTATGAAAAAATACTAAAAAAAAAACGTTCTTTATATTCATCATTTGGTTGTATATATAAAAATATTACTAATGAAATATGTTAAGAAAAGCTTACAATTTAAAATATAATTGTTAATTATTAACTTAATTAATTGTTTTATTAAATTATTAATTATAGCTTTTGGGTTAACTTTTATCTCACAATGAATATTAGCAACAGGGTTGGATAGGCTCATAGGGAAAAAGGGATTTTCCCTGTAGGCCCTCGCCCTACATTATGTCCGTGGCTCCTTCCATATTATTAATGTTTTCATGGATATTTATTATTATTATTTTTTTTTTTTATAGTTAAATTATTTAAATTAAATTAGGATGAGGAAATATAATAGATTTTTATAAGCAATTTTTTTTTTCATTTTGGTGGCTCCATTAAAATATTTCCCTGTAACAAAAAAACTTCCTATCTACCTTAGATTAGCAACGCCATATAGTGGGATTTTTCCATAGTATTTAATTAGTTTTTAGATAGTAGTTTTGAATTTTTTTTTTCTGGTATTGAAATTGTCACAGGAAAATTCACAAGAATTTGAATACATTTTTTATCATCTACCTACCAGAAACATTGTTTTTTCACATATTAATAAAGCTGATTGAACGTTTTTGGGAATATTGTCCATTTTAATCAATTGTTGCCACCAAAATTAAAATTTCTCCAATACTGAATTAATTATATCTTCCTATTAACTATATAGGTATAGAATGGCTAAAACATGTATTTATCGGTATTTATAAGATAAGAATTTATATTGAAACCAATTCTACATGTAAAATTATAACGAATAGGTATCAATATTAAACTATTTTATATTTCATTTATTAAATATTTTTATTACCTACCTAATAGTAATATATAATAATTTTTATTGTAATAAAATGTAATTTAATCATAATAAATTTGGAATTGTTATTACTGTTGTCGATTATCAATATACAAAATAGGTATATTTTGATATAAATGATAATTATTTTTTTGTAATATTCTACTTCTATAATAAGAATCATGACACATAATATTTTTCATTTGATTGAGGGGGGAGGCGGTTAAAACCCCAAAACTTTTCTTATCGGTATGCCCCTGCTGCGTGATAAAAAACCTGTATAAAGGATTC
>NW_020272783.1:5647200-5732942 GCF_003268045.1 Sipha flava | reverse complement strand
AGGATGTTATAAATGGATCAAAAGTGGTTATTGCATTAGATAGATTACCAAATGAAAGGCTTAAAAGAAATGTAGTAAGATCTCGTATGGACCTCATCGGTAAGTACACAATAATCAGTTGACGAAAAATAAATGTATAAAAATTAATTAATATTTTTCATACAGTTTCGGTAGGAGGAACATTGGGTCTATTTCTTGGAGTCAGCTTGTTAAGTATTGTTGAAATATTTTATTATTTTATTGTTTGGACTAAAAATATACCACATGATATCAATGCTGCAAACAAAAAAAATATTCATCGACCAATTCAAAATATTAATAATCTACCTTTTATACATTAAATTATTGTAGTTATATACAAAGATAATTTAACCAATAAATTAGTTTCGTAGAAGCCATTGACCATAAAACATCGTCTTTATCATATTTCCATTTTATTAATAATTACAACATTAAATTCTACTCAGATTTTTTTATCTAAATTAAATTTTCTTCATTTAGAAATTACTTGTACATTAGTATATGTGTACAAAATTTCTCTTCAATAACCTTAAACTACCTACTGTTACTTTAGTAAATAAAATATTTAGTTACTTAATAATTTATTAATAATTAATTACTCAAAATGGCGTTTGAAATGTACAAAGAATGTATTTTTTTATGTCCAGGTGAACATACCATAATTCATTCTTTTTATGCCTTATTGCGGTTCTAAACATGAGTCATAATAATATTAAATTTACTGATTGTAGTACAAACATACAGGTTTAAAATATAAATAGTACCCAAATGAAAAAAATTATAGTATACAAGTAAGATATAATTATAATAATAACGTAACCATATGAATTGACAAACTTCTAAATATAATTCAGTCTACAGAATTTGATATCAGTTCCATATGACACAAACTGTCATTTTCATTTTTGATAAAATAGGAATTAATTTCTGTTTGAGTAGATTTTTTATAGTACGAATATATAAAAGACAGCGTGTACTTAAAAGATATTAATATTACTACTGTTGCAATAAAGTAGGTACTAATAGTAAATAAATTGTTAAGCTTGTTCGAATATTCTGCTGCATCTATGAAAAAAAAATTATATATAAATGTTAAAATCAAAATATATTATTATGTAATAAATTATTTTCATAAAAACATACCACTTTGATTTCCGGGATTTTCTAGTCGATCATCTGCATGTTTCTTTTGTTCGTCATAAAGATTATAATTTAATTCTGTTTTTTTAATTATTTTATCGAATTTCAAGTTTGTATTAGTATTTTCAGTTGTAATAATTGGGAGATAATGACTGTTTATAGGCAATGTACTATGCGTTAAAATATTTTTATATTTTA
Organism: Sipha flava; assembly: GCF_003268045.1. Taxonomy (NCBI): domain Eukaryota; kingdom Metazoa; phylum Arthropoda; class Insecta; order Hemiptera; family Aphididae; genus Sipha; species Sipha flava. The sequence continues at coordinate 5,731,583 of NW_020272783.1, read as the reverse complement.
GATTAATTGAGTTTGAACTTAAAAGATATTTACTATTGTTAACAGCAATTGTTTTTGGGGCAACTGTGGATGTATAAGCAATATTTAGTACAAGTTTGGTTGAGTTATCTGGGTTATTTTTATTAATTTCATGAATATTTTTTATGTCATGTATATTAGATGATATTATAGTGTTCGATGAGGTACTTGGTTGATCAAAAGCGGTTGGTATATTGGATTTATCTGTTATATTTGTTACACTTGTAAAATAATTAATTAATTTTGTTGAAGAAGTGACATTAATTACTAGAGGTGATTTCTGAGTCGAAACGGTCTTTTGTGTTACAGAATTCGTGGTAATTTTTATTAAATCAATTAACTTTATGGTAGAAATAGTACTTATTGTTAATGGTTTGATTGATGTAGTAGGACCATTAAATGTTTCAACCGTAAAATTATTTTTTTCTATTACAGATTTAGTTGTCACTTTTGATTTATTGATTAATATTGAAGCAACATTAGATGTATCCGTTGAAGATTTAGAAATATTACTTATTTTTGTTGAGATAAAGGGAACTTTGGTTGCTAATGTGTTTAAAGAAATTATTGAGGGTATTGGTTTTATAGTGGTAGTCATTGCTGATGATAGTGGAAGTTTAGTAAATGTTATATTGAAAAAGGTTTTGAGTTTTGGTGGTAAAGATATTGCATAACTTGTATTTTTGTTTAAATTTTGTTGAGTTGTCCCTATATTTGAATTATTTAAAGTTGTAAAATCATGAATAATTTTTGAAGAAGAGCTTGTATTAGAATTAGTTAAGTCATATTCTATGGGAGTAAGTTTTTTTTGTGTTGTTGTTGAAGTAGTAGAAGTTTTAGTAATAGTAGTATTAATAGGAGGAGTCATAATAGTAGTAGGAGGAATAAGAGTCATGGTAGGAGTAATAATGGTAATAGTAGTAGCAGTAGTAGTATTAGGATAAAGAGGAGTAATTGTAGTAGTAGTAGTAGTATTAGGATGAAGAGGAGTAATTGTAGTAGTAGAAGTAGTAATAGTACTGGAATTAGTAGTAAGAGGAGGTATAATAGTAGTAGTAGTAGTAGTAGTAGTAGTAGTAGTAGTAGTAGAATTTGCTGTAAAATATAATCTAGCGATGTCTTCAAGTGGTTTTACTGTAAATTAATAAAAATGAATTGTATATTGATAATGCTAAATAAAATAAAATACATACTATATGGACATGTTTTTTCTATATCAAGGCAACAATTCTCATTTTCAAAACATTCCCAATCACATGAACAACTTCTAGTAGTTTTTTTTATTCCACAGTTATCTTGACAAGAATTATCCTCTGTAAATAATAAAATATATGTTTTAATATCTGCATTATTAATTCAAATTTAAATTAACGTTAAATAAACAACTATTATATATTTAACCTTCTTCATACGGTTGTGCTGTACATCTTTGGCCTTCTGTAACTACTAAATTATCAATGGCTGCTTCACATTGTTTCCCTTCAATTACAATCTAAAATTAAGAAAAAAAAGAGTTATAATTTACTGAAAAAAAATTAAAGAACTTACTGTTGACGAAATATTTAATTTAAATAGTCCAATTATAACTCTTCCTTCTCCTACGGAAGTTACCCAGAGAGGTACACCACCAAAAGTCACTGATAAAGTAGGACGTTCAATGGTGTCCTCCAATAGTGATTTTCTTGATCTTACTACATATGAAAACATTAAACATATCTGACTATCATTAACTGGTTGAATTGATGGAGATAATAATCGGCCAGTGACACCAATCCCATAAGTTCTAGTATCCAATGATATATAATTGCCTAAGAAAAAAATTATAAATAGTTGTTGAAACTAACATTTTGCAGTTTTACCTGAAAAGTACTGTGAAGAACCAGGTGAAACATGACGTCCAATAAAATATAATAAAGATCGAGCTTTATCAGCAAGCCAATCAACATCATTTAAAAAATCATTTTGCCAACCACAAAATCTATTGTCTGACGATTCAAAATCACATGCAAGATAGGTCTCCTTTATTTCTGTAAGACAAAATTAATTATTTTAAATTAAACGGTTGTAAATAATCAGTGCAATTGTACCTAATTGTAATATACAAATCTGCTTTTGTTTATTAAAATCACAGATAAAATACACTATATAGAATACATACATAATAGTTTATTAATCGATGTTAAAATTAATGTACATTCGACGACTAACTTTTACAATATGAGTAAGTTACACAATTTATCATAACTAATCACTATTGTTACCATTTACATACAATGGCGGATTTAGCGTTTTGACGTCCCTAGGCTTAATCACTCTATCATCACCCCTATCACTCTACTAAGGAACCAACAATATTGTCTAAACCCTTCTCTTCACATTTTTTTCAGTTTTTTTATTAAAAAAAAATATTAAATCTTTAAAATAGAAAACTTCTAAAAATAAAATATTTCATGTCTATTATTTTACTTCAGATACCGTTATTACTAGTACAAATAAACAATGCTTATACAGTCACATAACGGAAATATTAATAGCCAAATATGAAAATACCTATACTCGGATAGTCGGATGTTCCCAATAAGTAAATAGGTACTAATAAGTCATTAATAGGTAATAACTTTAAAAAAGTAATTAACTGTAATTATTTTATTACAAATGAAATATTTTCAAATTGTAATAATAATTGTAACATTCTTACTATAGCCTATAGGTACGCATCATACAATGTACATATTTTAATATATTATAACTTTTTAAAATTATTTTTATTCATGTTTATATGACAAATATAAAAAAAATATACTAAAATAAATATACCTAATAAGTCAATAATAACACTTAATTCTAGCCTTAGGCCCTATTATTAAGCCCTTGGCTATAAGCCTTTTAGCCTGCCCCTTAATCCGCCACTGTTTTCATATCAATTATTGCATCACTGATACTAGAATCTGTACTAGTATAGTAGTATTGACCATTGGGTATCGAGTGGGTATGTAGCATGTAGAACGAATAGTGGGGGAGCACTTTTTACAAGCTACCCTTAAATTTCTTTTTAGGTGGGTGGGTGGGTGTTCAAAATCCTAACATAACTCATGAAATAAAATATTTCGCGCCGCCACTGGACGATGATATATAGATATGTTTATTTTGCCGTAAAATATTAATGTGATATCCGTCTTCACCTCTAGTATACATAAACGGATATTGCAGTGTATCATAAGATTATTCAATTCGAAGATTCGACGCAAGTGTCCACCTCGACCGTACAGAACTATAACTCTGGGACCTTTATTTTCATGAACAAATAATACAGGGACTTCATCGATTGTAGGTGCATTATATTGACCTCTGTTAGCATGAATAATTAACTTAAAGTTTTGTAACTCATCGAAGGACCTCGACTCTAGATTAGATCTGAAGCTCTGTACGAGGTGATTATTTTCACGCAAAACTGTTTGTAATGATTCAATGAGACCTCTTTTTAAATTTGGAATCAATAAAGTTGGAGTAGATATTTGATCCGACTGTGACATAAAATATATTTGTAAAATTTTAGCATTATTTACAATTTCGGGTAATAAACTATCTATTAAATGATGCACTTGACCCTGAATTTTAAAGGTGGGAATGAAGTTCCCTTCAGCTATTTCGTTTGCTCCAAAAGATGTCATTTGAAACAGAGTATTATATCGTCTAGAATTATCAAAGAAATGTTTTGATATAGGGTGAGAATTATCAGTTAAACTTTTAATTAGGTATGGAGGATCCTCGAACTGGTGTAAAACAACTCTAGCGTCAACGCAGCAAAGTACATGGGTTTCATCTTTCCATTTTTTTGCATGGCACTTAGGACACAATGTAGCCATTGGTCCTATTTGAAGCGCTGTAATATTTAAATAATCAATCTCTGATCGATAATTGAACGCTGATTTCAGACACAAAGCGTTAAGTTGCTGCTGTGCAAGTGTTTGAGAACGTTCTGGTGTGTTGTTATCTTGTTGCCTTCTGTTATACATAGTTTTTCTGCCAATGCGTGCTCTTGGTGCTCTCGGCATGATGATGAATTGGCCACTTACCCGAAATTTAAATCTATCAGCATTCCCAATAAACCTTCATAAGTAGAATCAAAAAGTATATTTTATCAAACTAAGCACAAACTATGCTCGTAATTGGCGTAGTGTGTCACGTAGTGTGCTGATGCCAGTACGTAACCTTTACGATCGTGAAGCGGTGTGCGTAGCAAAGAAGAACCACACTCGACTGTTCATCCGTTCAGCGTTATATTCTTTTTTGTGTTCAGCCTTTAGTTTCAGTAGTATCATTGATTAAATTTTAAATTAACTTTTAACTAACATTGAATTAATTTACGTATTAATTTATAAAATGCGCATTCCTATGTTTATTATTTTAAATTTGATTATTATATAATATCATCTCGCACTGAGTGCATTGCACACCCATTTAATAACTGTTTGATAAATACAAATATTTTGTACACATATTATTTATTTATCTATAGTATAAATGCATATTTTTAAAAAAACATTGTATATATACGTCAGATTAGTTTTTTTTAGCGTATGTTTGTAAGATAATATAACGCCTACACAGATCTAGTGGAGCTATCTGAGCTTATAGTTACTATGAAAATCAAAATATTTATTAACATTAAAACTTCACTTAATATGTAATCCTGTTGAATACTTTTTAATACTTTTCAATAAATTTATTACATAAAGGTTTTTCTTTAGGGTCATCCATATATTCATCTGAACTTTAAAAGTCATAAATCAATTATTCCTAACTATTTTTTGCATTAGATATAATATACTAATGAGCACTACTTATATTATATTACTATATTATATTTTTAGTATAACTGTTCAAACAATATAATACAATAAATTAATATAAAACGAATAATTATACACAATAAAATTCATAGTAAAAATATTAAAGCCCAATAATTTATTAGGTTTAAATATTTAAGCTATTAATTGTATTAATAACGTATTTTATTAAGAGTTATGATGATCCTACGTTCTGATAATGGGTTTCCGTCTCAATAGAATATACCTAACTGATTAAAAAAATATTATGAATATTAAATAATGCTTTCATGGATTAATTAAATAAAATTTCCTTTTTCGAATATGTATATCTATGTTTTTGGTTATGTGTAATGTTTAGAATTCATTGTATAAGCTTTATTTTAAAGCGTATGTTCATGATTTCGTTGTGAACTTACTGACTTATATTCGAATATGGTATGGTATTCACATTTTTACAAAATTAAGTTAATTCGTTATAAGTATTATAGTACAATAAAAATACACTTTTTGAAGTTTAGAATTTTCATTACTTTAAATCGATTATTATCACTTAAAGATAGCTATTTCTAGAATATAGAATACATTTATAAAACTGTAATGACCTAGAAATATCGATGTATTTTATAAGCATGTAATGTATTGGTTTATAATATCTATTATTTTCTTTTTTTTTGACAACATTCAAACTTAAAGATCTACTGGCTGTTTTATTTTTAAAATTTTAAAATGAAAAATAACGATATTAGTGTAATAATTTAATTATTAGTCCAGATATAAGATAATGTTTATTTAAATTCTACCTAAAAGTAACATTCAAACATTTTTTATGTATAAATTAATTATCCGGTAAAAGTTTAATCGTACTAATAAAAAACAGTAGAAATGTAATTTAAATAATGAAATAAAAATCACTATTTTAATAAAAACTTTATGAATTAGAATTATTTTAATTTCATTTAGTAATTTATAAATATTTGTACTTACTAGCACATACTGGAAGTTCACTATAATTCCATTGATTTCTGACACAGGTCATTCTATTACGTCCTCGAACGAGCTTAGAATCCGAATCACAAATAATTCTTGCTGTACGACCAATCAGTCTTACTCGACCGTTTTCAACCCGAAATAATGGACATTGATTTTTGAGGGAATCACATTTCATTACTAGAATGATTTGAAACAGTCAATTTAATAACTAAATTTTACAGTTTTTATAATTATTATGATTGAAAATGTGAAATCTGTACCCTGTGGTATATTTATAAATAAATAAATAGTTAAATAACAATTTTAATCTGATAGATTTAATTAAAAAAATCCAAAATATGATTTGAAGATACTTTTTAAAAATATATTTTTATTTTTTTAACAAAACAAGGTAAACTATTTCAAACATATTTATTACTGATGATTTTTATAATATGTTCTAAGACCGATATTAATTATTATATACTAACCTATGCTAAGATATAAACACAAAAATAAAACAAGTATAGTACTTAAATTCGCCATTATAAACTATTATAGAATGTCTGTTGATATTAAATGTCAAGAATGAATTTAATGACCACAACATCCTCTTTTTAAATTTTATCGTATGTCGGACAAATGAGTAGTAATAGTGATATTGAGTATTTAGTATTTAGATATAGAGATCATGGGAATTATCCCCTCCTCTAAGTTAAGATTACTTATATTTATGTTGATTGTATATATAAATAATGAAGTATGAAAATAATATAAAAAAGTAAATAAAACTATACAAAAGCGTTATTTTAACAAATATGTATAATCAAGTCAATTTTTTTTGATTGGGTTTCAGTTATTAAAAGAAGTCATAATAATTAAAATATTAATTTTATTAAGTTATAAATATACAGTATAAATATATAGTTTCTAAAAAAAATCGGTTACACAACTTTTAATAATATTCAAATTAATATATCATTATAACAAAATTAAATATGTTATTTTTAAAACCAATAAAATTACTGTACTCTACTATATTATACTATTAGGAATTCTAACTATATTAGTTAATATATTTTTAATTGATATAACATAACATGTAAAATAACAATTACAAATATTGAACTTATGTACCTTCTCAATAAAACAAAAACAACAGCTATGAAAGGAGTATGATAAGCCAACGACACAATTACAAGTAATTTTCATTAACAACACAAGTTTTCAGATTTATTTTACTCTAACTAAAATGTAAAGTCACTAAAAAAGTGTCTAAGCTTCGTCTAACTACTGATCATTGCTACAACTACAAAAATTCTTACTATTTTTTAAATACTTAGATTGTGTGTTAATTATTTCATTAAATAAATGACTTTGTAATTTTGTACTCATCTAATCTATGGAATTCATCCTTTAAATTCATAATGATAAAGGATCAACTTCATTTTAGGTACACAAGTGAAATATTGTATAAATATAAAAATGTATAGGTTATACTCAGTGGCGGTTCATCCCAAATATGGGCCCATGTGCAATAGTAAAAAAAGTAAAAATATATTGATTTTAAATTTTTCTTCTGCTGAAATAAAAAAAATTACTGTAAACTGAAGAACTTTTAATACATTACATCAGTGGCGTGTTTAGAGGGTGGGCCCGGTAGGCATGTGCCCACCCACATTTTTATATAAGTACTAGACTAGTGTAAGTCCGATGATCAATGAAAAATTAAAGTATGATTTATAAATAGAAAAAAATTTGTGGCCCATCCACAACAAAAGTTCTGGACATGCCAATGCACATGTATTGCATATAATAATATCAGATTATGGAATTACTAACAGTATTCATTTTATTTGACAAAATACCTGGTCCATCAATAGCTCACTCTTTTTTTGTTTCTTCATGGTGTTGTTTGAAAAATTTATTAATTTTCGTTATCCGTTTATTAGATCCTTCTCTTTGTTTTTTATTTTGCGCTTCGCAGCACCACTTGTAAATTGTATAGCCATTATAATTATAATTTATAAAATAAAATATTTAATTTAGTTTGTCGTGTATTATTTTGTATTGACTCTTAACAATGATACACAAAACTACGAGGGTCATAAAATAATACACCAAACTAAGTAAATACATAGTGATATTTTAGTCGTGTAAATTCGTAGAGGTTTCTATTATATGTATACTTTATACATAATAATATAGCCATTGATGTGGAGAAAGACTGATAAGCGACAAGGCAATAACAAAAAACCACTGAAAACGGATTTTTATAAAAAAATTTTAGTCACCAATATTTATAACAATTATACATTGATATTAAATTGAGAACCATGTAAACAATCTTGTTACTTTTTCATTATTATATTTATTTAATTTTTTTTCTGCAATTTTGAGCAATAATGCCCTCCCTAGCCAAGGATCCGTGGCATTTGCACACATCGCACACATTTATGACACGCCACTGGTTATATTATTATAAATAATATATGGGATTCAATAAACACAAATAATGACATATAAATAACTTTTACCATAAAATCTATATTCATAACTCTAGATATTCTCATAATAGTATTATAATGCCTTTAAAAAGCAGCAAGATTAGGTAAATAACGACAACAGGCGACAATAAATGGCTGTATGACATAAGCACCAAAGGTACAAAAATGAACTATCATTTGCGCCAAGATCTGTAGGACATAAGCGCCAATAATATTGTATACCTGTTTTACCCAACATATGACATAAGCGCCCAAATTAATATTTTATATAAGTATGTAGTTATTTAAAAATTGCTATATCTAATAAAAATTATATTATATATTATATTAATATTATTATGTCGATAGTAAATAATAATATACATGCAAATTAATATAAATATACTCGTAATAAATTAATAAATCGGTTTCTATTTTATAAAAAAAAAATGTCGATAATAAATTATAATATTATAATGTATAAATTGGTTAATTTTTTAATCCCACTCTTTTCGTGTATTTTGTACGATTTATTTCACCATCCTGGTATTTCTTCCATTGAACAATTATTTCTTCGTGAGATATCTTTAATTTATTGTTACGAGGAGAGTTCATAAATAAATATGTTTCGCTTTGTAATTTTAATAATACATCAATTACTATATGAACGGAACAATGAACCACATAAAATTGATCTTTTAATTGTCAATGATATGATTCAGCTGCATTTGTAATTCGTATAACCTCATTATTCGGAATTTCAGTCCAAATTAATATCTGTTATTTAACTGAGGGTCACAGGTACCTACGATTTTGGCGCTTTCGTACTATACGATTTTGGCGCTTATGTATTTCACCGCAATAAATACTGTTATGCGTATATTATCGTATTAGCTTTACTAAGGTTGTTGTGACTGCGAATGATCACAACATATTATAATTCCGATTTGTAATTATCTGTCAGACCTGTATTCACTTATAAGTGCCAAATTGTAATATTTTAATTTTATTATAATGTGTTGCTTAATTTATAAATATTCAAAGTAACTAATTATTTGATTCATTATATAACAAAACATTAATTATAATAAATTATAAATAGGCTTAGGGACTCCAAGAATTTATAAATTTTTTTCGGAAGATTAATAAAATAGCAGAATCAGTACTGTTCATTATGTAAGGAATTTAAATCTTTAAATTTTTTTATTTTGCATATATGTATTTGCATACTTTACAGTTTCTTACTTTAACAGCATATTTTAGAAGTACCTATGTAGCTTTTAATTGTTATAAAAGGTTATATTATATCATAATACTAATTTATCTTATTGTATGTCAAGAATTAATTTTTTTGATTACTTGAAGATCTGACAAATGATGATCTAGTATTTTTTAAGTATACTTCATTTTCCTCCATTACTGTGGAATGAATTTTTTTCAAATTATGAAATTTTGCTTTCAAATAACTATCATAGATTTACGTTTGAAAACATAAGAAAATGTGTAAATAGTACAGTGCAATTTTCAAAGTATAAAATTAGTGAAATATTTAAACAATTAAAATTTATTGTGAACTCATTGTTCTGTTTTGTAATTTTTTTATGAATAGGTATACCGTTAATAATAATAATAAATAAGGTATTTGTCAATTTTTTAGTAATTTTTTAGTCTAGAGTATATTTGATTCTTTTTAAAGTATTTTTTCATATTTTTTAGAACTTAATGTCCCTAAACCTAGTTATGACTTACGAATAGAATAATTAATTTTCAAGATCATCAAAATTTCCATAAGAGTATGTTTTGTTTTATTGATTCTACGAAGTGACATCAATAGCTAATTTAAATACGTTGTTAAGAAAATACTATAAATTATATACAATTATACACATTATTTATCACCTAGTTAATTTAAAAATAAATAAATACTATAGGAATTAGAATACATTAAAATACCAAAGTAAAATAAAACCATAATATTAAATAGGGATATAATCCACAGTGATGATTACAAATAGTTTCACATAGATCAATATAATTTATTTAGAATTTTTATTAAAATTAAAAAATATTTAACATAAATTGAATCAACACTTTTTGAAAACAAAACATAGTTCTTAATTAAGAAACATCAATATATTTTATTAAAACATACTCTTTCTGAAATACTCGAAACTACTATCTTCAGAGCAAACCGAACTTGATTCTTGTATATTATTTAATTTCTGAAATACAATGGTATTTTATCGTTATTCAAATTAATTTGTTTTTTTTTTCTTATTATTATCATTATTTTTATTATTATAGAAAAGTTATAATTTTAATATTGATATTACTTAGACTTTTTCCAAATCAACTATGGGGATTTCTATACCATTATCCACAGTGTTGGCTTACGAGGGTGAGTCCAGGGGGTCTAAACCCCCATACCAGGTCACGCGTTTGGATTGTGATATTATATTATATTTTATATATTTTGTCTTGTAATTAAAATGCTATGCTATGTTGTTTCTGTTAGTGTAAGAATTATATTTTAAAACTTTAAGTAATAAATTATTAATGGGTTAAACATTTTTTGTCTTCATATATTATAAGATAATGTAAAAGGAACCCCCCCCAGAAAAAATTAAAAATCTGCCACTGATTGTCCATTGATATTCTTCATGATGGCAGATTTGATTATGGTGTATTTTTCATAAGTATGGAATACTATGGTAGTCCCAACCATATACTTTTTTATTAACTATTCATTAATAAATAATATTTAAAAATATTAAAGGTTAAACGGTTCCAACTGGCCATTTTAACTCAATTTGAAAATCGTTTAATTAAATATTTAAATCCGATCAGTAAAAAGTGTATTTTTAAAATTTTAGAAGCGACATTATTTATTCAAAATTATATTTTTGATTTTTAAATAGAGGGAAAAATGTTTTTAATTTTTTTACGAATTATACTTGATTTACTGATTAGTATTCCGATTTGAAAATATTTATTTACTATAATAATTTGAGGCCATAATCATAACGATATTAACTGATAGGTGGCTTATGAAACATATGTTATATATTTAAATTGAAAACTAAGTCTTCTTTGAACTTAATTTACAAAGAAAATTGTAAATTTAGAATTCCATAATTATTTAATAAATATTGTAATTTTTTCTTTTTGTTCACTGTTATCAACCTTGTTCAAACAGTTTGAAGTTGGCCATCCTTAACTTTTCTCTTCGTACATTTCAGTTTTCTCTTCCTTCGCTCACCACAACTGCCATCATATCCCTCAATTCCAAGCAACCATTTCTGCCATGGTCTTTTTTCATTTTTTTATACCATAATAATAATTAATATTTATAATGAATAATAATTATTCATATTTCATATTTTTAAAAGTTATTTAAATTTGGCTAATTTATAGATAGTTAAGTTAATCATGATTTTTACTTGAAAGAACTTTTTTGTCGATAAATCGGGACTTGCAAAGTGGGTAAATATAGATTGATGACGAGTTATTCCTCTTTGATTCGGATTATTATTATTTCCACTTGAACACATTTCAGGAGAAGAAAAATTGTTTTCATTAAGTTCACACTTATTCTGATCAATATTCATTGAATCGTCTATGTTGGTAAATAATGTTTCTTGTGTCGAATAAATAAAACTATCTTGAGAAGATTGCGTAAAACGTATGTCTACAATACATATATATGTATAAATGTATAGATAACATAATATAATTACGCATGTATACTTGTATAACAAAAAAAGTTGAGTAATAAAATAAGGTGAGTCATAGAAAAAATCATATTCTACATTTTTTGGTACATTAAGTCATAATATAATACCTGGACTAATCGATAAGTTAAGAACGGGTTTGAAAATAAAATCACTGTAATTTGAAATACATCTCGATTGCGTAGTATTGAAATAGTTGATTGATTTGTCGTGAAGAGGAGAAATTGTTGAACTCATTAAATTTGTATTATTTAAGCATTGTTCATTTTGACTAAAATTACAAATTTAAATCAACTTTTGTAAAGCTTATTCTAATCGGTTTATTAAATACACAACAAAAACTTACTGTTTTAATTTGATTTGGTGAAGTTGCTTTTTTAAATTTACACTATATTCTAAAAAAGTATATTTAAATAAATTATTATGATTTAATATTAGAACTCATACGAACCATTGTTAACGTGAATTTCTTTATTAATATGTTTTATTTCGTTGCAGCTTGAATGGATAAACTCCAAATATAAACAATATTTTAAATTTAATTTAGTTTTCTCATCTATATTTATACATTGGTTTTTATTAAATTTATTATTGCTCGATATTGTACTTGAAAAATCTTCATTATTATTTATATTCATTTTTGGCAAAGTTAATTTTGCTGAATAACTGTTAACATAATTATAAATTTAAATGAAACCATAAAATACTGGATCCAAATATTTGTTAACGATCGTGTTAGTCGTATGTCGGAACACGTTATAACTCAAACATAAAACTTTGGTTTGGGATACAAACTATAAATACTATCGAACTCAAGAACAATCAAGTTCATATAATTCACCCTGTTCAACAATTCTACTTATTTTAATTAAAAAACAGAAATTGTCATAATTAGGTTTATAATTTATTATACCAACTAATTTATTAAAATAAAATATAAAACTATCAAATTTATCATTGTCAAGTCAATTCATACCTCAATTAATTCAAGATCCAATAGTTACAATTATCAAAAATAGAATTGTTAAATGTTTAGCTCTAAAATTAAAATGATTATACATAATATTTTATCAACCTGGAACCACTGGATGGTGAAAATTCGCCATCTTTGTTTTCATTCATACTACATGATTTACTTTTACCAATATTAGTTGGCTTAATAATATGTTTTGAAGAACTAAAACAAATTAATTACTATACATTTAAGTTTTTGATTTGATTAGTCGTTTTATAATACATGGAAACGCATTGTGTTTTTTGATGTTTAATTGTAGAAGTAGCATTTGGGGGACCAAACTTAATTTTGGTATCTGGTTTGTATTTTAAAACCTTCTGCCTCGGTTTTATCAAAGAAATAACATTCTCTGCATTTTGCAAATCACAGGATTTATGCACTGGATCGATGTTGTCTAATAACAGAAATTAATAATTATTTCTCGGTTTTAAGTATAATAAACCTAATTAAAATAAATATCCCAACTTTTATTTTGTAAATTTGATTGGAAACCTCTATTGATCTAAAACCAACGATAATTTTTTAATAAATATTAAGTATTTAATATACTTTGATATACTATGTTGATTGATATAATTAATTGTTATTAAAATACTTATTGAAAAGCTTACGGTTAAACGATTCTTTGTAATATGAGACGTTGGATTTGCTTTAATGTAGCGTTCGACTTTAGCCTGTTTTGTAAAATAAATATAAAATATTATAGTATTGAATGTTGTAGATAAAGAATTAAGTGAATATTTTAAAACATTAAAATAAATCTTTCTATATATTAAAATATATTTTAACTATTTCCTATGTTTTTTGTAGTTTAAACAAGAGCCAACGGAAGCATAGAGTTGAAAGAGCCCAGGACCAAGGTTTATGTAATAAAATAACATATTTTTTGAATTTTATCATTTCAAAGTTTAAACAGCGTATGAGGATTTTGTATTCGTTTATTTCTAGCAAAGTAATATTCATTTTTTCCCAGGAACTCGTTGATAATGAGGACAACGACGATTGTACTTATTATAGCATATCTTAAGGCGGGTTCCCATGACGTGTGCCTCGCCGAATACGATTTTACAAAATCCACAATAGTTACTAATCCTATGCGAATGTTTATTGAGGAAAGTGACAAAAGAGCTAAAAAGAAAGATGTAAAGAATACAGAATTTTCTTTTCTTACATGTGTGCATTTTGTTTACACGTTTAACATTGATATATATTTTTTAGGTTTTTTAAATTTGAAATATTTGATTATAACTGAATTAAATTTTTTTAAAAAAAAAAAAAAAGAATGGTCTAACGATGAAGTTCTAGAATTTTTGGAATTATATAAAACCCAACTACAAATTTTGTTTTTTAACTAATTTTTTTTTCAAATATTCACTGCACATTACAAAATACGCAGCTGCGCAAATAGCAATTTGCATCTGATCTGAAGCACTAGTTTTTTTAAACTGAAAATTACTACTTAATTTTGATGGAGCTCTGGACGGTTCGGGTAAGCTTGTGGCTCGTCAAGTCGCGCGCCGTGGAAATGATGTAGACATTGTAGGCTCATGATATGCCGAGCATAGTAATAGGCTTAGTACAACAAGCACGCTGCTCGAAACTCGCCGAGCCACGTGCCGTGGGAACCCGTCGTCAGATACTGCATTATCGGTACAGGTTTATTGCGTATAGGTACATTCAATTTAATCACTCATTAGTTGGACAAAGAGTGACGCGTTAGTGCGTTACCGTATTATTATTGTTAATAATATTACAACGATTATTTGAAATGTAAATTCTAAAATTTATCCGTTTATAATTTTATTGAATTAGTCGATAGTTGTCCGCTAAGTTTATGAACGCAAAAATAATTTAAAGTGAGGACAATTTTGTGTATACGTAATTTAATTAAGTATATTTTATTATGTAGAGGTTATTTTTTTCTGGATAGGAGTAGCAAATTTAATTTTGCAAAGGGGTGGATAATTGTTAAACTCTCCCCCGATTACAATAGATGTAACAATTGATGTTATTAAATACTTTTTATTTGGCTTTATTATAATACTATATTATTATATATTAATATATGTAGTTGTAGAGTTATATTTTGAAACACTGATTTTCATATATTGTGCCATATTGATTAATGTCTAATGACTAGTATATTTATAATGTGCCTAAGCATTATGTATTATGACGGATTATCTATAATGCTGGTAACATAATATATATATATAATTATTTAAAAGTGTATCAAGAACGGGACATCCGAATTGCATGCCAAAAAAATAAACATAAAATGGAATTTCCGTGTACCTCCAAGTTAATTTATCATTAATATGTGTACAACTTTATTTTTTATTTTTTTATTTTTATAATAATTATACAATCTATACTTCTTAGCATAATAAGTATAAGTGAAAAGAGACAGACGACATGGTATGCGTGATTAAGAAGTCACCCACTAGTGACTCTTTACGTGAGGAGAAAAACTATTTGATGTGTACAACTTAAATTTTATTTTTGACTATTCTATTTTTTTAAAAAAACGGATGAATAGGAACCGATTAGTTTCTAGATTGAAATATTTTTATATCTGAGTAAATATTTTACCAAATTGGAGAATGCGACACTATGAATATTAAAAATTAAATAAAACCCATTGTAGTTTAGGGTAATCAAAGTCAATATATTTTATATTTTTACGTGGCATTTCAAATAAATAATAATATTATAAAATTTGGTGTAGTTTTTTGACAATATACAGCAATAAAAATAATAAAGATGATAGTTCAATAGTTTATAATAATAAAATAAAATGTAAATATTGATTTATGGAAATGTTTACTCGGATATAAAAATATTTCAATTTAGAAACTAATCAGTTGTAACAACCATATCATAAATAGTTTAAGTCAAAATAAAATTTAAGTTGTACACATAAGTGCATGATAAATAAATTTGTGGGTACACGGCATATCCCTCTAAGAGATGGAATGCAATTCGGAAATTTTTCAAAAAAAACTACGAAATAAATTTGAAAAATTACATTTAGAACCCTATAATACTGGAACAGGAATCAGAATCTTTTAATGAAATTATTGAGAACAGTAACCATAAAAACCAAAAGGTCCCAGTTACTGGTTTTCAATATAGAATATGTTCTTCCGTAAAAAATTATTGACAAATATATGAAAAGAATTAGAATGAAAATTGTTTGTAGTATTATGTACATATTTAAATATATAGGTACAATTAAATTGTCTTAATAGAAAATAATATACTTACCAACAAATCATTGGATTCAAATGTTGGTTCAATATACTTCTGAGAGCTTTCATTGAAACAATACGAATTACCATTTTGTATATCCTATTAAATAATTATATCAATAAAATGCTTAAAAAAAAATTAACTTTAATATCAATGAAAGTAAGTAATCTTAAATGTTACTGTCAATGTCTATCTCTTTAAAAAAAGAGCACGTAAAAAATACGAAGTATACCCTTAAATTTTCAAAATAATGTTGAGAGTATACAGCGTAGGTATACTCGTATGTAGTGTAGATATCCCATGGGAACATGATCTTTAGAATCAACTCACCAAGATTCCAGTATCTTGATTATTTCCTTTCGAAGAAATTTTCTTCAATTTATCAAGGTACTTTCGTTTTTTTTGTTCTTGCTCCATGAAATTAGATGAAATAATAACTTGGGCAATTTATTTAAAATTACTTCGATGCATAAAACATTTGAAAAGTTGTTATAGGTAGAGTGTAAAAAATAAATGATTGAAAAACTATTTTATTATTTTTTATAAATATTTAGTGAACAATAAAATTCTTATTTTACTAACCCATAACTCATTTTAGTAAATTTTATATAGTTAATAAATTGACTTTTTTTCTTCGCTAAATTTCAGTGACAAAGCCAAGTGCAAACGCAAATCGACCTAGAATTCGATACAAAACACTCATACCATGGTTAATAAATAGGTACCAAAGTCCAAAGAATACCAAGAAATTTACATAGTTAAATGACCGTCTTATTAAGTTATATATTGTATTAATTATAGATTTATAACTGTAAAAAAAATCGTCTTTCTTTTTATCTTTCATTTATATTAAAAAAATTGTTGATTTTCTTGTTTTTCTTCTAGCAACTCAAATAGTCGGATCAGCGTATCCTTATTCGATCTATTTCATTTTTCTCTAATGGCACAGTTCTACTGTCCAACCAAGTGGGTAGAATATCACAGAATAGATTATTTAATAATAGTAATATTCTGTGTAGTTACGATCACGGTCTTGTATGAATCTTCTAATACAATGGCCACGGTTATCATATGGCTTATCTATAGTCGTGCTTCGTTACCGCACTTTTATAGTTATCAACAATAAATAATAAAATATTAACTCTATAATATTTTCTATTCAAAATCATGACTAAATAGATTTTATGTTGTGTCTTAAATTGTGGTAGCTTATGAATTTAAATACTTTAAATTACTAATCTTTGTTCCGATTTGTTATTTAAGATGAATTCCGTCGTTGAATTATTTAATGATGAAAATAAAAAGTTTGTTAAAGTATGTGCACCTATGGTCCGTTATAGCAAGTAAGCTGCTATCTATTTATTTGGATATTATTCTTAAGTAATCTATTGTCCATTGTAAGTAATAGTATCATGTTAATATAAATGCAATATTTTTATATTTTAGACTTCAATTCCGAAAATTAATTCGTTTATATGATTGTGATTTATGTTTTACACCTATGATAATGGCCGACTCTTATGTTAGATCAGCTCAAGCTAGAGCACATGAATTTCAAAGTGACACAGGTTTATCTATTTATATTTGATATGTATAATTTTATTTAATTAAAATATTTTCTTGTCATCTAGATGATCGACCACTTATTGTTCAATTTGGTGCCAATAATTCATCTGATTTTATAAACGCTTCTAATTTGATTATTCCGTAAGCTATTTATATGCATGAATTTATTTTTTTTAATTAAATAACTATTATTATTTTATTTAGATATTGTGATGGAATTGATCTGAATTGTGGCTGTCCACAAAGATGGGCTTTAAATGATGGATATGGTGCACAATTACTGAAAAATCCTGAAATTATCAAAGACTGTGTACGCCAATTTCGCAACCGCTTTCCTAGCAATAAAACAATATCAGTTAAACTAAGATTACTTGTTGATAATAGGCAGGTATTTAATCCATTTAATTCACCTATGTTTTAATAATGAAAATATGAATTTGTTCGTGTTAAAAATTATCTTTTAATTTGTATTATTGTAATTATATATTTAACAAAAACATTTTTTAATATTTGTTTTTAGTGACATTGGTTAATTTTAATCTATTATAGTATAGATAAAATAAACCATTTATTAGTTATATATCAATTAATGCTTATTCCTATTGATCTTTACACTTTTTTTGGATCTAATAAAAGTTTTCCCTCTTTTATTATTATGAAATCTAGATTTATAATTCATTTTATCTGTAATAAAAGTAATGATTGTAAAATTAACTACAACAAATTTCAAAATAATTTTCCCTTAGGCTTAAAAAAATTAACTTTTAAATCTTTATTGCCAAGCACAAAAGATTTCTATGTTGATTGATATAACAAATTTTGACCACCAGTAAATCTTATATAGTCTTCTCCTCAAATAATTTTGTGTCTGATATAAATGGCATTTAGTAAGTACTTTATAATTCATAAGTCTACCTACTTAGTGATTATTGTATGTGTTTAATTTATAAAGTTACTACAATTCCTGCCCATCTTGGTTCTAATATGAATAGCTATCTATTCATTTGTAATTTCTAAGTTTTCCCCTTGTAAAAAAAAAAAAATTTGCACAGTTAGTCACATAAATTATAAAATAAAACTTGAGCTGCCATTGTAACCACATAACTCTTATTACCCTAGTCCAAATTTCAAACTCAAATAAATTATATCTTATAATAGCTAAAGCACATGACTAAGTCAAATACTATTGACTACATATATATTTTGAATAACAAATTTCAGAAATTTTAGAAGTTTTATTATTCTTTATTATAGAAAAAGTGTAGATCTTTGTCAACAAATTGAAGCTACTGGAATATCTTTTATTACGGTTCATGGACGAACTGCTATTCAAAAAAATCAACCTATTGATCAAGAATGCATAAAACTTATTAATGAATCTGTTGGTGTTCCTGTGATATTGAATGGTGATGTTAAGAATTTATCAGATGCAATTAGTATGCATGAATATACTGGATGTAAAGGTATTACTACTATCAGTGGCGCACGCAGGGGGGGTTGAGGGTTTGTAACCCCCCCCCCCAAAATTTTCTCCGAGGTCTGTGTTAAAATTTACAAATTTTACAAGTTTGAAATATGAATAACTAATATTGAATACCTAGTATCATTGATTATAGAATAGTTTATTCTATTATCAATGTTATTATCTATAATGCAACTTTCAGAAATGTATATGATATGAAATATGAAAATAATTTGGGTGATATAAGTGAATATTTGAGAAATGCTGAATTATAATAATGGCAAAATAGTTTTAAGCACCAGTCAGAAATTATTCAAACAAAAAAAACTGTTACAGATCTGTACTTTCAGTGTTATCCTCAAATATACTCAATAATTTCAAAATTGCTGCAAATATTTATTACTTTACCAGTAACCACAGACACTGAAAAACAATTGTTTTCAACACTACGACGTATTAAGACTTACTTAAGAAATACAATAGGACAAAATAGCCTTAATAGTCCAGCTTTATTAAATATTCATAGAGATATAGAAGTTGATCTGAATTATATGATTAATGAAATGAGTAAATCATCAAATAAACAATCTTTGTTAAATTTATAAATTATTAATTTTTTAATTAAATATATTGTTTAGTATTAGATTTATAATTACAGTGGAAAAAAATAATTTAAAAGTATATTAAGTCATATTATAATTTACTTTTAAACTAATAGTGTATGTATAAAATTTAAGTCAAAGTTACATGACAAAAATTATTTAAGTCAAAATATATAAAGGATTTGCATAATTTTGTTAATTGCAAAATGTGTTATATTTTTACCTTGACCTTCCCCCCCCCCCCCCGAAAAAAATCCTGTGTGCGCCACTGACTACTATATATAAATATATTTATATATTTTACAATTTTAATGTTGTTATTTATTTTTAATTTTAGGAATAATGAGTGCTAGAGGTATACTACACAACCCTGGCTTATTTGCTGGCCATAAAATTACACCAATTTCAGCTGTTATAAATTGGTTGAATATTTATCATACTAATTTCTTATGGTTTCATCATCATTTAGTATTTATGTGTGACCGTTTACTTTCAAAAAATGCAAAAAATACTTTCAATCAATTGCGTACCGCATCAGATGTAATTTCTTTTTTGGAAAGTCAATTTCATATACCAAATGTTTTATCTAGCAATAGGAAATTGGGAAAAGAACTCAGTGGAATTAGTGGTACTTATTATCAAAATGTTGTTAAACAAAAAAACGTGTCATCTCAATCAGAAGATTTTATGGAAAGCTCATTTAATTTATTTGAATAATTCAATGTTTGTTTTATAATATAATATTAATACATTTTATTAATTTTAATGATCCATAAGAACAAGATCTAACATATTTAATAAGAACCAACAACTATAATATGCAAAAAAACATATTGACTGACATTTTTTTAAATTAAATAATCAATATAAGGATATTTATTAGTTAATTTTAAATAAAGATTTTATCTTTAATCCTTTAAAATATTTAAATTTTATTAGTTGAAATGTTTATACATTTTTAAATTTTATTCCAAAAACTAAGGGTGGTTGGGTATGTATTGAATTTACAAAAATAATGCATTTTTCCTTTTTTCTATGTTAATTTATGTAATGAATTTCATTATTTATGCAATAACTTTTTGGATAAGAAATTTAATACTTTAAGTAATATTACAAGTTAATTATTATTTTTTTTTAAATAATATGTAAAAAAAAGAAGAATCTTAAAAGTTCTGTTAAGCTAGAACAGTTATAGGGTTGCCAACCGTCCTACATTGGGTAGGACTGTCCTACGTTCAATAAATGCTATAAACTATTTGTAGAACAATTCTACATTTTACAAAAATTCCTATTTATATTTCAATATTATTATTCTTTTAATTTTATCAATTTATTATTTAATTAAGGTGATAAACATCTAAGTTTTATATTTAATAAGCTAATTTAATAAAAGTGATATAAATAAAATGTATAAGATGTTTTTCTTAATTATTATAATAATATTATATACTGTTAGTTGTAATAATGCCACTACTATGCAGTGCCATAGCCATGGGGAGAATGGTCCATGCCCCTCCCCACCAAAAGCTGTATTGTTTATACATATAACCAGTATAAATAACTATAGTGGTGGTCTTTTAATTTTTTACTTTGCATCCTCCTACCACCTCCAAAATTCTGGGTTCGCTGCTGAAAAATGGAATAAATTGGGTATGAAAAAAATTTTCCTACATTAAATAATTTGAAAGTTGGCAACCCTAAACAGCTAGGTTGTTTGCATTTATATATTATAATTTTATACGTATATCCATTACTTCCACACACCTTAAAAAATTTAACACCATATATATGGGTTTTATTTAGAATATATTGTCGAAATATGAGTCTGCCCCGAAAAGGAATCATTGATTTGTCTACTGATATGATTTCACCAGATTGATCCATAAATTTAAATAAATTATTTGATAAATTTAATAATTTTCTTATACAATACAATCGGTCAGTTTTATGAGCAAAATTTTTTTTAAAAATGCCAAAATCTAAGAATAAGTTCAAATTTATTTCCACTCAGAGTTTTTGATGTGACATTGTTTTGGTAATGTTCAGCTTTATTCCAATAGTCAGCTAATGATGGTATTTTTACAAGTCCCATCGATAACAGAAGATCCATACATTTTTCCATATCATTCTTAGTTCAAGGCGAAAACCTACTGCCCCTTGAAATTCGCTGTGAGCTTAAAACTAGTGCACTTTTATTTGTTTCAATAAACATAAGTAGTATTATTTCATCAGTAAGAAACAATATGAAATAATCTATAGGAACACTATCTTGAATAACTATCTAAAATAACTAAGGGTCCAGGGTTTCCTAAACAATTTAAATGCTTTTGATTATTATCTGAAACTGCATTCCAGACGGATTGATTATTACAAGATACAGCTGTTGGAATATTTTGATCCTTATCTCCTGATGAATCTTAAATCACTATCATAGGAACGCACAGACCTCTTTTTTAGGGTATGCAGAAGGTTGTCTCAATCGCTACCCCCCCCCCCCCCCCACAATGGAAGTTATCTAACTTTTATAATATTAAAATAAGTATTGTATATTTAATATTGTATTTTAGTGACCAATGCCATTAAGCGTCCACCCGGACTTTTGGTAAATTAAATTAAAGAAGACGCATAATCTTACCTTAAATAAGAAGAGGGACTCCGTCCTACCCACATTAACCACTGACTACTTCCTTTAAAATTTAAATAAAAATGAATTTATTACTTATATTTAAATATTTTTTTTACAATATTTAAGTATGATATTATAAGTAAGAATGATTGAAATAAAAAAATAATAAAAAATGTAAATAAAATTAAAAATTACCTAGTTAATGATTAATATTCGTAGATTAATTTATATATAAACAAACATATAGTTCATAGATAGAAATAAGTAAATATATATATTTATATATTAATATAGTTAGAAATGTTAATTACTCAAAATAACATTTACATTAGGTAATTCAGTTTTAGAAGAGTTAACACATATACAATGAAATAAAGATAAACATTTTTAATAATATCTTATATCTTTATATATTTTAGATAATAATAAATAATATTAACTAAAATATTTAGGTATATTTATACATATACATCAGTGGCATATACAAAAAATATTTTCGGGAGGGGTTACTATGGACAGAGTTAAATTACCACTGCTATCTAACAATTATTAATAAGACACAGTATGTACTTACCTACATTTAATTTACAGAATGTGCCAAAACGATTTAACGTTGGACACAAATTTTAAATAAGCATAAATCACCATTAAAATATAACATACATTTAAAATAATTTTTAAGTTTTTTAAAACATTTCGGGGAGTGGGGGTAGCCCATTAAACCCCCTTAAATAACGCCACTGATGTACATATTATATATTTATATATATATATGTCTAATAAGAACTCATTTTAAATAGTCTGTCATATTAAAATAAATTATTTTTTTGTAAATCAACCAATTCTTATTGATGTATTCCTTTCTTTATTTTTTCATATTCAGTAACGATTTTATTGACTTTGTTTATAGCTGAAGATGAATTTTTAATTCAAAATCGGTCATACTTTACAAATATAATAATTTTCTAGGCTAAATATTTATTTATTTATTTATTTATTTATTTATATATGTTATCGGCAAAAATGCCGTAACTGGAAAACAATTTTGGGGGGGGGGGGGGTTAACATTATTATTTAATACAATTAATAATTAATAAATTATATTCACCGCTAAAATGTTTCAACTTTTGAAAATTTCGGGGGGGATCCGGACCCCTAGACCCCCCAATTACGGCCTTGATCGGAAATGTGGAAAATCCGGTATTTTGCGAAATGCCTGTGCATTTTATAAAAGGGCGGTTTTCGTTTGTGCGAAGGTAATAATTTTGACCAAAAAATATATGTACAAAATGCCAAAAACCACTCGGCAATATACATAATATGAGCTTTGCCTGGGCATTAAGTATAATGCCAAACGTGGAGTAGGCTATATGATGAAAATAAACAAAATTGGGCATCACCTATTACCAACGATTACTTACCGTTTATCATAAATGAGCTTGCACAATTTAACGCAATAAAGATTAAGATTCTTTTACTATATAATAATAAATCTGAGGTACAATATTGAACGTACTAATTATTTTATTATAATATCGTCATTTTTCTCGTTATGGTGTTGCAACTATGGATACGATTTATATGAATTCAAATTTTTATAACAAACTACAAATTTTTTTTAAAAATTTGGCCACTAATACTAGTTTTTTATCTAATGAACAGTATTATGAGTTGATAAAAATTCATTCCACAAGAATTGACCAAGGATTTTTAAAATGTGTCAAAATAAAAAGTGTACTTGCCTTAAAAATAAAATGTTGTGTACTTCAAATTGTTACTTTTCTACAACATGTTATAATAAGTATGTAAATAGTAGTTTATGTAAAATATTTATATAATAGTAATATTATAATAATAGATAAAAATTAAATTTTGTCTGTAATATGAGTATTAATGTAAATTAATTATATGAATCTTAATTTAATATAACATACAATAAAATGTTTTGTACTTTGGCAAAAAAATAAATTGGCATTTTGCATAATTTTATAAAATACCTAAATTATCCATATATAACATATATATATATAAACTATTTATTTGTTTATATTATTTAAATGCTATATATGATGGGCACATATCAATTCTTATGGAGTTATTAGACTAAAAATAGATACTAAAAAAAATATATAAGTACTAACTTTTCAAGATTTAAATTATTACTGGTAGGAATTTAATAACAAAATTTAGTAATTTAGTAACAAGTTATATATTTGTGTATTTTATGTATTTTCATGGTTTTTCGTGTGTCTGTAGTTTTGTTTGGTAAGATATTTTATTAAGTATACTTCAAATTTTTTATACTATTAATAATGATAATAATAATAAAATAGAATTATATTTTATTTGTTTTTAATTCTTAATGTATACTTGAATATTGGAACAAAAGTGTACTTGTTTTCATAATAATGGTCATAGTTGAAAATCCGATCCAAATAGAAGTGAACAACAAAATACAAATATACCTACTTACGTTCAAGCTATATCTTTTAATTTTGAATAACAACAATAAGTATAATGAAAATAATAATAAAAAAAAAATCATATTTTGCCCATTACATTTCTAAAACTATCAAAAATTAAGTATTCTTGATTACATCAATAATATTTTGTAATACATTAATTCAAATATAATCAGAACCCTAATTTTCAATTTTTATTTTAATTAGAAAATATTTTTTTTGGTTTTACCTATATGGAATAGTCTCTAGGGGCATCAGAAGCAGTGGCGCCGAAAACATATGTCAAGTAGGATAAATATCCCAGAAATTGTTTAGGTGGTGGGTGGGTGGTTAGACTTAATGTGTGCTAGATATATTATTGTAATTATTGTACGGTAAAATGTTCCATAATATTATGTAATTACTAGATGTGTAGTAAGTACTCGTAGTTCACAGGTATAAAATACTTGGTATTTATGGTTTTATGGTGAGTAGGTACCCATAAGTAGGGTTTACCCCAGTAATATAAAAAAGGTTTGACGTCATTGATCAGAAGAGTAGTTATTCTTTGGTAATTTACCATAAGAATAATGAATAAATAGTTTGTGTTTACGGTGATTCACGGTTTATTATTTAAACTTATGTGATTACATAATTTACGATATAAAAAAATAAAAAAATAAACGCCCCCGAGTGGGCTCGAACCACTAACCTTTCGGTTAACAGTCGAACGCGCTAGCCAATTGCGCCACGGAGGCCTGTATTTTCAAAAGGTGAATTTAGGTCAATTAGGTAAATGTTTAAAAAAATGAAACATTTGAATAACATATTTAGTAAAAAAAAAAACTAGATATAAGTTACAAATAATTTTTTAAGGTGTATCGTGAATACAACAACAATTAATAAACAATACAATTTACACAAAAAAAAACGTTAATATGCATTAAAAATAAAGGAAAAATTCTTACCTTTCGAATTACCTATTAATCTATTAATGTGGATGAGGACTATATATAGGAATATATATATATATATATATATATATTTTCTACTAATTAATTCATCAAATAAATCCAAATAAGAAAAATAAAAATATTTTTTTACATTTAAATCAGCGAATATTATATTGAGTATTGACTAATGAATTATAGATAATATTCGATTTTCCTGGCATTTCGTATTAGCGACGATGATTTTGCTGATATTGGTCTAAGTGATGACGAAAATTTCGAATTCCCAGTAAGTTGCTTATTTTTATTTTCATAAAGTGTTAGTATTTTACTATACTTAGGATTTGTTATTTTATAATTAGGAATTATTTAAAAATGACGACCGCATTTTAAATGAAGTTGTAGACATAGGCGTGCGTACGGGGCGAGCCCCGGCTTAACTGACATTTTTTTGGAGGCATAGTAAAATTTAAACTAACCATAGAAAAATGTCTATATATATTTTAATATTTTCGTGGAAATCACTTAATTGTACTTGTATCATTTGATTTATTAATTAATTTATTAATTTATTAATTATTTATTAATCATAAAAAGTTTAAAAATTACAAAGATTTCTTTCTTGTTTTTTTCTCTACAAAAATTTCAATAACTGAATCAAAATTAAGGCTCGGCTCAAGTGTTTAAACAAACATAAGCGAAATTTAGTTTTTGCCGCCCCTTACGTGTAAAGATTTTATCAAATATTTTTTTTTTTTATACATAAAAATTGTCCAGGAAATATGCCGCTTTAGACGAGGGGTCTATGTCACCTACCCCTTGAGTTGGGCCTGTCAAAATCTAATAATGATGTAACATCATTAGTTAATTCAATTCAATTTAGTTATTCAATAGTTAACAAAGACAAATCGTCTAAATGTTCTTGTGTCATACAAGACCTAAGACCATAGGCGGTATTACGGGAGAGGCATGATAGGCGGCTGCCCCCCCCCTGCGAGTTCTTACTCTCCCTATACATTTCAAATATTGGTTGGTATACCATTATATTATTATATATATAACCCCTCGTATTACATGCTTATTTAGAGTCTGCATGGCTGTAAGTAATAATATTATTATCTACAACCATGGGAGCCATTCTTGGAAATATGGTGATTAGATTTTTTGTGTCAACATTTTCAATATTATTATAATTTATTTTTATCATTGACAAATCATGAACCAATATTATTAATTTATTATTATCTGTATCACAAACGTTTTGTATGATTTTATACTTTCATTTGAAGTGTGTATTTTATTTAGTATTCTTGAGTTTTTCGGATAATATTAATTAGGTATAATAAAAATAATGAACACAAACCAAAGTAAAAAAATAAAAACTTTATACGACTTTTTCATACAAGAACCATCATAGGCGGATCTACGAGGTGTGCCGGGTGTGCCTTGGCACACCCTAATGTGAATAATGCAAATAAAAAAATTGAATGATTACAATTGAGAATATATGTGCGTAAACATTAATTAAATTTTAGTTTTTTGTAAGTAATATTGCAAGTGTTCAGAATAAGTCTGAAATAATAATTACGTGTATATTTTACCAATCGTTATTTTAAATCATTAACGAAGCCTTTATTTTTAGAATTTAAATCATAACACGGTCTACACGTACGTGTTTATAGTCTCCCATTATATTTTGAAAAAATAACCAAAAAATGACAGGGCACACTCAAATGTATCACTCTGAATCCGCCTATGAGAACCATCACAGGTAAATTGTGGTAAATTATTTTAAAATTTTATAAGATAAAATAATATAAATCTAGGTATTTGTAAGTGTATTATTAATTTTACAAAATAATCTTATTTGAAATAAGTTAAAATAGTTATCAATAAAATACTTTTTTTTATAGTACTGCTAGTCTAAAGATTTAGACAAAATAGTGTTAATATTTTACTTTAAGTATTTCCTGCCCCCCTCCTGCTAAGAGGGTCTAGTACCACCTATGCCTGAGACGTGTTTTAATTCATTTTAATGCAGAAAAAGAACACTCACTAGAACAGTTAGTACACGGAATTGTCAAGTATATTTGTAATAATATTTCAATATTAGGAAATGTATGACGTATATCCATGTAACGTAAATACTTCAATTGACTTTGAGAGTCTACTATTTTATATGTGGATTCTAAAAAAATATTTCTTTCAGTTTTTGATATTGTATAAGTTCATCTACTAGTTCAGCGTTTCCCAAACTCTTGTTTAGGCTGACCCGATAATTAATATTTTTCCCCTTTGTGACCCACCAAAATATTTTACATTTATCATTGTGTGAAAAAGGCAAAATAAAACACATTTGAATGTCCACATAGAATTTTATAATAAAATTGAAACGTTAATTTGTTACTATTATACTGTACTCGTATTTATAGATACAGTGAATGCCATACTATACGGGTTTTTCATGAAATCTAGTTAATAATCTCAATAATTATTATTTTTGTTGTAAATAATAGTTATTCGTATTAATGAATTTATTTTTACTAAAAAGTTCAAATTATCAAATGAAATTATAAATAAGAAATTTATTATGAGAATTTTATTAAATTCTGCGACCCAGTATTATATTTTTGTGATCCGGTATTGGGTCGCGACCCACTATTTGGAAAACGCTGTACTAGTTCATAGTCCAAATCGTCTGAATACGTTTGCAGTATTAATTTAACTGAGTTAACAACTGCTAGGCGTGTTATATTTTTATATAAGAAACCAAATTTTTGTTCCAACAGTATGTAAGCATGATTAAGTTTGACTAGTTAAGAAATTATTATATCACAAAGAACATATAATATGTTTACAATATAATCTTGTTTTTAGACAAATTTACTACTGGATTATTTGCAATATTATCTAACACTTCGCCTGTGTGCAGTTTTTGGTGTTACCTACGTATAACTTTTTATTTTATTAGTTTTATACTATAGGTTGCTTTTAGTTTTTCCGTAATCATTTCCGTGAATAAGAATAACTGAATGAAGTGTATAAGTTTACAGTATTACCAAAATCGAATAAAATATAAACCAGTGATACTAAAAATGGTAATTATGTGTGCGAAATGCTCACAGCGTCACCAACGACGGGTTAATTTGTAAATACTGGGCTCGAAGAAATCTATAAATATGTAGTTATTAGGTATCAAATATTTCGGATGTTCAGTTTTCTATTATTATTATTTTATTATTTTGTGTGGTAACTGATTAGCACTGAGGTGTGGAATCACAAAAATAACCAACATTTAACTGACAATTTAATGATAAAAATATACTGAACTCTGTACATTGACAGTTGGTATTATATATTGCACAATACATTTTTGTGGAATTAATTTAAAAAAACAATTTTCTACAACTTACGGAGACCGGAAGCCCTAGAAATTAGAGTCCAAGTGCAAGTGGTCCATCTGCACTTGCGTAAATCAGGGCCTGATAATATACATGATCTTGCAAGATCCACATTGATAAATTTGAAAAATATGGGCTTAAAATGTCTAGAATCTAATCGCTAGATTATACAATTTGTTACATTCATGTTTCTATATGCCTTTAATTGTATACTATTAAATTTGTTTTTGTGATGCAGATGTAAAGCCGCTTCCACATAACTCAGTCATAATCATAAGAGATAAGTGACTATTCCTTCCGATCAATTGCAAGATCTTCGAAGTGACGTTCCACACTTATCGGAAGTATGAGTTATTACGAGTATTCACAAAATTACGATTACCGAGTCACGTGTTATTTGTTTACTATCTGATTATTTTTGATAATTACTGATTATTCCGTGTGAGAATCACCTCGATTATGTACGAGTTTATATGTTGGCTTGGAACAATTTACAGCCTTCTGGGCAATCAACTACGAGTGTCATCGTGAGTGCATAATTATAGCTAGTGTCTAGTCTTAAACTACTCGCGAGTGTCAACGATTAATTTAATCGTGCATTCTTACTAGTAATGTGAACCGGCTTTCTGATCACTTTCCGGACCACTGTGTATCGTTGTCTGGATGAGTGGCGTGCACTTCGTGATGCTGTTCGGTGGTAACCCGGACACAGCGTGTTGCGAAAGTATCGAAAGTCCGGTGTCTGTGTGCAGAGTCGGATTTCACCATTGTGCCGTTTTAAGCACTAAACAAATACCCGGCTTTTAATATAAATATTTTTCTAGTTTAATCAATAATATTAAAGCATACAATTATAGTTGTTTTCTTTATAACTTAAAATTTTAATGATGTAAAATAAAAATATACAGCTGTTATAAAAATGCATTCATACATTCATATGAAAAACTGAATTATAAAAATATGATATAAAATATAATGATAAAAAACATGGTAGTAAAAAATGCTTAAACAGTTCATTTTTAAATTATATTCAAAATTAAACAGTTAGTTCTTAGTACCCATCGGCTTTCATAAAATAAAACATTTTAAAATTATTTGCATTTATTTCTAGTTCTAGTTACACATAATAAAAATGTAATATTAAAAATTATTTACCGCCCTAAGCACTAGCTTATAGTGTTTACTGGGAAATACGGCACTGTCTGTGTCTGGATACTTCGCGACCGGAATCATGGCAAGAGGTGTTAGAACTACTGTCGCTGGCGCGCATTTTCGAACGGCAGTTATACATCCGCAGTGTTAACTACAGCACAGGTTGTGGTGGCACTGCGTGATGCAACCGTCGGAGGTCCTATGGTCGGCGGATAACTGCCATTCACAAACCGTCGCCATCGCCGGGTCTTGTTTACTTGCCGCCGTCCACTCGACAATCGTCCGTTGATCGTATCCCGTCCTCTGTGTTTCACACATAAACAATATCGTTACGGCCATTACCACAGGTATCGTATGCGCTTATTTATTTATTTTTAATGGTCTGTGGCCATGGGTTGTATCCATGTTGTTATTAGTTTTCGATTTTTTACCCGCGGAATGCTTATCGTATCGCTGCGCCACGCCACCGACCGTTTTGGTGTTGGTTTTTTTTTTTACTTTTTTTAATGTATTTTTTAGCCGGTCACGCACATTATTCAATCGACGTGTTCAGAGACTATTCTTAGAAGTTTGATCTGTACCCGGCTCTTGCACCTCGCGTACGCACGAAATTATTTGAAACTGCGTAAAAATCACTTCGTTTATTGTTTTGCTATGTACGTGCGGTGTAGTGGTTATGTACGTCATGCGACGCACACACACGCACGGTCGAGCCCGCCAGTAATTGCGCGCGCGCGCGCACTTTAATTTCGTTATATATATTTTGTTATGGCGCTTTAACTGATATCATACGTTTTTCGCGGTCTTTCAGTTGTTGATGCCCAAGTAGGTTCGGAATGCTTACCGGTAGTTATTTTACATTTTTTTTTTTTACCGTTGGCATGGCGTTCAAATCCAAATGGCCGTTCTACGGATTCTTAATTTTTTTTTCTAACGTTATGCTTTTGTCGTGACATATTATTAATTTTGACGATTTCTCTTGTTACTTGACATTTGTCTCGCTTCGTCCTACGATTGTTAATTTTAACGACGTTCTATGCTATGCGCTCCCGTGGCGGTTTTCGGCTTTGACAATTAAAAGTCACCACCGCCGATCTACCAGATTTATGGAGGGAATGCACTGCGCGTTTACGTTTATTAGTACTTGTTCGTATGGCCCGTCTGTGTATTGATTTTTTGAGGGTGGCATGTTAAAATTTATATAGACTTTGCTGTACTTACCTGCTTCATTACCTTTAAAAATTAATTTTTTTCATAGTTAGTCATTAAAAATTAGTTAAAAAACAAATTACCACTGTAGCTTCTTTTTTACAACTACAACGATCTCAATATCGAAATTCTAACTTTCGTCTTTAATACAATATGATGAAAAATATTTCTATAAAATAAACATTTATTGTAGCCTATATGGATATACATACCTTTTCATTCGTGAGTTTCAAACCTTCAAATTCTCAACAAAGGCGTGCGTTCGCCCTAGCCAACATCGCTTCTTTTTTACCGAGTCTAGTAACTAGTTACTAAATCATTTTATGATTTTAACTAAATTGTAAGTATTTTTACTCAAGTTCTAAGGATTATACGATTTTTAAACAGCCAATTTATTCTTGAATACTGATGCGAACAAATGATGAAATTATATTGTAGTTAATTTGTTCTCGTAATATTTCCTTTACGACATTCCGAACTTGCATGTCGTCTGTTACTTGTATCTTTTATTGTGTTTTTAAGCGTATTATTTTGGTAATGCAGGTAATACAACGTATTCTATCCTCTCCTCCTAACCACCTTTTATATACGGTTTTTAATAACAAATGATACTTGCTCACAAAATTCTTGCATTGTTTTCATTCGCTTGCTACATATGTAATATTTCTTCGTTTAGGGTAAGAATTAAGAATCTAATTGAATGAAACTGAGTATATTTTCATTTTCGTTCCTAGTCCTCGCCGCGTGTAATATTTACGTAGCATAATAATAACATGAGAGTGCAAGTTTTGCGGCGAATTTCCCCTCCTTTCATTGCACTTCCGCTTCCTAATTGTTTTTTATTACATTAAATAAATACACCAAAATAGTCGTATCGTAATTTCAACACTTATTGATCGACTTGTAGGTATATGAGGGAATAATGTTAGGCATGATCAATTCGTCAGCAATTTATTTTAACACTTCTGTAATAATAACTCGCTCGTTTAATTCTTGCTAGTTAGGCGTAATTTTGTCACTGGTTTGCCTATTCTGTAGCGTTTGTATACAGTGAACTTATAATACAATATTATTTTTCTTACTGTCACAGTATGTTTTCATTTAAGATTAGACATATGTAGAAGATAAATGATGGAACAATAAAAATAGTAAAATACTGAGTACTTAAAAAACTTGATATTTTTGATTTACCTAATTCAGCAATTTAATTGAACACAATTGTACAATATCATTGCATAGTCTATTGTTTAATTGATAATTTTTCATTTATCTTAAGATAATTTAATTATTTTTACTTATTTTATGTTGAAATTGTCAAAATTAAATAATAGAAATTTAATTTGAATTAAAACGATTTTATATATATTTGCATACTAGTATGTTAAATTTAAATTTTTTATAAAAAAATAGATACTAACTATACATTATTTGTCATAAATTATATTGAAATCTTCCAGAATTATTTTAAAAATTGGTTTTATGTGGTTAAGTATATATAAATGATAATTATGAGGTTCGGGTTAAATTCAGTGAACTCATCAGTCTAACCTCGAATATAGATTATGAGAAAGGAAGTGTGGTCGAAGGACTAAAGTCCCCATTGTAAAATCGTAAAATACATGATTTCCGAGATTTATGTTTTCTTTCTTGTATAATATTCTGTGTAAACTATTGTTTATTCTTTTAGTTGCTAATTTTTAAAGAAAATTTTATACGATAATTTTTTTTTACTTTTTGATTATACCTTGAATGCTAGTAAGGTTTTAGGTAAGATTAGTTTAATACTGATTAATATTTGATTATAACATAGTAAGTTAAAATAGAGGTTACTTTTCTACTAAATTAGTATTTTTATTGTATAC
Source organism: Sipha flava (assembly GCF_003268045.1). Taxonomy (NCBI): domain Eukaryota; kingdom Metazoa; phylum Arthropoda; class Insecta; order Hemiptera; family Aphididae; genus Sipha; species Sipha flava. The sequence goes on along the minus strand of NW_020272783.1, from coordinate 5,698,009 downwards.
TATGAAAGTTTCTATAAAATGTTTTCTTGATTTTTCTGTTAATACTTTTTAGGAAATAAATTCGTACCAAAAATTTCAATCACTAAAAAAGTTTTCAATTATTAATTTTTCCTTTTACACTGTCACAAAAGGAAAATATCTATTATCTATTATGTCATAAGGAATATTTGGTTTTTAATTTTTTTATGAAAAATAAAAATTGTAAATATTTTTCACTTCAGATAGAATCAAATTTTGTAGACAGCTGTTTTATTTAGCTATAATGATTTTTTAATACATTTTTATTAATAAAATTGAAACTTTCAATCAAAATTTTTTTCTTTTTATGTTATTGATATGTATTATCTTTTTAATATTAATTAATATTTGATTGAATACACAATGTTAGCACACTTATGTATTATAATTAATTTAATTATCTATTGTATAAATATATATTTTATAAAATAATAGGTGAAATTTTGTTTGAACAATTGTCTTGATAGGTATTGAAATTTACCCATCAGTCAAATTATGAAGTTGAGTTAATTAATTGTTTGTCTATTATGTAAAAATTGATTCATTTGTATTCATTTTTAATATTAATCAATTAAATTAACGTAAAATAAAACTTAATATTAATATTCAAATATTCTATAGAATCAAGTTACAATTTCAGTACCTAATCGAATTGTAAATTAAACAATCAAATTGGTCTGGGTTTTTTTTCAATGGGCTTGGTAGTTTTCTCTAATATGAAGGAAAAATTTGAAACAATTACATTAAGAATTTTCATATATATTATAATAAAATGTTAAGTAACAATCGTGAGTTTAACGTCATTGAATTTTTTTGTTAATGTTAACATTTTATCTTTTTAAAATATATGATAATACTATATTATTTTACAATTATTGATACTTTTTTTAATATTGTGTTATTAGAAAAAAGTCAGATACTTATACTAAATTCGATACCTATAACTGCTTTTTTTTATTAAAACTTTGATTTTTACACAAGCAAATAAAATTATCAATGTGATACATTTGGGAAGCATTTATATTAGATACAACATTTTATATTTATATTATGAAGTATAATTTTTCTAGGAATTAAGTTTAATGTATGATGATAAATAATTTAAAACATCAATTTTATATTTATGAACACATTTTGATATAGAAATAAAAATTTTATGTTATTTTATGAAATTTGCTCTACTTTTTTTAATAGATTAATGAAAAATAAAAAATTAAAAACGAAATACAGGCTTCTGACAAAATTGATGTTTTTTTAAAAGTATTTATAGATATATAAATACATATATATCCATGTTTTTTTTCTTTACTTTTTTTTTTTTTTTTTTTGTTTTAAAATGTTAATTAAAATATTTTGATTTAAAAAAACGTTTTGAAATTTAAATGGAGTTTCTCATAAATCTTACTGGTTAATGAAAAAAAAAAATTATCTATGTCAATCGTGTTATGAAATTTTTTTATAGAATTTTACATTTTTCAGAATTAATATATCAATTGAAAAACAATCAATATGTCTGACAATGGTGTTATTGCTGAAAAGAGGAGTCGTGGAAGACCTGCTAAAGCAGTTGATGTATGTTTTAATAATTTTAATTATTATATGAATGTTATTTAAGGTTTTGTATTATTTATAGGCAAATGACAAGGAAGTGAAAGAGGTAAAAAAGCGTGGTAGACCTGCTGTTAAACAAGACTCTCCTGTAAAATCAGACAAAGTTGAAAAGAAGATCGAAAAAGAAGGTGAAGATGATGAACCAATTGCTAAGAGAGGGCGAGGAAGGCCAAAGAAAGGTAGCCAAGGCAGCAAATCTAAGGCTAAAGTAAGTTAGCAACATATAGCTTCTAATTGGTATACAAACATATTGAGCTATTTTGTATTAATTATTTAATTTAAAATTTTTTTAGATTACAGCAACAGGAAAAGGACGAGGCAGGCCACCTGGAAAAAAAGTAGAAAAAGAAGAATCTGCTGAAGAAAATGACGAAGAAGAAGAAGATGAAGATTAAATTTGTATTAATCATGTATCATAAAATATACTTCGCCATTAATTATAACTTTATAATTATAAGGATCAAAAATAATTATGTTTATTTTTAATTTATTGATTTCAGAAATATTGATATGCTAAGATAAATAATTTTTAATTTGTGAACCACTTTTTTTAAATTAATTATTTCAAGCAAAATAGAAATTAATTAATTAATTGAAAAAAAATTAGAATGTGGGAAAATCATAGAATATTTCATTTATATCAACTAGACATTTAAATAATTATATATTTATGTATATTATACTTCTTTTTCATGTTTAAAAATTACTTACCATATAATTAATTATAATCAATTATTTCCGAGAATTTTTTTCAACTGTCTAAACTTTGCTATTACATTAAATGTAATATAAATTTTATACTATATACACATTTTTAACAGTTTTAATGTTTTTTTTTTTTTTTGTACATTTAGATGTTCATTACATGTATTATAGGAAAACAGTATTAAAAAAAATCTTAAGAGTTATTTGGATAAATCATGTTGATTTATTTGTACATATCTGAAAATTAGTATTGTACCTGAAAATTGTATGAATAAGAAAAGTATTTCAAAATTATACTTGATGAAATTAATATAACATAAGAATTGCCAGTAATAAATGCAAATACAATTTTGATATAAAATAATGTTTTTCATACTTTTTCCTGACAAAATGTATCTTGTTTTGAATATTTCTTGCTACTACGATTATTTATTTTTATTCAACTAAATTTAATTCCAATATTAATTATTGAGCAGTCCTTAGAAACTAATTATTTTTTAATTTATGCATTGTTTATTAAAAACATAGTTTTTGTTGCACGGAGATCTAAAAATGAATGTTAAATTTTGTTTCTTTTAATAGACTCACGCTTACATAAATTAAATACAGATTACTTAATAGTTTAATATTTAATATACTTTGTGCTTAGTAATTGATAGTAATCTGTATTCAGCATCATGGATATTTAAACTTGAGTAATTTTGTTTTTCTATTTTAGCCAAAAATAATGAAGTTAGCAAATAAATTTACCTTCTCCAAAACTATTACAATTTTACATTAAATATAAGTTTAGTTCTTATTTCTTTTCAGTTTTTCTTTGTTTCCTATTCCATAAGATATAAATAATAGCGTTACACCTATAAGTGAAATTAAAAATGAATGTGGATAGTAAAAATAATTTTAGTCAAATTAAAAAATTATGTATTATATTAGCCTTAGTAAAAAAAATAAAGACTGCTCGTAATATTTTAATTCAGAAGAGTTCTATTACTTTGTGTCCATCTGTGTATTAGTCTACCACTGATTCAATAAACAATCTGATAAAAAAAAAGATAATAAAGTGCTTGATAGTATACTACTAGTCCATTTGCTTAAAATTGATTACTGGTGATATATATAACCATTAATATTGGCCTTCATTACTATTCAATTAATGTAACTGTACAAATATTATGGTAATTTGGTAATCTTTAACCTTTTGTCAAGAAAACTTAAAATCCATCATTAACTAGTAACCAAACAAAATTGTACAAGTGTCCTCTAAGCTACAAAAATTCATGTATTGTCATCAATGTGTTGTGGGACTTAATAAACTAAATAATATATTATAAACTATTTAAGCAAATAAACACAAATTTTAATCAACAAAACATTTTATTGTACTCCCTACTATAAGTGATTAATAAACTAATTCAGTCTGTTTTATTTGTTTTTATAACAATATTATTAATAATAATAAGATAAATTATTTGTTATATTGTCATACCTTTAACTAGAAGAATAAATTATGAACAATTAATCTTAGAACTAAAGGCTCGTTAACAAACATTATTGACATAAGAAACAAATAATATGTAATGGCTATTTTAATATTAAAAAAAATTTGGAACAAATTTAATATTAATAAATAATAAATAAGTATACAGTCAGTATTTATTATATGAAAAAAAAGTTGTTAACGAGTCAATGCCACAATTGGTATACATAACAGTTGAGTGAACTAAAACTATTAAGTACAAATAGAAAATGCAAATTGTAAAAATAAGTAACAGAAGTAATGAGACTTATTTGAGAAAATCGATAAACAATTGCTGCTAAAAGCTATTAAACATAAAAGTCTTATAAAAAAATGATTGAGCATCAAGCTTGTGGTTGGTATGTGTACACAATTAATTTAAATATAGCTAATAGCAACAGTAACATATATTAAAAATAAAAATCTATAAACACAATAATTTTGTGTATTGTCTGAACACAATTGGACAAATCTTTTTTTTTAGTGGAAATAAATAGTAAAAATATTTAGTGACAGTGATTGTCATTTAATTTAAAAATAGGATTGCAAGGAACATGTAAATGTATAAATGGAGACATTTTTTTTTTATGTGACCAGACAATAAACAATATTTTCGATACTAGTATTAAAATGCGATACAAATGACAGCAGTAACAATATACACTCTTATAAGTGTGATATTTTTTTGCTTTCTTTATCTGCAGCCATAAAATTCAGTTCAACCGATCCATAGCTCTGAAATATTCATCATAAAATCATTAGTATACAATGAAATACTATTTTTTTAAGAATATGTTTGCATTAAACTTTGTTCAAAGACGACATTACAATAATTTAAGCCAAACTAAATGAATGTCAAAACAACAAGCATATTAATTTATAACTGGTTAAGATTCACAAAAATAGGTACAGCTATATAAAATACTTTTACAAAAATCATCAGGTAAGTTCTATTATTCAGCAGATTTCAATAAGATTTTAATGAATAATATCATATATAAAATGCATCATAGATTGTTATTACTTATTAATGTTATGCAATTATAAATACAAAATAAATATCTCTTAAGTAAATATATTTGATTTGATGATTAGAAAAATATAAATATGTATATAAAATATACATAATAAAACCCATAAAAAAAAAAAAAAAAAAAATAAATAGAATGTAGAAAAACAAGAACATCAAAGCAAAACTGTACAATACTAAAGTCTACCAAGGCAAGTACTACAAAGGTGGTTATTTTAGAAAAGAAATTCACATTTCTACATAAAAATTTCTATTTGACTCTACTGATACCAGGTAACTAAATATTGTGTTTGTATAAAATTAAAATTAAATATTTTATTATTTAATAAAGTACAATATCAAGCATTCATTAGTATTGTATTTTTTTGGATAAAGGTAACCTTTGAATCGGACTAAATCTCTCATGCCAGCTGTGGAAACTGCTCTCGTGTCTAAATGTTTGACCATGCTGCTAAAAGATATCCAATAAAGCATTATACACAACAGTATAATGATTAAATTTTTAGAGAAAAAATACATAATATAAGAACGCATGTTGAAATCTAGAAATCTCTGAATGACTTATGTTCAGACTAAAATACAAAAGGAATTAAATTATAAATAGTAACTGGAAAAAAATTTGAAATTTGAAATAAGTTATAGTACATTATGTCTACAAAAAGAAAAGTAATGAAAATGTACCTAAATCTAAATTACTACAGGATAAAATTAATAGTAAACAATTAGTATTTCTTGAATAAACTTAACAACACTAACTATGTTACAGCAGCATCTAATAGGAGAACTATAATCTGTATATACAATCCATAACATAGTAAAGAAGTATATTTTTGGTTTAAATAGCTTATACAATTTTTTGAAGTTAATAGTGATGAATGTTTACCTAACTAGTAATAATTATTAAATTTTGAATAAAAACATTTTCAATACATTTTGAAGAATGAAGATCTTGATGAAAATCTTTGTAGTAGTTTATTTAAAAATATTTAAATCAAATGGATTATTAAGTATATTAATTTAATTAAAACATTCATCAAATAATGACAAACAAAATCTTCTTACTCGAATGGTCGAAGCGCCACTATCGTGTTGTAAGAGATCTGAATCCCAGTCTTCTTCTTCATTGGCATCAAATGAATAGAAAGGTAACAAAGAATGCCGTAGCCTGTCGAGTCTCCTCTTTCTTCTTATTGCTATTATTATCTGCAATTACAAAAGTGAAAGTGTTTAAAAATAAAATATAAGTAATGTATAGTTTATAGTTATACTTACCCCAAAAAGCATCAGACAAATAAAAATAACAATGATTATCACAGTGAACGGACTCAATGGAACAGGTGGATGTGGAGCGGCCAATGACTTGATTGGCACAAAAGCAGTGGATGTCACATCATTAGTGAGATTGGTAACAGACACATTGATCATCTGTAAACAAAGCTCAGTTACCTATAATATGATTCAACAATGTGCATTCACATTCAAACAGTACTGTGGCTGAACAAAGAATTGCTACGTATCAGGCAAATGATCTGTACAATTGGACACCATCAGATAGAGTCTCAAGACCGACGCATTGGAAGATGATGATGATGATAATGATGATAATGACGATGAATGATTTGGTCTTCTTTGTACATGAAATCTGAAGACGCGTTATTGAGTGCAAAACAAAGTCACTATTGGTTGAACAGAGTTGGATAAAATCTACATTACACGCAGGTTCACACGCAAGACTCGGTCACAAAGATAAAGACAAAACCAGTAATACCTATAATACTATTAGAAGTAAATAGAATTGTAAAGCAATATTCTGAAATAAATGAAAATATTATTCTGATAGTAAGATTGATTGCCGCGCACCATGAGTGTGCTGAGCTGTGACAATAATAATGATTATGAATACAAACTATGATAATGATTCATGACTAACAAGTAATAAATAACAAGCAATAATAACAATAAGTAATTTAGAATACTATCATAATATTTCAATATTTATTCCAAACAACAAATTTCCTTATCACACACATTTATAAATAAGAATATACATAGTTATTATCATTAAAAAAACAGTATATTTAATCAATGTTATTATGTAAGGAGAGTCTAAACACAGGAATGCACCTTATACATACTGTGCATGCGCGGAAATATTTCACCATTATCATTATGTTTGGTTGTTATCAATGTATAATATCAAATCACTATAATACCATAACATTACAGTTATAATTATTTTTATTTATATAGGTAGGCACAATTTTTTTCGTAAACTTTTTATAACTTTTTTAAATTTAATTAGAAAAATTATCATATAATATAATATATTCTTTCTGTTTGACTTGTTAATAATATTTAATGTTATCAAAAATTAATTGACAATGATGTAAAAAATATTGATAATAACTATTTGAAAACAGGGTAAGCCCTAGCTGTTAAATTCTAGAGTTTAATAAATTATATATTATACAAAATTATTAAAAGTATATTTTTACTAAATAAATTATACATGCCATATACATTTGAAAAATTGTTAAATTCTTTTTGAATACACGTTCCATGATTATCATTTAAATGATTAATTAACAATACTTTTATAAAAAATGTTAGATTAGGCCAAGAAATGCATTTAGATGATTTTTGTTATACTTAATTTGTTATTTCATGTTTATTTTTCAAATGCCTTGCAAGTGTAAACTTGGTGGAAAATTGATTTTTACAAATATCACAGATAAATTCCGATTTTTATAATATTTAGTATATTTAAATAAAAATATTACGTGAAAATTAAATGACGAAAATGTTTATAAAACATATTTATATATTTATAAAACCATCCTAATTTTTCCCTCTCTTTATTCCTTTATTTTTTTAGAAAAAAAAAATTTTAAATAAAATAATTCATTTCACTCAATCAATTTTAAATATATAGATTATATCAGTTTATTTAATGATCAGTTTTAAACACAAAATCAGATTTATAGGTTAATGTTGATTTTAGAAACGATTTTTTTTTATTATAATCTAGTTCTTATATCCAACATTTGCGGAACAGAACATGCCTGAAGGTTGTGCAATGTACATCTTAAATGGTTAAATATCGAACGTATACCACAGATAAAAATCGTATAACAAATATAATTTTTTTCCCGTGATTATTTCTATAAAATATCAAAGTTATTAAACGGATACATCAACGAAACTCAGTTGTTGAGTATGTTAATTCTTAAATCTTTTTTGAGAATTTCCAGTAAAATTTTTTTTTGGCTATAAAATAAATCTCATGAAAATTCTTGTATCTAATTTTCTAGTTTTAAGGATAAAAAATAAAAGTTTTATAAATGTTTAACTACAAAAGTGAAGCGGATTTTTGTGATTTTTATCGTTTTGTCAAAATTTAATATCAAGTGCTTGTAAGATTTATTTTTTTTCACTTATCAGTGAGATATAAGCAGAGTTGCAAAGTGTTTAAAGAAATTTATTTTAAACGTTTTAAATATAACCTTTTATTTTAAACATTTAATAAATAAACGTTTAAAACATAACATTAACATAACAGAGTTTTAAACACAATAATTTCATATTGTAAAAAATTTCAAAAATATGAAACATATGTATTAACAGTTGGTCACATTGTCAGAAAAATGTTGGAGATATCATAAACTTTTACTAAGTATAAGGTATAAGCGTGCCCATGGGGTAGTCAGGGCACAGAGTACTAATTTTTGTATGAGTCAGCGAAGCACGTGATTACTCTGTGAACCTTCCATCACTCACCAAAATATTCAATTTTATCACAATAATAAATAACAATATTATGTTCGACTACTTCAAAATATCCGTAAACGATAAATATATGTTTAATAATATTGGAAAAATATAAATTAAGTTACCCCATCGAAATTTATTAAATGCTAATGTGTTATGTATGACTACCTTGTCAGTAACGATAAAAAATGCCCTTAAAAATATTCGTATCTTCCGTATACCTGATATCATAAACGTGTACGGGCTTGGGTCAGTTCTCCTTATTGATAAGAAATAAAAATTAAATTTCAAAATTCATTGGTGTCAATGTCAAAAAAAAAAAAATTCTCACCAATCTAACCTCTACAGTAATATTAACATAATAACAAAACAATCCTTGAATTTCAAATTTATTTATTTTCAAATTCAAATTTTAAAACCAATATTTTTGTAAAAATTTAAAATAGGTCTGTTGTATTGTTCCATATATGAATGGTCACAAAATATTATAGCTTGAAACTTAATAGTTTACAATAAATTACATACGAGACAAAAATAAATGATTGCCGTTATCTAAATTTCAAAACCTATAACTGTGTTTTAGTTAAAAAATATATTAGTTCCAACAATAAATATGAAATATTGTCATATCAAAGTTACATATAATCTTCATCAGCTAATTAGCACAAAAACTACAGTATAATAAAAAATATAATATCTGTATATTTAAAATAATTCTCATTAGAAAAATTTTGTCTTTTATGTAGCATTTAAATTATTTTCATACTAACTAATTGGGAAATAACTATTCCCAATTAGTACTAAAAGAATTGAATGTAAATAGTTAATACAATTATTGTGGAATTAACGTTTGGTATATTTGGTATATATTTTATATTATTTATCCTACCTGGATTACTACTTTTTATACAATACAGTTTAAAATCGAATCTGTCGTATAGAGATTGATTATTAAATAATTATTAAAACAACACCTTTCACTTGTACTGTATTCTGGCTAAAAATCTAAGAGTAATAATCTCATTTAGGGAAAATATTTTAAAAAAGGCTTAGTTTTTTTAAAAAAAAAAAAAACAGTTTTAATTAATGTTTAAAACTAACGAATAAAATTACAATTAGAAACTGTTTAAAACATAAAAATCATTGTTTTAAACGAATAAAACGTATTTTATGTTTTTTGCAATCCTGGATAAATGTACGAGGAACTTGGTATTTTATTTTCAAAACTTATTGTCAGACTAATGTACTTCTATCGAAATCGTTAACACAGACAAAAAAAAAAAAAAACAACTAACGTCATGGTAAAAACAATATATTCCTCGTTTCACTTAGATTCCAGAAAAAAATGATCGTTATATATACATGTATACTGTCAATCATCCAACACCGATTAATAATTATTAATTAATAATAATATATAATATTATGGACTTGGTAACTAGGTCATATAAACGTAACAATGAAACAAATATTATATTGCATTAAGTTACTGGTCAAGAAGTTTTCAAAGGGATATTATAGTCTTTACCATACTTCAACTATATTTTGGCTTCTTTATAAAGTAGACGAGTTTAATCGAATATTCCACTGCAAAACTACCGAACAAATAAAATATTTCTTGATTCATACATTTTTTTCGTATTGTAATAAATGTAGAGAGTTATGTAGTATAAAGTCCGTGTAGTTTATGGAATAGTATTTGATTGTATAATGTTGTTTATTAGCTTATTGTTTTAGAATTACAGCTAACAGTTGTTGGTTGATTATACTAAAAAAGTGTACGACACTGATGGAAATATAACAAAACGGAACAATTTTCCACCAATCGAATTACTATCGAGGCTCCCGGAAACGGGTCCTGGGAACGCAAAGCGTGTGCTACATATACCGCATAGCTATATCGTTAGAAACGTAACGGTTGGGCATGGCGTCGCCTTCGTGTTCGTCGATGACGCGCGGGTGCGGGGGACGCACGGGAAAACGATTGAAAATGAAAAACTGAACGGTGGGTAGTAAAAAACAGCTAGAAAATGATGGAAAACGTTACGGGTTATACCGTTTATAATATGATCTGACGATGCATATGTATGTTACAATTGGTAGCGGCACCGTTGTGGAGCGGGTTAAGTGTAAATATTACAAACCTTTGCTGCGCACGAATATACGAATATATGGATATGAAATCGAACCTTTATACAACAGACTCTGGGTCTAGTGAAAAAAGTTCTTTAGATAGATATTGTTTAAAAGAAATCCTTTTTTTTTCATTTAAAAAAATCATTCTTATCGCGTAAAATGTATGCAAATAATAAATAATATTTAATAACCAGGGCTCCTAAGTTCATGCATTTGCATATCAATCTTGCTAAGTTGTATTTAATGCTAGATGACATAGAAATTCATTTCAAGGTGGCACGGTTAAATAAGTGAAGTTTTATTTTGCATGTTTTTGAATATTTAGTGGTTTTTTGCTATTTTGGCATTTTTATGCATATTTCAATTTTATCGGCCATATTGTTCATAATTTTGATATTCCTATTCATATTATTATATGAGTATTAATGTGCATTTATTATGGAAATTCTATAAAAGAGTCAATATTTGATGGAAAAAAAATGTGATCGTTTTATAATTTTTAATTTATAATTTATTATTTTTTTTATCATATAAAATGTGTGAGAATTCGATGGCAACATAAAATGATTAAAAATAAAATGTTATAGTTAGTTTCGGATCTAATATTTTTCATGGTGTATGTTATTTTGCTAATAATGATCATTAATGTACGACTTAGGGACAAAAAAGTTAGTAATTTGGGGTTTAAATGTTCAGAGAAATCAAATGTATTATGAGCAAGTATTTTGTTAACTCTCTAGAAATATACATATGATCCCTTTAACTCATGATCAATCTTTATAAATACCTATGATTATACTTAGCAAAATAATGAATGTTACTTTTTAATACATTGGTTTTTTATTAACATATAAAACGTAATAATAATGTACCTATATCATTAAATAATTTTAAAATTATAAAAAATACAAATATACCTATAGTTAATATACATACAGGTAATTGTGTTTAAAGACTATAAATACTTTTAATATTATTTCTTAATACTTCATAGCAATGCAATTTACACAATTAGAATGTAGATTGGTTAGTCCTCTAATTACATTTTTCTTTATTTTTCTAGAAAACTCATTGAAAATGACGACAATATCTACAATTAATATCTTTATGAACGTTTAATATTGCTAAACCGTTTAGTCTAGACTCAGTCATTGTAGAGTGCAATAATTAATATAGTAGTAGATTTTTATGTTTGGGAAAAATGATTTATTTAATAGGCATTTATTTAATTTATTAAATTCATTATTATACTATACACTATACAGAACTTATGATGACATCTGATATTCAAGTACTTGTAATTTAAAATACAGGTACTATAAAAATTTTCAATACGCGAAATGGTGAGTGATTCAGTCCCCTAAATCTGCTACTGTTAGTTGTCAATGCTTAATTAAGTTTATTAGTATTTTTGGAAAAAAGTTTAAGATTTAAAATAAACAACTGATGTACATAGAATACGCAGTTCATGAAGACTCAAAAATAATATTTAAAGTCTATTTTTTTAAACTGTTCAATTGAAAACAAAATATAACTATAAAAATTAATCAATAATTCTTGTTATTTTGAAAATTATTTATGATTTTTTGGAATTTGCATATTTTAGGCTCATAATTTTAGATCTTAAGTGCATATAAACGCACATTTTTGAACTTTTTAATGCATATTTCAATGCATACTTTGTCAATTATATTTTATGTATAAACTGATGCTTATTTAGGCATATTTTAGAGCAGGAACTCACAAGCTCTGGTAATAACTGTATATGAAAATAACAATATTGTACAGCAATTAATATTGTTAATATTAGTATGTTAGTTTAATACAATACACAGCGGGATAAAATCAATTCTAGCGCGCTAAAAATCAAAAATAAAAATTGTACATTATACGAGATATAATAATAATTTTATATTCTTTACATATCATTGATAATAAATACACATTATTATGGTTCTAAAATGTTTATCTCATCATACTAATATAATTTTATTTGAAATCAAAATTTCATGGCACAAGACGCTCAACCGATGTCGAATAGTTTTAAGAATTATATGATGTGCTTAATTATTGTTTTGATATTCACCGTGTAGGTAAAATCTGTCGATTCGAAAATGTTTACTATTTTACTTATGGTTAATTATTTAGGTTTATCATTATTCATTATTTCATCAATATGGACGTTAATAATAGATCAAGTAACATTTTAAATTACCATAAACTATACACATCATTAAAACAATAAAAAAAAAAAATGAGTATAATAAATACTTATTATTATATTATTAGTAAAATAATACCCCGAGAACATTCAATATTTATATTTGGAATTATTTGAAAGTTTAAGAAATAAAAGTATTCTTATAACTAAAAGGATTTCATTAAAAACTAGCGAATATATCTTCGATGTTTGTAAAGTGACATATGGAGGATATACATGGTTAGATACTTATACAGAGGCAATAATAATGTAGGAAGGCCGAAAAAATGTTTTACGGAATGTTTCATTTGAAGTAAATAACGTAGCTCTACAGAATTAGGAAATGTATGGACTACGTCAGAAATAAAACATATTGTATAATTTTAAATGTTATAAAAGTGGAAAAACAGCGTTTATAGATATATTAGAAAAAACACATCTATTCTACAGAGTTGATTCGGCAGGGGAAGCGTTAGGTCTTATTTCGAATAATAAATCAAACAAGCAACAATATTTCAATATACTGATAAATGGCCTAGATTACAGTAGTTAAAGCTTATGAAGTCGATTTCCCAGGAAAAAATTATTTCTTTCATAAATAAAAATTAATTCACTAAAATAATAATTTTGATGTGCTAGAATTGATTTCATCCAACTGTGCGACGCGTGTCCGCATTATAGCTTGTTGCGTTTTTTTTTTCAACCTAAACTTATTACGAATGTGTGAGTATTCTAAAAATTTCAATTGCTTAGTATTTATTGTAGAATAATATATTATATAAAGTCAACTCGTTAAATAGAAACTTTTTTTTTTTTTTTTTTTTAATAGAAACTTCACGATACGGTTTCGTGAAAAAATTCGTTACGTGGAGAATTTCGTTAAACAGAGGTTCAATAGTGCAATAAATATATATATATATATATATATATATACGAGCATAATAATAATAATAATTGAACAGTGGCGGATAGGAATGAAAAAATAAAAAACAGAGAAGATAAATGGAAAAAAAAAAAATTTCGAGTGTAAAAACGATCGCGGCAAAACCCGGCTACATCTGCTACCGCTACTCATAATCCGTTTATTTTATTTTTATTCTTTACCCGTTTCTCCGCTGAAATCGGCCGTCGCCGCCGCTGCCACCGCCTTCGCCTTGTCTCTTGTCAGCGCCTCGGCAGCAGCAGTGCGGCAGAACGGTAGTGACTGACCTGCGTCGCGCGCGTGTGCTGCGCTGTGTGCCCGCGGCTTTTTCAAACGTTCAACCGTCCGCGGTCGGAGAACACTGGCGGCGACGAACGAGCCGTATCTATTCATTCATTTTCACATTTTTTTCCAGCCAGATCCCATCGTCGTGACCGTCCATCGCCGGGTATACGATTTACCGCAGCCATACAGGTACACCTAACATACGTATCGCATTGTACATATATACCCCGTTCGTTTTTGATTTTGTAAATATGTTCGTTTCCGCTTTATGTATTTAATATTGCAACGGTATTGCGTTTCGAATGGTGGGAATGACGGGGCGGCGATCAAAGATGTCAGGAACTTGTGTTGACAGTATCGTGTACACACGCGGGTATTCGACGTGGATCAGCCGCTGTGCACAGCGACGAACGTGGGAAAATATTTCGTGGTTGGGGGGACGAGGGTTTGATGTATTTAAAACGTAAAATGTTGATAAATAGCTCGCTTAGTAGTTACTCATTATACATAATATATACATTTATTTATGTATCTTATTTGCAATTCTCATGGGAAGCTTTGAAATAACTATTACATTTGTAAGTCAGGTCATTTTTTATAACATTTTTCCTGATATTTTGGCGGTTGGTCGCCCCCGCCCTTGCGTTCGTACACAGCCCGTGCAAGCGTGCCGCAAATGAGTACCAGAGCATTACTACATACAGATAACTTTAATTTATAATATCTTACGGCGAATTATAAAAATATTGAACTATTTTTCCTTTTTTTTTTTTGGGTCTGTTTATTATTTTATTTTGTACTCATATCTTGGCCGTGTAATCCTGCGAAGGATAGCAGTCGAGATATTGGCTATTAATCGTCTTACGTATTTCCGAAGAATAACTGCGTGCAGGAGTGGTTTCGTGCAGGCTGCCAACATACACCCCCTATTTTGTACTAATCGACTGAAAACAGTTCGAAGTGTTAGGTATTACTGGTTTTCGAAATGAAAGTACACTAATGATTTTGTTATAATTCGCTGAATAGTAGTAATGAAGTTGATTAAAAAAATTAATATTTCAATTTTATTCTACACGTTATGTTTATAGGTACGTAATTTTGTTTTATAATTATGCTACAAAAAAGGTATAATAGGGGATGGGGGAGGTCTTATACCTCACATCACGTTTTGTGTAAGCCTCTGTAGGTATTATATATGGAATAGGTTATTTTATATCAATAGGTCTTGATTTTCTTGCGACAACTCACAGCCTGTGCATTTTAAATGGAGTGTAATCACCCACTAAGTAAAATTCTTACAAATACTAACCATCATGTGATCAGTAAATAAAAGTTACGATAATTTGTATTTTTTTTTTTTTTTTATACTATAAGAATAATTGTGTTATTAGGTACCTATTAAACACTTATATAGCTGTCAAACGCGAGTTCCCACGCGGATCAGTTGTACTTTAATTTAACTGATTTAATGTCATGTTTAAAGCTGCTTGTAACCAATTATTGTTAATTATATATGACACGCCTGTTTTAAATCATAATATTATTATATTTAACGTTTATTATTTATTCGCGTATACCTTTATGATGTTTCCAATTGCATCGTTTTATATAATTGTATGTAAATGTATACTACTGAACTAAAACAATAATTACTAATTAATATTCATCGACAGAACAGATTCAAACACATACTGTTAGTTCTGTATGTTGCTTATTTAATAAATATATATATATATATATAACCTCTAAGACAGTAAACACAAAATAAAACATCGATATAGAGTAAATTTTTTGATTTTAATCTGATTTTTAAGTTTAGTTACTAAACCAGCAAAATGTTCTATTAAATGGATACACTAAACATGTACATTTCAATTACTATAATATATTTTTCAAATATTCTTCAGGCTGCAGGCACATGCTAATTCGATGTATTGATCGATTGAACAATTTTTTCAATTTGATCATTTATACAATGTGGAAAAAATAATTTTCTTGCGTTGAATTATGAAAACAATACTATAATACCACTGCAACAAGTAAACTACCGCAGTATATCATTATTGTCAATATTTGTATAACAAATTATGGTAATACATTAATGCGAAGGATAGAATTTTTGAGGACTGTACAATGTTTCAAATGGGTTCTCTATTATCTGTAATCGACAAATAATATTCCTTCGCTGCGTTTTATTTGTCAATAACAATATACATCGATTTACGAGACAATGTGTATAATTAAGTTTGTATTTTGTGTGGAAAAATAGAATTGGCAGGTGGACAATTCGAGATCGAAACTTATGGCTGACGCTTATTTCATCACTAGGGATTTGTCTGGTGCACAACCATAGATATTTTATATTTTCGTATAGTACGAATCGCGGCCATCGCGATACTTAAAACGTCCATTTGTAAAATATTTTATTCATCAAATTTCAATAACTCGCTCTTCGATGCATCTACGTAAAAATATATGTACTAATTGATATATTTATATTTTTACATTGTATACATATAGACACAAATGTGGTAATTTTTAATAATCGATCAATGTATAAAAAAAACATGCATCTTAGAAAAATAATATGCTTATAAAGTATAATAATAATAAATATTTAAATTATTTAGATTATTTGATTAATAAATATCCTTAATTATGTGTTTTAGTGAAAATAGTTTTAGCTTTTAACTATAGCTTAAAATAATATAATTTTAGTTCGTCCGAAGCAAGGAATATATACATATATATATATATATATATATATTTAAGTTTTTTATTTTGTTATGTAATCAAATGTTATAAATCTACGACAGTAGTTTTATGAAGAAACTGTTTAGATCGGAAAAATTTAGGTATAGATATATAAAAAAAGGTTATATTTTTATGATAAACGTATTTTATTGGTGTTCCTAAATGTCAAGAAAAAAAGTTTAAAAATAATAATGAATTTCGCCCTACGATTTCGTTTATATTTATTTTGATAAAATGAGCAATTATATTGCGTTAAAAGACTCGAAAATGTCAAGAAAAACTAATTATCCTTGTATTTGGTATTAAAATCATAAAAGATTTGGCCAAATTAAGTATATTTCTTAAGTGTTTAAAATTTAAAATATAGTAGTACTTTAAGACATTCAATATACAGCTATACACATAAAATACCACAGTTGTGAAGAAAAGCTAAGTAAAAAGAAATTTGATGTATTTTTAAACACAAAATTTAATTCTCATTTAATATCATGTAATTTTTAACTTTTTTTTTTAAATATTTCTGGAGACTAAACCAATTAAACAATTTTAATGTACTCATATTAATAAAAATGTTGTGTAGATATCATTTTTTCAAGTTTTCAAATAATCATTGAACCACACATTAGATTGGAAATTAGTATGTTTACTAAAATCTATTCTAAATAAGAGCCTGTCGTGTTTATTGTACCTGTATATTCCTTCTATTATGATAATCCACCCATTATCGTCGTTGTGGACCTATGCATGAAGGATTTTTTAAATCAATATAAACGGAAAATTTATAATTTTAGATTTGACAAAAAATAATTTTAGATTATAATAATTTTAGATTTGATAATTTTAGGTAGTATTATATTAATATAATTAAGAAATTGTTACATTCATATCGATGAAATGACTAACTACCAACCTACATCTGTTATTCATATACATTAACCGAACGGCCTCTCATAATCTAACGCATGACAGCCCTTATATTCAAAAATCATAAGTCATCATATAAATATTTAATAGGTTTTCTATTGTTATTAATGTAAATTGAATAGATTTTAACAATTATTGTAGTATGTTGACATGTACTTACATTTCATATAAGTTAATTTGACTTTGTGGCTACATAAGTAAAGGTTACTAGAACCCGAACTTGAAATTAAGGAAGGAAGGAAGTAAATAAAAAAAGATACTGAGTTTATTTCAGTTATCAGATAATATAATATAATATAATATATAAATGTACACAGTAAAATTCGCAAAGACGCTCTTTAAGGGATCACCTTATTAGAGCGTATATATAATAAAATAAAACAATAAATACGATAAGTACTCCTAAACGAGTGAAATTTCTATTTTTATTTTTACACAATAACACAATAACTACACTTTATCGTAATCTACAGAACAAAAGAGCGTCTCATTAGATTAGATAAAGAAAAACGTATTGAGCGTATTTACAATTAGTTTTCACTTTAACTAGTATAGGAAATGTCTAGGGACTGACAGAAAACAGCGTCTTTTGCAGGAAAGTGTCTTAAGCTGGAGCGTTTTAAGCGAGCTTTCTGTATATTTATGTTGTATAGTATGTCTTAATAAACTTATGTTATGAAGGAATGATTACAAGATATGATAGGCATAAACACAACCAGCTAATGAATAATTTATGGCTTGGTTGGTATTATATAAGTATTTTAGTAGTGTAATGATAATAATATTAAGTTTATTTGAACATAAATTCGAATTATTTGATTATTGAATAATGAGAATTTGGCCGATCACTTTAGTACAAATTGTTGAAAAATTATGCTAAATTCGACCTATGAGCTGTGATTTTACATTTATAATATTTTAAAAATCATCTAGTGGCTAGTATCCACCAAAATAATATCGAGGGTAATTATTATTTAATTAATATTTATGAATGAAAGATAAATAGAAACTGTATCAGATTATATTTTTGAAAAAACAAATTTAATATTTCAAATTAGGACTTCGTTTTTTTACTTTCTCAGCTAACGTTCAATTTATTAGTTAATATAGTTAACAGACTTATTTATCCCATTTTTGATGTTGGTTGAGCAAATTTTAGATGACTGTCTAAAACTGCCTAGTTGTTACTGATCGGTAGTTTCTTCAAATTGATTAAGACAGTAAGAGTGTCCCCAGAAGGGGGGTGAATTGGGAAGTCTCCCCATGGCCTTTTTTTCAAATGTTTGTTATTTATTATTTATATCACATTAGGAAATTACATAAATGTAAATTCATGTATGAAGTAAGTCCCTCCCTTATAATAAAGTCTAGAGATGTCATTTGATGACAGTAATAGTCGGTAGTCCTAGTTATAAATTTTGATTATATTTTTACTTAAAATATACTTGGTATTATAACAATATATAAAATAGATTAAATAAAATATTTAAATTTTGTTTTTTGTTATTTTTTACATGATATGTTATTTTTGAGATTTATTTTACACCGATATTTGCTAAGAATTATTTTTGAATGCTCGAATATGATAATTTATCATAGTTTTTAAATGGAAAGAAATACATTTACCTAACATAACAAGTAAGTTGTTAACTTGGGAGTTATATTAAAATACAATTTTTTTAAAAATCATTATGTTTGGCTATATATTTTAAGATATAGGTCACTTTTAAAGGTCGTTATAATTATTTTGTTTGACCTAATATTATACTCCAAATGTATATAAAATGATAAATGTTTTCTTAGTATTCGATATAAAACCCCAACATATCCTTTTTCTTTTCAATTGTGAATATTTGATTAGAGTATTACGATAAAAGGAATAAAAACTCATAAAATAAATATTTTTTAAATATGTATTCGATGTATGAGACAATTTTTTTTCCATAACTTTATAACTTGAATGTGTTATATATTTATAGAGTACTCTACTTATTATCGGCTAACTGTGAACTACGTCTAACAATACCATTGAATTCTTCAGTTAAGTATGTATATTTGTTATAAATAATTTTAATTTTAGTCAGATGTCTTAAATACCATGTGACAAAAAAAAACTCTTGACTATTACTAAATGGGCTGAATAACAAAAGGGACTCTTTATTTTCGAATACTGCTTCTGGTATCATGTGGTACCTAAAATACTTTTAGAATAAACTTATTCAGAAATCAGGAGTAAATAATTACACAACACCATTGTCACTATTTCTTGAAATTAAATTAAGAACAATAAAGTTTTAATTTATTTGTATGCAGTGCTCGACTTGGCAAAATTAAAGAAGGGGACTCTATTTATTTTAAAAAAAAGAACGTCCCCAAAACTGGCTGAGCGTTATGATTATAGCGTATTAATAGTAGGGGATGCTAATATTTCTGAAAATTAATTGGGGTACTCTGTCCTCCAAGTCGACCACTGTTTGTATGATTTTATAGGTACACACTGTTTTTGATGTTTTTGATATGATTTTCATTAAATATTATTGAAAATGGTTTTAATATAACGTTGTTGGAAAAATTTAAATTAAAAATTAAAAAAAAGTACATCTAAAGTTAAAACTGAAATTGAGAGTGTTACATTCCTTGTGTTTGTTGTTAGTAGTATTAATTAAATCAGGCTATTATATATTAAATAATAATTTTCTAACAAAAATACCTATTGAAATATAATATATGAAAGTAATCATTAGCGTTCAATGTGTTATTTGATATATTATAATTAAACACTTTATTATACAATATATAGATAAGCATTTAGTAGTTATCAACCTATACACATATTTTAACAATTAGTTATACGTACACAGTAGAGTCATAATATAACTCGAATCTGTAGGCTAAGGAAAAAATTTAGGTGTCGAGATTAATTAATATTGAAATTCATTGAATCGTACCTTATATGTATATCGAGTTAAGGAAGAATTTTAGTTTTTGAAGCTCATTAAGAATTGGCTATATGAAAAGTAATAAAATCCTGCAATAAAATAACAATTACTTATAGTATTTTTTAATTTTTATGGGTATTCAGAATCGCACTGAGAAGGAAACGGGGATTAGAAAATATTTTCAATGTTTTACTGTAATTATAACCATTTTCCACTGAAGTTCATGATTCTTGAATAAAACATATAAATTATAAACAACAGTCATTACTCACACGCAAATCATTAAATTACTATCTAATAATGATTATCATTCTAATTTTTTAAAAATTAATTATGCGACCGATATCATGACAATTAGTGTTATTACTTCGTTATTTATATATTGTAAAAAATTATCAACGGAAATATTTTAAACAAATCAGAACTATTTAGAGGAATAAATACGATTTGATTGCTTGTTTATATTTATATTACATTAACTGAATGGACTCATGGGATTTATTTACATCAAACTATCAACTACTGAGAAAATATATCATGAGTAATGATGTGTATCAGTACAAGACAGTTATGTAAATTTACGGTTCTTACATTTAAAATGCTCAAAAAAAAAATCTAATTTCGTAGTAAATATAAAACATAATGCTTTAAAGACAACTGTATGCATGATGAATTAAAAAAATAATTCATGACTCCACTGTTAAGTCTTATTATCATAATAGTATACGTTTAAAGTTATCATGCATTATCTCATCATAAACTTTAAGGTTTCCAAAACTTAGCCGACATACTGTATGATACGAATTCTTAATCATAAACCATTTTGTTACTTAGCGGTGTCGACAGCCTTGAATGTGTGTGGGATAAGGCGGTTGTTATTCCAAGCAACATAAATAGGCAATAACGTTGTAAGCTATTAATTTAAAACGTAATTAACAAACACCAATACGTGTTAGACGTAAATTAATATTGTAATTGGACGTATTACACGAATATTACATAGAAATAAAATATCCCTTTAATTATTTAAGAATGTATTAACGTAATAATTAATATTATCACGCAATGCATTTAAAAATGGATTGGATTTTGGTGAATACTTTTTGGTTTTTAATTTTTTACACATAACATTTTAAATAAATTCATAAGGGACCAAAAGCATTAAATCATGTTTTTCGTCGAACGTTCGACGAGTTTTGTTCTTGTTTTATATGATGAGCAATTGATCCGAATCGTATGACGTATACGTGATGCGTCATTTGGTGAACAGTTAAAATATAATATCGAGCATTAGTTACTATATTAAAAATATAATTAACCTAATATAATATTTTAGTATTGTGTTCGATTTATACCCCAAGTCCTATCCTTGACAAGGTTTTGTTTATACAATTAACACGTTTATTTGGTAAAAAGTGAATACAGTGTGTATTAAAACGCATACATTGAGATATTATTGACATTAATTTTTAGCATTTTACAATTGCTCGATACACATAGGATGCCTGATAAAAAAAAAAAAACCAAAAAAATACTAAAAAATTATTTTCCCAAAGTAGGTAATAACCGTTTTCGATATCTTAAAAAATGACTTTTGATGTAAATTTATTTTCTGGAAGTTTGATCACATCTAAATTAAAAAAGTAAAATAATATCGTTATAAGATCCATTTATTCAGAATCTGATATAAATGTATTATTTTTGTATCGTTTTGTACATCAAATAAAGCTAATGATATACTCGTAAATACCAGGTTTAAGTTCATTATTTTAGGAAACCTCACAAGAATTCCGAAAATGTAATTTGACGTTAATTCAATTCTGAATTTACGGTGAATTTTAACCTGAAATGTATGGAGTTGTACAATATAAAATTATTGTTTTCTCTGTTTATTTTTATTTTTCTGTAAATCAAAATCATTTTTAAAATATTTATATTTATTTAATTTTCACCAAATATTATAATGAATTATTTAAATTAAAAAATTTAACATAGCTGGTACTTTATCGATTATCAATTTTCATAGTCGTTTTTTTTGACATGGTGCGTGTGTTCATTAATTTTTTGTTAGAAATTCAAATGATTTGACCCAGTAAATTTGATAAATGTTTAATGCTTCTAAATTTAAATAAAGTATAAATAATTAGAGATCACTTTAAGTAATATACTCGTACTATTTAGTTTATATTTATTGCTGTAAGTATTATTAAATAAGTAATTATTCTATTTTTGTTTTTCTCTAACATATTTAAAAATGTTGATAGGAAGTAATGATTTACTACTATTAAAAAAATTTCTTATGCTTCATTTTGTAAAGAATT
Source organism: Sipha flava (assembly GCF_003268045.1). Taxonomy (NCBI): domain Eukaryota; kingdom Metazoa; phylum Arthropoda; class Insecta; order Hemiptera; family Aphididae; genus Sipha; species Sipha flava. The sequence goes on along the minus strand of NW_020272783.1, from coordinate 5,674,880 downwards.
TATTTTTATTGCTCCCAGAACACGGGTAATCCAAAAAAAAATGTTATAATTTAAAATAACAAAAATAAATCTTTGTTTGAACAAAAATTTTTTGAATGTTGTGGTAAATTTATCAAATTTAAAATGAAAATAATAAAAAAAAAACTCTTTATATTTCATTATCAAAGTTCAGTCTGTTGCTTTCCATATGCATATAAGCGAACAGGTTGTCTTACATTTGTATCCCACAATATAATATCACTAATTGCATTCGGAGAGTAATTTACTACAAATGCTTGTAAGACACATAAACATATTTTTGTACGGTTATATGAAGTCTTATGGGTGATTTTTTTAATATTTCGGGTCCATAGATTTGTTTAAAATGATTTTAAGCATTTCATTTTATACAGAGATTGTTAGTTAACCATTGGAATCAATAATCTAAAAGATCTTCGATTTAGTAATGGTGATTATAATTATAGTACATTATTATAAAATGTGAAAAGGTTTAGATTGACTAATAAACAGTCGATTTAAAATAACACGATTACATGAAGGATAATATTTTGGTGACCACGCTCTCGAATTAAGGTCGCATTTCTTTTGCGTCGCCATTACCGTGACATTACAGTGTCAGATTATGCGTATTAGGAGTCGGAGGTTTACATTTTGAAAATAAAAACCGGCCATTGGGTCGTTGCCAATATTGTGTGTGATGTATGTTTCCAAACAATCGTACAACTCTGCGGTCGTCAAGGTGTTTCGAGTAGAATAACGAGCCGTACACGTTTATTGTACTATATAGTGTAAACCCTATGTAGATATAAAGGTACATACTTATTATATACATAAAAGTATATACTATACATATGATATTAAATTATTCGAAAGACACACGATACCTCTAACGTACCGTGCGGTATAAACATAGTATAAATAGAACGTTATCATTCGCGTGTAAAACACGTCCCGTTTCCGGAACAATAGTAAATAACTATAATTATATAGTCGTCGTAGGTACAGGTACTATAAGTAATAGTACGATAGGAAACTTTTTATACTCCTCTTCACCTATCGAAGTTTATTAGTATTTACCCTCGTCCTTAAATATATATATATATATATAATACTTTACAATATTGTATTATAAATATAATACACCGGAGTATCGGACCATTGCAACTGTGTAATAGGTAAATAGTTTTGAAAAAAATTAACAAAATCTTCGTTACGTTCAAATGTAACATTTTGATTGATCTTTTTAGTATCACAAGAATTTGTATTAAAATGCTTTAAAAACAAGAAAAATTAAATTTTGAGTTGTAAAAAAATTCTAATAAGATTATCTATGACATAAAACACTGGGCGATTAGTATGAAGTACACGGTACAATTTTCTTTATAGATAATATTTGATGTAGTTCACTGATTACTGAATTACTAAATTACCATTATTAACTATACCAAGGAAACGTATATATAAAAGTATAAAAAGTGACTTTGAATAAAAAAAAAATATCTCATCAAATTAAAAATACGCTAAAATAATTAAAACATAAGGAAATGCAAATTAAACGTTTCATTTAAATTTTGTTGGTGGTGAGTTTTGTATTTAAAAAACAATATTTTAAACCTACTAAAAAATAATAAATTTTGCATTCAAATGTGTCTAGATATTATATTTCTTAATTTGCCATACATACGACGAGTGGGATGGGGATAGAATTGGGCGACGAAAGTCATGTTTTGTATAAATGTTATTTTTATGATTTTATGATTATATAAAACGGGAAACTTTTAGCTGATCCAAACAGCTCGTTTATTATATCGTTTGGACACAATCAGCGTCCCGTCCGATTTAATAGAGGTTAACGTCTTTCATACCGCGATAGTGATCTTCAGGGTTTCTACGACGTATCCCGAAAACGTAAAATTTGCGGCCCCACGAGTAACGTCCAATACTACCATATAATGTATATATATGTTTATAAACACACACACACACAAGCTTATATATCGATCCCTGTAGCACTAACAGTAGTACTTACAGCCCACTGGACAGTCATCACGTTCAAGTTGGTACCTCTTAGTTAATAATACCTTAGCCTTCCCGCTTACACTATTTCCGCTAGTCTTGAAGACCTTCTACATATAATGGTTTTCGTGTTTTAAGTGTCGAAATAATAATAATAATTAGCAAAATTCACCCCGATATTAAGTATACACAACGATATAATGTATTAAATAAATGTACGTAACAAGTGCAAATTGCAAATATTATAATTTATTAATATTATGTACATATGAGCAGAGGAGAATCTAGGAATTTGTCAGAGAGTGTGCCCTTACATAAAATGGGTCCTTTGTAGTTCAAAAATCATATTATTCTTTAAAAGTTTTTCAGATGATTTATCACATATATGATGTAAATAAAAATAATTAATTTTTATATACTCTATGTAAAAAGAGGGACACCTTTTTACACGGGGTGTTTAAACCCTTGTCTACTTTCGTCGCGAAGAAGGTTTTTAGTTGCTTATGTAGGACAAGGTGACCACTTTTAATGTAAACACACAAAAAAAAAAACATACAAATTTGGGGTTTCGGGCTCGTCAGCACCAATCTACTATTTTAGGCAAGAAAAAATACTGATTACAATAGTATGGGTATATGGGTACCCGGGTGGGTAGATCAATAATAATAATAATAATAATAATAATGCAAATGTGTCTTATGGGCTACATACATAAATACCAAAAAAAAAACCCCGTACTACAATGTTACCGGTACGCTTGACCTGAGAATGGACTAACTGGAACGGAATGGACGACAACACCGGACATCCACCTACAACACGCGGTAGGAATGGACACCGCAACGGCGTTCGCGCACACGTCGTCGTAGAACGCGATAGTGTCACAGACGAATGTTTCGGTATATCCGTCGACGACAACAAAACCAACACGTGAATGCGCAAAAGGAACACACGAAACCGCAGGCGATCACGTCTTAAAACGCACCTGTCGGTACGACCGAAAAAACATCACGGCACAGTGCCCGGCGCGTTAAGATGTCGCTAGTGCGGGGGTATATGAGATAGAATGTTTTAAAAGATCGAAAATAGTTAACTATCGCATATTTTTGTTCGTCACGGCAGTGTGCTGATAAGCATATTTTCTACACTCCAACTATTTTAAAGTTCAAGGTAAATTATTTAATTATGTTTGCCCACATAGGCGTAATTTGGGGGGGGGGGCAAGGAAAGGCAACTATCCCCTCTTTCTAGATATTTTACCTAATACTTTATACACCTATTATACCCAATAGATTTACCGAAAACTAATAGTCTTACCACATTCAGCCCCTGCCCTCCTAAAAATTTACTCCAAGTTACGACAAAGGATTTCGCACAAATAAATTTATACTATCCGACAAGTGACTTTTTAATTATGTATATATTAAGCAATTCTATCCACTTTTGAAATATTATTACAAGTTTTAATATCCAAACAAAGTATCTATCCAAAATATCAATCAACTACATTTTTTGACATCATAACTTTTATTATTAGAGATTAATTTGAGTACTTAATAACGAATAACGGTTGAATATTTTTTTTATACAATTCTAATCACTTGTAAAACATCAATTAAAATTTATTAAAATAAAAGTTAAAAAGTTAGACAGTAAATTACAACTTTGTTTAATAGGTACCAATCTAAAATGAATCTTATATGTTTAGGAGTTATTGTTTTAAATTCTTCAATGACATGATTTATGTCTATGGAGTTTAACTTTTGCTCCACAAATAAAAATAACAATGTTTTCAAACGATCTAGAGACATAGTGAACCTCAATTTCGACTTGAAAGTAGTAATTTTTTAAAAAATACGTTCATATCCACAGCTAGTAACAGTTATCATAACAAACATTGAAAATAATTGATTGATACTGTTGAATACATTTTGTTGGTTTAAAGCGGTCAATCATTTATAAACAGTATTTGAACATATTTTGGATGGAATATTTTCAGCTCATTTTAATAATTTTTTTTTTTATACTCTTTTTGAGTGTGCACTCGCACTGTTAGGTTTTAATGACATGATTGTGTGAAAATTAAATTCAAGTCTAAATAATTATTAATTGTTATCATAAATATAATTTACAATATAACATATTTTATTGAATTCTATGGTATACTTATTGTATAGATCTTCCCAGGTTCCATTTTTAGGCTGTGGTATATTATTCGCTCGAAATGCTCGAGATGGTGTGTTATGTTGTTTTCGTTTATACGAGTAAGTATTAAATTTAAAAACTTAAAAAATTAAATATATAATCTAAATTTTAATTAATTTTTAATTAATTATAATGGATTAAAATTATGTCTTAATATAGTATAGGATAATATTAAAAAAACCTCCAAAAAAAAATCTAAAAATCACCATTGTCGCAGGGTGTGTTATGGAACACTCGGAAAATCCAGTAGATACGCATTTACACATGAGTAAACATTTGGGATAATATTACCACAAAATATCAATTGGACATCTGCAAATTTATTGACACTAAGAAAAAAAATCATTATTATTTCAAATATTATCAAACAGCATACAAAAATCTAAATCTTTTGGAAATCATACTACCTCTAGAAAAACATAGTATGATTTTAAATTTCTAAAAAATATAATACTATATAAATAATAATAATAACAAATTGAATGAACTTTTCAAGAACTGTTCTATGATGTTTTGTTTTGTTTTGTAATCTCTTAATTGTTCTGGTTTTTTATGTAGTGATTTTTCATCAATTTTTCATAATTAATTGTATTTTTGGGAAATTCAACAGAAACTTAAAAAATTACACTATGATAAAATTAATACATTACTCGTTTCACTCAAAATCTAAAGTACATAATTGATTATTAAGTCGTTATTATCTTTTTAAGTAAAATAAAAATAATCATTAATGAAAAATTATCATCTTTTTATCGATATAAAATTATTATTAAATTATAATATTTATATTTACTTAAATATTTAAATTGCTTATCATTATAATAATTAAATGGATATTTATGACTATTTAAACTTCCTATACAATTAATTATACTTGATAATTTGAAAATTTGAAAAATTATATTAAATTGATATATTGGAAGGGGTAATTTTATGTATACGCAATATAGGAATTTAGACGTATTCTTTTTCTACTTTACCGATCAATATGGATGCTATAAAGAATTTTAAAATTTATTTGAATTCTTCATTATGACTACATAAGACCAAGTTTTTCATTTTTTCTCCATAAGTTAAAAAAGTTAACTATATTAGTTTTTAAATTTAAATTGATTTTATTGTGATTTATATAAATAAAATTAAAAATGTGGGGAAAACGTTTTTGTATAGATTTTATGAAAAATTTAAATCAGTATTCAAAATCTTTATTGTATCAATATATCGATTAATTATCGAGTTGAAAACAAAAAATATCTAAATCCCTACTTTACGTGCGTGATAGATGTTTCTAATCCCCTTAAATACTTAGGTATGACAGTGGTCAGCTGTATATATGTGATGTGTATACATAATATTCACATATTTTTTCTAATGAACTGTATATAGATAAACGGTGGTTGTCCGTTGTTTTTGCGAACTTTAATACCGTAATTTTATATTATAAAGCACAAAGATAGGTTAATTTTATGGCGGTATAGCATGCATAACACTGAACAAGTTGACCCAACTTATCTCTAATAAAGTAACAAAAAATCCACAATGACGTCATATATATTATAGTCAAATATAAATATCGTATTGTGAATCTACGGTTTCTATAGTTACTGTTAACTCATATATTTAATATATGCTAAATTGTAAAGAAAAAATGACTCTGGAGTAATATATTATTAGTGCAAATTGTTTTGATTATAATTTAGAAATCATTGATAATTTATTATAATATTTATGGAAATAGAAATAATTTATGAATACATAACCTTGATAATGAAATAATATAGATATCGATTTTATACTATTCGTCACTATGAAATACAATTTAATGGGTAAAAGGGTAGGTATATTTTGTTATACTTATAAGTGCTCGAGAATATGCATTTTTTTTAAAAATGTTTTTCGTAGAAAAATATGGACATCAATATATCATCTTACTATCATGTTGTCATGATAAAGTAAAAAATTAAAATTTTTGTACACGAAAATGTATAACAATGTATAATTTTATTGTACCTACATAAAATGAATAGTTAATTGTTTCTAAGTGAACACAATGCAGTACATTGAGTAATTATTTATTATTCACAAAATATAACTTATTAGGATAGTATCATAGTTCATATTATTATATTTTGACTAAATATTGATAACTAGGGCTTGGAAGTTGATGACCTTAAAAACATTAAAAAAATACCTAAAAATATGCAAGTATGATATAAAAATGACAGTAAATGTCTTTAAAAAAATGACCTAAAAAAATTACAAATATTTGTTTTAAATTAATAAAAATAATATTCTATATAAATTTATCAAAACATACAATTCACTCAAAATATTATATAAAAATATCAACAAATGTCTTTAAAATATGAAATAAAAAATTACAGATAATTCTTTTATAAATTTATCAAAGCTTACAAATTATTCAAAAATCAAAATCATTGCAATGTACAATTAGAGTGTATTTGATGTTATCAAAAGTAAATGAACGACGATTATCTTTTTAAAAATATTTATACTTGGAAAAATTTCTCTCGACGTTCACCGAAGTGATTGGGAGACGCAGACGAGCACTAACCGACGTCGTTTTAATTTACGCCATTTCGAAAATATTACGAAAAAATAATAAAATTGAAATATAATAGGTATTGTCATTGATTATAAATAGTATATGAAAGTGGCAGGTATATCAATAGTTCTGAAGCAGCTTGGAGAATTTTAGGTTTTTATACACATGATAGGTATCCAGCTATTACTCATCTTGAGGTTCACCTAGTAAATGGACAACGTGTTTATTTTACAACAAATAATGTCGCCGAAAGAATAGAAAGTCCACCAACAAATCTTCAGGATTTTTTTCAGATATATCAAACTGATAATTTTGCAAGAACATTGCTTTATGCACAAGTTGCTTCAAATTAAGTGTGGGAGAATAAGAATTTCTTTCGACGATAAATAAAATAACAAATTTTTTTATACTAAAACCCGGTAACGACGGGTAATTCAGCTAGTACAAAGGGCATATTTGTGCTGAGGCCATGGGGGGGGGGGGCGAAACTAATTTTTCTTCAATACAAACTTAAAAATAATTTATAGTTCATTACCTACAGCTCATGTTCCTGTTGTAATGATAACAAATTATAATGATAGATTAGTAATTTATATTCTTAATTATTTATACATTACATTTTTTAAATAAATCAATGTATTATATTCAAAAAAATACAAGCCATGGGAGGGCGCATGCCCCCTAAAACCTCCTCAAATACGCACTGGGCTAGTACATACATATACAGTAGCGTGGTGATAGATATTTTTAGATTTTTTTTAGTAAGGGTGGAAATAATATTGTCTTAGTACACTACCATTGAAATTTATCATCACCTACGCATGCAGGCTAACAAAAAGACATTATCATCTGGAAATCATAATAAATCTCTAGGCTACTCATTAATTTATAATATTTAAATATTATATATTATATAAATACATATATATATATATATATATATATATTTATATACTTGTGTATTACAAATTACAATTTACAACACAAAATAAAAATATTATAAAGTTGACATTAATTCAAACTAACAAGCTATTACTACTAGCCAAAATTAATAGTTTTATATGTAATTAAGGTTACGGTTAGATTTTAAATTTTTTGAAATAAAAGTTCCAATTAAAGTTATTGTTCTTAAATTTTTAAGATTAACCGGTTCATTTTGGTTCCGGTTCTAGTCCCTGCTAGAAACCAGATAGAGTTAATTATTTTTATTATATCAAGTATTTTAGTAAAAAGATAAGTTCATCATTAGATTTACCAAAGATGTGTATAAATATATTCTACCATTATGAATAATCATGAATCCGAATGCAGTGGTTAATGTTTTTTCGTTAAAGCCAACGTGCGATGAATGGAAATGTAAACTAAAAAAATTACTACACATTCAAAATACCATTGTTCTCATTATTTTGATACTAAATTAATTAATTCGAAATAATTTAAATTGTAAGTGTTTTTTCAGTGACATAATCATATTAAATAACTCTAGTACAATTATTGTAAGGCTTTTTAAATATAGTATATGAGATATTTCCATATAAAAATTTCTTAATGTAATGATATTTTATAAGTTTATACTATTTGTTTATATACGTATTAGTATAAATTTATATTTATTTAACATGTTAAACATGAAACTGTACTTATGATACATTGATATATTTACGTGTATATATGAGTAGAATTACACAAATGAAATGGTATATAGGTGAATTATTTTATACTGACTTTCGTTTTAATTTTCCGAAGTCTTAAAAATATTTGATATTTTTAATTTAGACTAGTTAATAATTATTACTAGAAGTAAAATATTAATGAGCAATGATTGAATTTGTATCATGTATTAGTAATTATAGTAATAACGACGTAACGTATGACCTACGGCCGAAACGGCCAATGAATTACTTTACCCTACATCGTGCATTCAAATAACACAATATCATATATTTTTGATTATAAAACCGAAACTCTAATCTATACCACGTATTGTTATATTTATTTACTTTTTTATATATTTATTTATTTTTTTTTTGCTAATTTTTTTTATCGTTATTATTTATATCGCGAGCAGTAGCATGTATTGCAATTCAATTGATTCAAAACCAAATTTCGGAAACGAGAACATTTAAATAACTACTGACATTATCATAAAACATTTTACGTTCTCAATTTAAATAACTTTTTATATCCCGAGTCTTGTTTATCAATACTATTATAATGGCAACGATGCGATAGTTGTGAATTTAATACATTATTTATAGTATGCATGCATACAATAGCTATTACGCGTATGTATAACAAAAAAAATATATATCTGAGATTTAAATTTTAAGTACAACTAAACCGTTAGTCAAGGATGGGTCTATGACATATAATAGATGTTCCTCTATACCTATTTAAATAGTTTACAATTATTATTGTGCAAGTTAGAGTCAGCTATGTACGGTGGCCCCCACAACCAATTTATATTTCATTGGTCCAATTACAATATTCCTGTGTAAAATATAAATATACGTACTTAATAAAAAAAGAGGGGGTGTATATTTTAAATCATAAATACCAGATTCATTGATGTCGTGTAAACCTATTTCAGTCGAAAATTATCTATGTATTGAAATATGATAAAATAATTTGTGTAACAATGAACAAGTTTTAACAATTTTTAATTAAATACTTTTTGGATAGGTACTATTTCGGCTAATTTATTAGAGTATTCAAATAGTTTTTGATTTTTAGAAGTATTATATAAATACCAAAAAAAGTATAATTATAATTTAAATACATATAGTATGGTTAACACAATATATATTATTTATTTGACACATTCCATATTAATAATTGAAATAATGAATATGATTTATCAAAAAAGTTTTTGTTACAGTTCGCAATTTTCATATTTTTTCATATTTAGTTTCTGATTATAACTTCGAAATTATGATTGAAATAATATATATATATATTATTTAGGCAATGAGATGAAAAATCAAAATATTTGTCTACATGTATCAATTTTTTTTACTGATAATTTCAGTCAAAATATAGTAAAAGAAATTATTTTTTTTGAAACCAAAGTTTATTATTTAGAATCTCTCAACTATATTATTATATTATGCATGGGTATTTAGAAATTTTTTATTTTAAAAATTGTAATTTTATCCAAGTATAACAAATCTATTATGCAATATATAATACAATATAAAATATTCAATATAAGTTATACGCATACCTTCGCATAGAGAACCGTCATTCGATTGTAATTATTTATAATTGTTTCCAAACTAATTTAATCAATGAACGAAAAATCAATTTTTGTCAATATTATAATCTGAGAATAAGACTAGGTACAGGGAGAATTTGTTACCAATTAAGTAAAACTTAGTATATTACGATTAAACACATTAAAAAATTTGAATCAAGATTTTTACATACAATAATAATATAAATACAGTATTGGGTTTTTAATTTGTTTAAAGAAAATTTTATAAAATTAAATAAAAACATGAATTTATATTATGGGCACAATTCTTTTTCTTTAATTATATAGGAAAAGACTCTAAAATTATAATAGATGTATTTAAAATTATGCATATATTAAAATAGGAAAATTATAAGTTTAAGGGATACCTAAATTTTCGGTTTTAAGAATTATTAACTGAAAAACACACTCTGATTGTATTCAAAATTGTTTTCTCTAACGACACGCTTCTGTATGGTTGACCATATCAGTCCTTATGCGTATGTTTCTCAAATAAATTGATTTGAAATTTATATAATAGTTAAAGAGAAATATTTCGAAAATCATTATCTACATTTTTGTGTTTAATTCGAGTTAAATTTCGATGATGGATTTGATTAAATTAAGACATTTTTAGTCATATTAAATAGTTTTCTCCATGTTCTATGCATGATTAGTGTTTAATTGTATTACATCCACAGACTGAAATTATCTATGTTCTATAATAAACATTTTTAGAATATTAAAAACTACACAATTATTTTAAATATGTCTCATGCGATATCAAATAATCAAACGTTAAATAATAAAAATAATAAACAGGTACAACAACTACATGTTCGACCGCACTTTTCATCACTAATTAATTGAAACCCTGCATTCATAACTTATTATTTAATATTGACTGGGTTCCCGATCGTGTGGACGGAAACTTTCAAGGACTTTTTATACCATAGTTATCAGCGAGGGTACTTGTTCGAAAAAAAAAATCAATTTTTGAGTAAAATGTAAATCTCAAAAATAATATGCATATGATTTATTGAAGGATGTTAACTATTTCATACTTACTAGATATTACCTTTATGTTATATTATGCACATTTAAGTCGGGGTTCATCGAATTTATAATCGCGTAATACTGAAAATAAGATATGCCATTGTAAGGTATATATGATCTAACAATATTTAAGGTTTAGAGAAAATATGAATCTTTCACTATGACATTGTCATCGTCAATAGTGTTGAAGAAAAAATATGCGCATTTTTGGAGATTTATTCAATAGATTTTTTCGGTTAAACAACATTGTTATTATATGATTTCGGATTGCATAAACCATGGAGGTGTAGGATTAAAAAAAAATTTAGCGAGTTTCCTGATTACAAATGATATACGAGTACCTAATAGGCGTGAAAAATATCCAATAGATCAATGGATTCGCAATTGAATGAGCTAACATAATAATTGCTCTTTGACTTTGTTTACATCAACACTTGTTTTAAACATCATTGTTACACGTCAAGTTATATCCGAGTAGTTCTTGAATTATCGTTTTAAACTCTTGTTAATAATAGTAGTGACCGAGGTGTTTTTATATTAAAAAATATGTACGAACACGAGTGGGAAAAAAACATTTCTTTTTCCGAATTTCGGTCGCATACATGCATTAATAACTTTACGCATGCTGTACTTCTAAACGCGTTACGTTACTGATGTTAAAAATAAACACGTATATATATACATAAATATATAGTTGCGACAGTTTATGAGTAATATGAATCCATTTCCAATTGAAAAAATCAAATTAACTAAGTATCCTGATACTTTGATTTTATTAATTGTGATTATATTTTTAGTGCATTTTCTTCACTCCCGTGACCTTATGATATTATTTATCATGCAATTATAAATTTAAAACCAATAGAAATAGTCACATTGAAAAATCGATTTAGATTTCATAATTCATTAGACACTAGAAAATATAGTTTTTAAAATATTTTTAAAATGTAATGGGAATAGTTAAAATGATAAACTTTGAAACGGTTTAAATATAATGTAAATATAATTTAATATAATGTAATTTAAGTTGTAGTAGTAATAAACAAAATCTAGAACTAAATAAAATATACTTAATATTTCATATTTTAATTTGTTCATGATTATGGTTTATTGTAACTCACTAATTACTATTAATAGTTTTCGGTTTTACGATTACATTTTAAATACATTTTTTTTTAGACTATTACAAAGAAATAATCATATAATAACATATAAATATGTAAAAATACACTAATTAAAATTATATATATACTCTATTGTTGAATTCAATTTATCAAAATAAATTTTATTAGTAGGCTATGAAAGGAAATTATATGAAATTAATAAAAATCTAATATTTTTTTTATAACCGGTCATTCATCTGTATTTAATTTTTTTTTACTATTATTTTATTTATATGTATATATTATATGTATGACATTTTGGAAAGCTACCAAAGTACCCACGTTTTGTTACACAACTGTAGTTCGATGTTCACTGAAATGAAAAAATTCAAATTATTTAAACAATAAACTGTTATTGATATTCAACTTGTGCACGATAAACTCGGAGTAAGGTCATTTATTTGATGAAATATTTTGTTTAGTTATTAACTAAATGTGTATTTATTTTTATTATTATTAGCCTTGTTTGTTTTAAGATAATTTAAATAGCTTATATTTAATTGATTAAGTAAAATCAAAAACAATTATATCTAAATATCTTAACAGTGAAGCATTTTAAAATTATTATATAAAAAAATGTTATTAAATAAATATTAAAATTAATAATACATAATCATTCATTTACTAATTAAAATAAATAATATATTAGAATTATAATAATATTGAATAACAAATAATAACAGTTCGATGAAACAAGTGTTGGATTGGAAAATAAGGTTATCCATAAGCTATTAAATTAATAATAAATACCTAAGTTGTTATTATTTATTTAATTATATTATCACGTACCATATACCTACAATGAACACAATTTTTTTAAAACAATTGCTCTTTAAGTTTATGTTAGGTTAGGTTATGTTCTTAGTTTAAGGTCAATAGTTAGTTTCATTATGAACTGTATTATAAATTATTTAGAACCGATCTACGTAAATTTTCTATACCTATACTAAATTAATGGTCGAATGGATCAGTTTCTATTACTAAAAATAGTTGTTAATGTTGATGGAATAGTAAAACCAATTTTTTTAATCAAATAGGCTTAAATTTTAACTGAAAAATTATATTTTAATATTCAAGTGCCCATAATCAGGAAAAATATCATTAAAATATTTCAAAAATTATAAAATACCTATAAAATGCTAATATAAGTATTCAGTAATAACGACAAAATCTCTTACCTATGTTTTACATTTTAAAACTTACTGTTATTTATTTGTTTATATATTACTTGTTAGGTGTTGCCACTGAGTAACCTCCCTAATCTAAGATTCATTGATAATTATGATAATATGTCAAAATTCAATATACCAACACTCGTCATTTTTTTTTTCAAATTAACCACAGTTTTTTTATTGATTGGTAAGAGATGTATGCCATATTTAGGGAATTTTTTTAAAATGTTCACTAAATATCGCATAAAAACAAAAATTTGATTTTTCCAAATTTTGAATTTTTTTTTTGCTCCAAAATTGGGTCAGTTGTTCACACTTACTAAGAGAAGAATGGAAATTCATAAGATGACATTCTTAGAAATCGCCTTTGTAGATAATATGATATTTGAGTGATGATTGAAGCAATCCTTCTGGTTATAATCGTGTGCACAGACACAAAATAAATCACATACATCATGGTATAATAAATATGTTCCTCCTTGCACTTCGAATCAAAAAAATATATTTTGATAGATTCAACTTAAAAATGAAATCGATTCGGTTCATTAGTAATGGTCAATAACATTAATATGATATTATGTACATTGTACATACGACAACTATGACCTTTGCTCAAATATACATTATAATACTATTAACATTGCCGAAATTCGTTAATAAATTTATTAGGCGAAAATGTCGAAAACAATTTCCAAAAAACAACCATGAATCATACTCGATTAATTTTTTTACAAATGATTTTACACGGTTTTATTCATCTGACAAAAAATAATTGTTATCCAATTTCGGCATTTATCAGGATAAAAATCGCACATAAGTAATTGTATAATACAACTGATCATAAGTTCCAATCGGCAAGTAAATCAAAAATGTTGTTATTACTACTATTATTAAAGCTATTTAACTTTCTCGTCAAATGATTATCAGTAAAATTTGATAGACACTCGTCAAATAATCAATCGTAATCCAGAAATCGTCCGAATTGCATATTATTGGTTTTTGGTACTTTCATTTCAATTATTTGTTTCGTTTGATATTTTGCTTTTGCATGGTTGAGTTGGAAGAAATACATTTTGAGATTAGAAAAGAAAGGTACATACCCTATTTACAATGAAAATGTATTAATTTACTGCTTATATATGCTTTTATGAACTTTGTTTTTGAAATCTTTTATGGTTATTAATTTTAAGCAAAAATTATTAAATCATCGTGTTTTTATTTATAACCATGGCATTGTCAGATAATATTTTTTTTATGAACATTAAACTAAGACTAATACCAATTATAATCTATCATAAAATTGTCCGCCAACATCCGCCTTTTTGATTCTAAACAAAACAAAGAAATTATTATGATTTGAATAAGATGCTCAATTAAATTTTTATACTCCCGTAAAAAGCTTTTCGTACAAAAAAATAGATTCTATTATATGAACGATACATTTTTTTTTAAAAAAATGTTTAGAGGGTACTTTGGTGAATTAAATAAGTAGTTCCTAACCCATGGACCGCGGTCCACAAGTGGGTCGCGAGCAGGGTAGTACTAGACCATGAATCATATTATATTAACATTACTAACATATATTTTTAAAATATTAAATATCAGCAAGTGAAGAAGATTCGTTGATTGAACTTTCACGTGATTAGACTCTAAAACCGTTTTTTAAAACTACACTATTATTATCATTCTAGTTAAATATTCGCAAGACTTTCCAGCAATCTCTAAAATTTAAAAACTTGATGGGTTATATTTCGATAACTTGTGTGTCTGTGTGATCGAGCTTTTTCTACTTTAATTTTTTTTAAAAATAAATATAGGAATAAACTGAATTTTATTACATTTACATTTACATTTTAAAACATCAGTTTTAATCCACATATTGATTCTCTCGTGGCGGACAATCAAAAATCAAATCAAATTGTTTAACTCTTGAATATTCTGGTTTAATGTATTTTTTTTTTTTTTTTTGATAAATAATTTTTTTTTAATAAATAAATTGTAATAACTGACGTATGTGCACATTATAATTATATAAATATTGTAACTATTGGTGGACCTTAAATATTTTCTACGAAATTGGTGGTCCATACTACTAAAAAATTGGGAACCGCTGTATTAGATAATAGTATAATAATAGTATTAGAAAAACAACAAAAAATATTTTAAATGCATGGTTATTTGGTATTTTTTTAAAATTTTAAGGTCTGACAGTAATTAAACTGTAACATGAATTTTTTTTATGTGCAATAAAAAGGTTGTAATCTTTTTCATATGTAAAGATTATTTTTAGAAGAATTTTGCAGGTTTTATGATTTTTAATAAATTATTTTTTTATTAAAAAATGTTAGTACAATTTTAAATTTTTAGTATTTTTTTTATTTGGCAAAAGTATTGATACTGTTAAATTTGACATCTTTGAACTCAAAACTGCAAAAATATATGTAGATCTGTATGGTTGGCATCCCATGACACCAACTTTTCATAACGTTTTGATACACGGCGCAACAGTGATAACTCTTGCAATTCTACCAATTGGTCAGTTATCGGAAGAGGTTACTTGTAACTAAGTAATTGCAAGCCAAGGCAGTATAAGAAAACTGAGCCCTTTTCAAAAAGGGCAGTCAATCTGATTATCGCAAGCGCACCACCAATACCACCAACTGAAGACGACAGTGAAAAAAATTTGGAAGATAATGAAGAAGAAGATGACGAAAGCGACAACGAAGATGAAGAGTATGCAGAGTATGAGTCTGATTAAAGTTTTTTAATATATTTGTATCAAATGTCGTGTTTTATTCGATAATATTAATAAAAAAAAAAAATTAAAAAAAAATTAATTATTTTGATCGGTTGTATACACAAATACTCATCTGTGGGCTGCTGCACTACCAGTCACGGTCAGAACTCACGTAACAGCGCGCAATTGAGCGGTACAATGTTGTGTATGATAACAGGTGATGCGGGTGGAATATGGGCGCAAATTTTGTTGACGATCATTGTTTGCTTTTTTTTTTTATTATCATACTATACCCATCGGCATATGTAGTACACGCCGGAATAAAAATAGCACATAATCTGGTCGATGATAACAATACGGTTCCTCCTATTTACCCGCACGGTGGGTCAGCTACGTTTTTGTAGATAACATAGGACCCGAGCAGGGCAACGATCATATTATGATTATTGCTTACACCATATCGGTATGCGATTGACGTTTTACTCTACTTGCCTAAGAAATTGTTATTAGGATCAACTTTTAATGCAATATTTTACATACAATATTATAAATATCTCGAGAAATTTTTTTAATTCACAATTTTTTTTTTCGTCGTGTATCGAAATGTTTTTACGTGTAAACTAAATTAAACGTTTTAATTAACATTACATTTTTCTGCGGATAAAATGTCAAAACTTTGCTGGAGAAACCCCGTTGTAAGTAACGTTTATTAAATTTTTTAGAAAGTGCCATATTAGTTTCACGAAGTCCCTTGACGATTAATACTCAATATATTGTAATATTGTAATAATTTAAGTTTTAACGATTTAAATGAGATATTTTTGTTCATGTTTCAAGCAAGTTCTAACACTCACATTTCTTTAACTATTAGTTATAATTTAACAAAACATTTTCACGTTAAATGGATACACACTTATGATTTGTTGTAAACTGTGTAGGTACCTAAAGGAGACAATAGTTGCTACTGCTATTTGTAAGAATTAACCAGCACATATACTGAAAATACACTAAAACTTCTACCGTCTACACAGTATATACAACTGCCAACTATAATAAATTTTTGATAACCGATTATCACGCATTTATCACAAAAGAAATATAGATTTTATAAAATGAAAAATAAAACATGTTACAGCAACTATAATAATTATAATAACATTTAAAACCTGTATTATTAATCATTATTGATCATTACATTATGTTCATATTTTCAAAATAAATATAAGATTCATAGGCAATATATTTTAGATAATTTAAATATTTCAAAAAGACACCAATAAATATACATTTTAGTTGCATTAAATTTCCAACATTTTGTTTCTTTATTTTTTCTATTTTATAAAATTATCCACATAATGGTTTTTTAATACCTATGCAATTTTTTAACTTGAATTTTCTCCATAAATTAACTATCATTTTCGTTCTATTTATCTTCGTATTAATGTACCTATATCAACATTTTCTCTAATTTCAGATTATAAAGATTAAAGATCAGTAACTATAGTACAGACATGTATTTCTTATAAACATATTATTAGATACCTCACAAAGATTTACTAATTGTGACACATTTATTATTTTAGTAAAAATAATGAAGTTTTTTTAAGTATTTTATATGATCAAAGACTAGATTAATTAAATATGTTGTTTTATTATTACATTGTTATGAATGTTTTTTAAATAAATATTTTTAATAACATTCAAAATTCTTGTAAAATAAATCGTATGAAAGTGTTATTTTTCAAATTTTAAAAACTTACAAACCAAAAATTAATTTTTATTTTTATTGAAATATTTATGTTTATTTATAAAAATATTCAATTATAATCTTTAGTGAAATATAAATTTTAAAATTAGAATTCGAAAAATATAATGCAAAAGAAATCTCAATCAGTAAATATTCGTAGGGCACTACGTTTATAAATGTTACAATATGATTTTTTTATTTTGAATTATTTTAATGTGGTTGGAAAAATCATCTAAACCTTTAAAACACTGTCGTGGATTGACTATTTTTTAAAGCATATTATGCTGTTAATAGTTTAATTTGATTTAACCAATTATTTATTATTATTATTTTATTGTTATAGTTTATAGTAATAGTTTCAAAGCATTATTAACATAATTTTTAAGACACTTCGGAATATTGGATATTGAATTCGAATATGGTAATTCTTCGAAAATATATTGTACATCGTTTCAATAAAAGTGTTGAATATAATTCGTTAAGCCTATGAAATTGTGATTTTATTGGAATAAATGAGAATCGCTTGTCGTGTGAATACAATAAACATCAATGTGATTTTTTTTATTTACAATGTTGAGAATTTGTCTTGTAATTTTGTTGTGTTTACACGCATATACATAACGTACATACATTTATTATGTATATGAGAAGGGATGGTAAAAATACAATAATGTTGTATGTATTTTGATTTATTTCAGAGAACACGCGATGACGTTGCGACGATGACTTTGTGCGAGTCTTCCGAAGAGAAGGCATCTCTGGTAAAGGTTACTGGTAAGTTGTTTGCATTACGCTGTGATACTTGTAACAAATACATCCATATTATCCTTAATCGAAAATATAACGTGATCCTAATAGTGTGATTCTTCTGGTATATTTTGTTTTCAATGTGTATTTTAGCGTACCGAAGAGCGATAGATAATTTGGAAAATGACAGAAAATGGAAAAGCGATACGGCTGTGGGAAAAAGAATTGGGCTATACAAATTGAGTGGAGAACTAGGCAAAGGCAATTTTTCTCATGTTAAAACTGGATACCATGAGTTAACGAAAGGTAAGGTTTTAACATAATTACCATTAGCCTTGGCCCTTGGCTGATTAAGCGGATCAAATGAAACACTATGATGATATTTATCAAATATGACACTATAATCGATGTTTTAAAATATATAGAAATATTGTTAATTTCAATTTTACCTTTAATAAATAATATCACTTGTCTTAAACGACACGAACATACGCACTTATAAATACATATTATTTAGTACATGTATATGTATAGATCCCTATCTCATATTTCATTGTCTACTAAAAATATAATAAATAATTTTGATTTTTTTGTTCGTCACTTTTTGAATAGGCCATGTTTAGGCATTTGCTAATTAATTTTATCTTTTTTTTTCATTTTTATAAACTGAATTGATCACAATATTTTTTTTCTTGTGTATTCAATAGGTGTTTAATAACTTCATTTTTTCTGTAATCAATTATATACTGTAACTTCTATATTTGTCTATTTTATTATAAATTGAAATTTATTTTCTGTAATTAAGATTATTATTAATATAATTTTAAGCTCAATCCTATTATGTGATTCATATTCATGTTAAAACTATCATAAAACATGTTTAATTTATTTTAAATAACAATGGTTTACAAATTTTTCAATATTTGTTAATGTTACAAGAAATTAATTCGTTATTTTTTAAAACTTATCCTGTAAAACCAAACTCAACTAATTTTCTAGCTTAAATTTTGCATTTTCAAAGTACTCTTAAAATGTATACTCTTTTTATTCTTATAATTCAGATTTTTGCCAAAAGCAATTATTATTTTCATCGTCATTATTTATTGTACTTTTTTCTTTTCACTACATATTTTTCTTTTAATTTCATATTTTTCAAAACAATTTTATTTTTAAAAATATATAAAAATTTAATTAGTAGTTAATTTTTATAAGTATTTTGGTTGTAGTAATGATATATAAAGTGATTTTTATCTACATAGTGTATTTTTATATAACGAAAGAATAATATTTTGCTTTTATTATTTTCAGAACGAGTAGCAATCAAAATATTAGACAAAACCAAGTTGACGGCGAAAGCGAAGAAAATGCTTTCTCGGGAGATCTCAGTTATGGAATCAATCTACCATCAAAACATTGTTCGGTAAAAATTACTAAATGAATTATTTTGTAGTAGTAGTTATGTGGTGTCATTGAAATCCTATGGCCTGTTTTTATGATTCTTCCTGAATTTACTTTTCCTTTTTTTCATTCGATTGTTATATAAAATATATGCTTCATCATCAATACATTATTGTGGAATCAATATTATATTGAATGTGAATCTAATTTAGATTGTTCGAAGTAATCGAAACATACACAAAGTATTATTTAATTATGGAACATGCGGCGGCTGGAGAGCTATTTAAAAGGTTGATAACCGAAGGCAGAATGCATGAATCGGAAGCGAAAAACATTTTCGCCCAAATCGTGTTGGCCGTCAAACACCTGGTGAATGATTTAGTTAAATTTATCTATTTTTGTTTTATTGTGGTTTAATAAATTAATTTATTTTTATTTTTTTCAGCATGACCGGAACATCATTCACAGGGATATCAAAGCAGAAAATATATTCTTAAGCTCTAGAGGCGTCGCCAAATTAGGAGACTTCGGTTTCAGCATTACCGTCTCAAGTACATACCAATTTAATTATTGACCAATTTAATTATGGGGTGAATCTATGTCCAAAACTTTCCATATATATATATAAATTAAATATATTATTATATGATTCCATTTATGATTTTCAATAACTAATACTGCACATTTAATCACAATATAACAAATATAATATAGGAACATAATTTAGTATCGCCTTTATTTAAAGACTATTCGTAAGTTACACAAAGTATAAGGTTTAATGATATACGAGTACAATAATTAATTTTAATAACTATTAACTTTTTTTTAATAACATTTCCATTGCACAAAGTAGTATTTATATTTTGCATAATATATAGAGTGACGTACAAATAGTACAATTATTATTTTATTTCATTAATATTTTATTCAATATGTTATTTATTAGAAATATTATAACAATCAATGTTCTCATTTCCTTGAGTATCTGTAATTAAAAATCAGTGCAATACGATTAGTTAATAATAAACGATTTCATAAGTAATTTTAACAATTTTATTAAATTTGCAATCGTTTAAATAAAGCAAGTGTGTGTATAGTTAATTTGAAGAACTCGTGAAAATAATTTAATTTAAATATTAATAAATTAAAAATATATGTTGAAATATGTTTATTCAGAAAAAAAAATAAAATTTAAGTAGTTGTTAAAACAAGTTTGAAATAAAACTTTTAAATTATGTTTAACTATAGATCTCATACTGGCCTTCAGCGGTTGTAAATAAATAATTAATATAATTCATATAATTTAAAAATTACCAGTCTATTGTTTCCTTTATGTTAAATGTGCAAGGTGAGATGACATTTTCTTAATATTACTTAGCCCATTTTTATAATAACGCAATAAAATATGAAAAAAAAAATTATTTAACAGAAATAATTTATGGGAACAATATTTGAGATTGTTACAGCTCTAATTTAAAATATATGACCATTTATTTTCAATTTAAAATTATCATAATTGTTGTTTTAAACTATTATAGAAACATTAGGCACACAATTATGTTGGACAATTCGGAAATCTAGAAGTAACGATTCATAGTTTATGGAAGCTAAATTGTAAACGAGTTAGGTGAATGACTAATTAGTAATTAGTAAACACCCTATGCGTGCCTAAGGATTGTTTATGCAGTATAAAATAAACGTTTATATTTTCGAGATTTGTGTTTTTTAATCTTTTTTTTTAAATGAACATATTATTATCTCATACGATTCTTGCCGGAAACGGAGAAAATTTAATTTATTTGATCAAATAGCTTTAAAATTACAATATAGAATATATGTTTTTAAATAGAATTTT
The DNA here is from genome assembly GCF_003268045.1 of Sipha flava. Classification (NCBI taxonomy): domain Eukaryota; kingdom Metazoa; phylum Arthropoda; class Insecta; order Hemiptera; family Aphididae; genus Sipha; species Sipha flava. Next base: position 5,652,986 of record NW_020272783.1, on the reverse strand, counting down.
TATATTTTCAGACAACGAAAAATTGGAGACGTTTTGTGGATCTCCGCCATACGCAGCGCCCGAACTGTTCCTAGACCAGCGTTACGTTGGTCGCCCAGTTGACGTGTGGTCGTTGGGAGTACTGTTGTTCTTTATGACTACTGCCACAATGCCCTTCCTTGGTGACAATATGGCCGGACTCAGAAGGTCTATACTGGCGGGGCAGGTTGAGACTCCTTCATGGATATCTCAATCGTTAAAATCACTTATAGGTAATAGTATAAAATGTTGTAACTAGTTGTCAAAGTAGCTCTAAATACGTATGGATATGTTTAAATTTCATAAATTAGTACTCTATACATAATTATGATTTTCTTTTGAAAATATTTTTATTTAAATATTGGTATAACAATTGATCATGAATATCAGATCTAAATCTGATCTAGCTGTATGTATATAGTCACATAAATTCGGAAAATGGACTGGATAATATACTCGTATAATACGCAATATCGTCATGCTTTTCCTTTATTTTTTTATCTAAATGCATTAGGATGATTCATTAGAACTCAGTGGTTCACAATTAGTATACAACCACGGACTACTAGCTAAAACTATGAACCGAGGACCTATTTTTTATATGATACGCTTACGAAGTAACAAGCAACTTAAATTATTGATTGCATTGATTTTCGAACTATATATGAGACGAGACATTGCTTTCGTCGGAGTTTGGTTGCATGCAGTGGCGCACAGAAGATTTTTGACAAGGATGTCGAAAATATGTATTTCGAGGTACCCACCTACCCTCACCAGTAAAATCTAAGTTTAGACATAATATAACTCTTATTTTTAAGTATTTTTGGTTTTTTCTTACTAACAAAGATACTAAAAAAATTTTTTTTTAAATAAACCTAATATTAATTATTTTTCAATTTTCTGGGTATTAATTTATAAGTTTATACAGCATAATTTTTGGGATTGAGCCCTACTATTTATTCTCATGTAACGCTTTAGTTCTAGGGTAAACATAATTAGTATATTGATTTGGATAGCTGAAAAATTGGTTAGTATTAAATTAAACAAATATTCATACAAGTTCACACAGAACTAGCCATCCACCAATTCTCTGAGGGGTGTCACTCGACCCTCTCTGTGTGCGCCACTGGTTGCATGGTTGACATTTTTACTTTGAACACAATGTCCGTGGACGACGTATCGAAAAGCACCGTCTCGGAGAACTTTTGATACTCATACGGGTACGTAATATTGTCTTTCGCAGAATCTATGCTGAACACGTCACCCGACGACCGTTACTGCATCGACCACGTGCTGAAGTCCGACTGGCTGAAAGAGGCGTCCGCGTACCAGAGTCGGTTCAACAACAACTCTGTGTACGGCCATTGGTGCGCTTACCCGACACCGCTTACCAACAGCGACGGCGGTAACGTTGAAGTCACCGACACCGAGTCGAACGCCAGACAGGCGCTGGAAGTGCTGGGCATATCCAGGACAATGCTGGACGAACACGGTCCCCTCGGGTCCAGGAGCAACGTAGTGGCCACGTACCGGATAGTGGTCAACAGGCTTTTGCAGCAGCGCAGGCTCGTGGGACAGCAGAACCAGAGCTCAGTCGGACCACAGTCTCAGCAGGCAGCCGCCGCCGCGCGCAAACCGATGAAGATCAAATCCCGTCTGTGCGCCATAACGTGACCGCAGCTGCACATGCGCGTTCCGCATTCGTGGGCAAACGCCCGACCCGCCCTCGCTCCCCACCTCCATCCCCTATTTTGTACAGCAAAGCGTTATCCTTACGAACACAAAGCGCACGTGTTCCGGAGAATGATTGATGTTTACGTACGAGTACTCCTCGGCAATATTATTGTTACCATCTATGTATATGGTATATCCAACCATATTCATAGCAATCGCGTCCATGACAATTCGTTCCGTTTTCCGATTTCTATGCTCCACGTGGCGCCCAAGATCGAAAAAACATGCAACACATATTGCAGCCCGGTACCTACCGGTCACAAATACAACAATAGGAATAAAAATCAAATTAAATGCTGTTGAAGCTTACTGAACTACTGTAACGGTTATGGATTGCGTTTTGATATACAACTGAAACGAATACGTCCTCACTATTCTTGCGATATCCATCGATTTCCTAATAACTCATTCATTTATATACATATTTCATTTGGCGTATAGAATGGCTGGATTTAAATGTTTTGATATTTATGTACCTGAATTATATGTATATGTTTACGTGAAATGTATTACAATTTGTTGAATTGATTAATCGCGAAATGTTACTGAAATTATTTTAAATTTTTGTTTTACGTTATTATGCACATTGTTATCTATGCACATTGTGCGTCATTAAGTTTAATGTTCTGTTGTATTATAACTAAATACTGTTTTATCAACAATTTTACCACGAATTAACTTGAAATTATGTTTTTACACTATAGACTATGTTTGACTATTACATTTATAAGTTAAACAATATACCTCAATTGGGAAAGTTATATGTACAAATTCTATGAGATTGTTACGTGTTTAATTTATTTATGGTTTTATTCTGCTAGGCAAACTTGTAGTAAGATATTAATATTGACAATATTTATGCATTTCTTCTTCCTTTTTATCTGCATGGGAGCTATCGTAAATAATAAATTGTCATTAAATATACTACTCTGTGTATCCACCGAATTTCGCTCGATATAGTTTTTAAAATCTAATGAATTATTCATAATTTTCAATTGATACTAAATGATTTCAAATGTTGATGCACGCAACAAATTAGGATCAACACAGACAACAGGCACGTAGCTAAAGGAGGGCCAGGGTGTGCCTGGTCCACTCTAATATGTGTCCGGCCTTAGGCCGGACCACCTAAAGTATTGAGAGGGACTCATTATTATATGACTGCTTTTAATTTTTACCAAATTTTTAATATTGCCTAAATATAACGCAAATAAAATCAAATACATCGGGTTTTAATTATAATCTAAGTAATGTAACTTGTAACTAAATTTAAACGATTGATTAGGAAATAATTGCTATTTATAGCTAAATACCGGTACTATACTACAATGTCAAGTTGTTCTTATCATACCTAGACAGTGACTATTGTATACTTGTATATCTATTTTTAAAATACTTTGAGCGAAGGTGTTATCATTATATTGATTCATATAGAAATATTGAATTATATTATGATCTCCGATTGAGTACTTACATTCACATTCAGCACACGCCACACTTATTTAAAGTAATTTTAAAATAGCACCTCTCAGTGGATGTGCCAAAAGAAAACTAAAATTATTAAGAGAAGAGCAAAATAATAAAATATGGTATTATTAGGTTATATACATATATATTTGTTGTAATGATATGCTGATAACTATTTTTTTATAATATAAAAAAGTCCTGAGAGGAGGGGGCCACCTAGTGAATATTTTCTGACTAAGTGCCTGACAGATAAACACTGTACCTTCCTTGATTTTTAAAACTTCTTTTACCTAAAACACCAAGTCTTTCTGGTTTTTCTAACTTTTCTTGTTACTAACTACTTTTTTAAAAACAATTTGATAAATGTAAGTATGTAAGTAATCTATGATCTAATCTAGAAATCCGAACCACCCCATAATTAAACGAACAATCTAATAACATTGGTGACAGCACTAGTATTTTTATTTATTTATTTATTTATTTATTCGTATTTTTTGGAAATTCCATCTAAAAAGAAATGTTTTTAAATAATTCGGTGAAAAAAATATTTAAGTGTATATTCACAATGAAATTTTTCAATTCGGATGGGTATACTCGTACTTTGTTGAAATGTACACGCTCATTCATTTTAAATGTAAAACACAGTACAACAATATTATTTTTTAAGTAACAACCAAGGTGCGATACAGTTGAGTTAGGTAATGAAATAAGTGATATGCCTTTATAAATATTTTTAGATCTCGAACTCCGAAATAAACTATGTTATACAGTTCCTACTCGAATTAATAAGCAATAAGTAATCGTATAATAAAACATAATATACAATATTAAGTGCTCCTCGTTTATTATTTTCAGATCAAAGAACTTTGACAGCCATATTTGAAGACTGGAACGTAGGAAATAATTTAAATGAGACTTAAAAAAAGAAGAAATTCAACAACGTTTGAAATATATTATAAATGTTTTCTAAAAATGCTATCAAAATTGACAGAGAGATTTAAGTTCCGGAGTTACAGCATTTTTGAGTTACTAATCTATTCTATGTTTTCGACAAAAATCGTAAATTCATTTAAATAGGAAAATCATGGAATTTCAAAAATTTTAAATGATTTTATAGAAAAATATTAAAACATTTTTAGCTAACGTTGTTAAATTGTTGAAAAGTTAATAAAAAAACTTGAAATTGCTATATCATCGCCACTAACATATTTAGCTAAAATCTGCTTAGATTTTAGGAATATTACTATAAATCTATATGGGTGTATGACTTTTCAAATTATCTAAAAATAAATCAAGTGATATCGAAAGTGCTACCAGAATTAAACTAGCTAATTGAGATCTTGAGTTATGATGTTTTAAATTTTTTTTTTGGGATTTTTTCGAAAATATTTTTATAAATATGATAAATAAATATTTTATCAATATTTGTTAATATTTGTTTTAATAATAAGTGATTGAGTAACTTCAATGGTTCTAATGATAAGGTTTTGAGTTTAGGCAATTCCACACGACTGATGTAGTTGGCCAACATTTGTCACTTATCCAAGTCTTCGATTGGCAAATACATATTTATGCATATTTGTATTTTGGAGGAAATGATAATGAGCACAAACTCTAAAAAATATAACGACAGTATTTGGTTATAAGAGATTGGCTGTAAAACAATTTATTTTTAATAAATTGTATTTTGAGAAAATTATTCTTTATTACTAATTACCATGTCATACAATTATTATATATTTTTTTAAAAATAATATAGACATTTTTATTTTAAGAAATAATCATTCAATTAAAGCTTCACTAACTATATAGCATAACTAACTAGTATGAAACGAAAAATAAAAATTAATATTTTACACTTTCCAGAGAAATGCTAAACAGGATCACTTTTATTACAAGCTAAAATGCTTACCAAATAGTAAGTGGTTTAATTTTATATCATGGTACCAAAAACATCAAAATCTAAGTTCTCTTAATCATTTTATGAATAAAAATTAATATATTTATAGTGAAGGTACATAATTGTAGTTTATAATTATAGACTACGTGCGGTAAACATATACAAGAACTCACCTTTCGAACAATCTATAACTTGAATTTATTAGTTCAATATTCATTGTATGTAGGATACTATCATTTCAATGGGTAATCATGTGCGTGAAATCAATTATAGCTTATGTAACAATAAGGATGAATTTTTTGCTGTTAAATTATATTCCTCTTTAATTAATTCCACATAATTTTATTTCCTATTTATTTATCATTATTATTGTTATTTTTTTCTAGTTCGTTTCCAATTGTTTCCTAATTGATTTGATAAAATTTAATTTTGATTCCATAAATAATTATAAAAAAAATAAAGTAGTTAAATTAGTTACTGATTTTAAATAATTATAAAATAATTTAAAAAATTATTGAAGGTACAAATATTTGAACTGTTGGTATATTAGTGACTAAATAGTTAATCTGATAATAAATTTGCAAAAAAACGAATCACCTAAAACTAAAATAAAATTTTACTATAACCATTCTTAAAATAATATAATTCTTTTTTTCTTTTTTTTTTT